>NC_047671.1:12069166-12435833 GCF_011762505.2 Arvicanthis niloticus
CTTTGCTTTTGTTATTCTACATAGTCCTGGGTTTCCTAAGAATTTTAGAAAATCAAATTTGGTTCTCGAGTTGTTCTCTGTGGGATTGTATTGTTCTGCTTGTGTTGGGTGCCATTCTCCTTGTTGGACTTTTGTGCTTAGTGATGTGCCTTTTCAGTGAGGCTGCTTTTCTTTTTTTGCTTACTAAGATCCTTTTTTTCCTTTTAAATCAGAGATTCTTCCTATCTATCTATCTATCTATCTATCTATCTATCTATCTATCAACTTACCTAATTTATTTATTATGTATTTTTGAGCCAGGCTTTCACTCTGTAGCTACCCTTGGCTAATCTGGAACTTGCTATGTAGGCCAGGCTGGCATGGAAGCAACACTGGACCTTGTCATGTGTATTTTATCTGACCACAGATTAGAAAGTGTGCTCTCTGAACTAATAATGGGTGAGTGCTTTGTTTATGGTGACCTTGGGAGAGTTAATTTCACAGTATGTTCTGTGCTTGTAAGATGGAGAGTTCGGGTCTCTAGCCCACATAAGTCTTGGTAGATGTTTTGGCCGTCGTGCCAATGGTTTTTTGTTTTTACTTTTCCCTCCTTTCCTTCCACCAGCCCCACTGATGGTTTTCTTAGATGGGTTCCTGCCTATAGAGCGCTGTGGGGTGTGGAACTGTGTTGAAGGTCCTTTACTAGCCTCTTCAGAGACGCTTGTGAATAAGACTCTTAACATTTTAGATAGTGTTTTAATATTCAGCAAGTGCATTGATAGAACAATTAATTAATTAATTTTGCATTTAAGACAGATTGTTTCATAGAACTAATTGTTAACATCAATAGTAAAAAGAACAGGGAAAGAAACTAGCATTTCCCTAAAACCACAAGGATGAGTTTTGTTTCAGTTAAGAAAGTAGCAAGGCGGCCAGGCAGTCGTGGCGCATGCCTTTAGTCCGAGCACTTGGGAGGCAGAGGCAGATGGATTTCTGAGTTCGAGGCCAGCCTGGTCTACAGAGTGAGTTCCAGGACAGCCAGGGCTATACAGAGAAACCCTGTCTCAAAAACAAACGAGAGAGAGAGAGAGAGAGAGAGAGAAGAAAGTAGCAAGGTATCTTCAAGCTCTGTAAAGGAAAAGTGATGACTCTTTAATTTTGTTTTCTTAGAACAGAGAGTATACCTGTCAGCGATTAGTGGGCAGAATCTGTTCTTTCTGTAATGTGGAAAGGCTGCCTCATGAAGCTTCTCCCCTGTTGGCTCCAGCAAATGAGGAATAAGAAATCCTATCAGATTGTTTATAATTTTTTCTAGAATTTTGACAAATGAGGTCTAAAGATTTTTTTTTTTTTAAATTTAAAATTATTAGGTATGGTGCTGTATGCTCTTAGTGACCAGTCCTTGAGGGCTGAGGCATGTGAATGGCCAGTTGGAGGTTAGCCTGCACTACAGAGTGAGACCATGTCAGAACAGAATTAAAGGCGTCTTCAAAATACATCTCTGGGTTGTTTGATGGGTTACAGGTCCTATGTAGGTTTTATCTCTGGGCTGTTTGGTTACAGGTCCTATGTAGATTTTACGAAGCACAAGAATTGAATTGGATCAGTTAAACCCAGCCAAGTATGCTCCCTACCCTATGCCTTTCATAATACAGAAAAGTATATGGATTAATGCATGAAAATTGGTTTTTATTTTAATGCCTCAAAATTTTGAGCCATAATGACAGCTCTGTGGTGCTTATAAAAAGCATTGCAGTCTTACTACATGAAAAATTACCTTATGGAAAATTTTTATCCCCATTGTTATATATTATAAATGACTTCTCTAGTATACACTATTTTACACTGTAGTTGAAACATTTCTTCAACACCAGCCTGCTTTCTGTACTATACAGAAAGTTCTTGGGCTGGGGAGGTGACTCTATTGGTAAAATATGGCACAAAGCAAGAGGACCTGCTTTCTGGTCCCCGGCAGCTGTGTCTAACCCAGTGCTGGCAGATTCCTAAAGCTCACTGGCCACCAGTCCAGCTGAATTGATGATCCTTAGGTTCAGTGAAAGACTGTGTCTCGGGTGGCGGGGGTAAAGTAGAGAAGTAGTCAAGGAAGCCTGCTGAAGTTGTCTGCTGGCCTGCATGTGTGCACATGCCTATGTGAACATACATTAGCCCCGCCCCTCAGTTATTCCTTCCCTCCCTCCCTGTTTTCACTGTAAGGAAGAAAAAAGCCTCACTGTGTTTCATTCATTCACTTCCTGGCTACACAAATCATAGTGTGCACCATAATTTTTACAGGTTGTTCATATTTAAGTAGCCAGCAAACAGATCAGAGAGCAGATAGGCATTCTCCTGTGACTGCACTTGTGGTCTTGACTTCCCAGACCAGTCCTGCTGTGCTGATTGGTCCGTGATCCTGACTTCCAACAAATCCTAGTCACCGATGGCCTTGGAAGGTCATGTTAGCATCTTCTAATTCTAAAAGGTTACTCAGCTTGAATCTTTTAGAAAATGTTTGTTTTAGCTGTGTGTGTATGGTGGGGGGAGGTACAGGAATACATGTGCCATCAGAGGCCAGAGGTGTCAGATCCCTTGGAGCTGGAGTTAAACTTGTAAGCCACCCAGAGTGGGTGCTGGGAACTGAACTTGGATCCTGTGTAAGAGAAATAAGCCCTCTTAGCCCCCCAGCTTGAGTCTGAATAAATTAAGGGGTAATTTATTCTGTTTTGTGGTGGCTGGATTGTTGTGTAGAATTGATCATCCAAAACTTGCCTTCGAGAAGCTGGTTTGTTTCACTTTTGCCTTTGACATTTCTGAAGGGTAGAATGGCACCTTTCAGTGGGACTGTTCAGTTATGGTGGCTTTCTTTGGGAACTAGCCTTCTGGCTAGAACTGTGGAGAGTTAGGAAAGCTTTGGACCAGAGAGTTTTAAATTCTGAAGACAGACCCAGGGGTTAGGGCTTGATCTCTCATCCACTGTTCTTTTAGGTGCTCCAGTGTCCTAACTGTCCCTTGTCACATATGGTGACTGGACTGCTTGTCCACGGATGGTACAGCAGTGACTGTTTAAGTAGTTAAATCCATGTTCTCCTGGTCTTTGGCTGTTCACTCTTCAGTAGTAAATGCAGGTTTTAAGCCTTTCCTTCTTACTCCCTGCTCCTAAACCAAGTACTTGCCTAGAATCTGTTTGGATGTTTAATAAATACTCCTGGGACTAGGCCGCATTCCTCTGATCAGAAAAGTAGTACTTGAGCTGTCACTGCAGGACGGACACTAAGGCTGGATGGAGATGTGACTCTGCTGGAGTTGTGTACCTAAGCTGCATTCCATCCTCTTCTAGACAATACAGATTAAGTTCCATCCCTTTAAACCACTGCCCGTGATTCCTTAGGAAGGGTAGCAGTGGGGCTCTACACCCCTTAGTTCAGGGGTTCTAGGAATTCTGCCAAAGATGATGTTGACTGTCTTAGTGGCTACTTAGTCCCTACATTCTTACTAATTTTCTAGTTGGCTCTACTTTAATTAGAGTGCTGTGCTAATGGGTTTTGAAGTTTTAGAGAACATCATACTTTTAGATGGTTCATTTTACTTACATGCCTGTTCACTGATGTGAAGTAGGCTTGCCTCGACATTCTTGACCTGACACTTAAAATATTGCGACCAAAGTAAATCCTGTCACCTGCCTTAAGCCTGTTTCCAGCTGTAAAAACATGTTATTCCACCTCATAGGTTTTTTGGATTGTTCAGTGAGGTGTTATATATAAAACTGCTTAGGAAAGTTAGTAGTCCCTTTGTTTCTAGTCATCAAAAACAGGGTTTATAAATGTTAGCAGGACACCCTTAGCCTAAATTCTTTTACTTCCCAGACAGTTTTCCACTTTACAGACACTCAGTCTGTTTACCTAATGGTTGTAGGACTTGGGATTAGACATTATGCTGTATGGTCCTTCCTTTAATACTTTGACTAGCTAGCCTTTGCGTATATTGTGGCTGCTGGCTTAGTGGCTACTTGGTCCATTTCTGGACAGATTTTGTATCTCTGATTCTATAAGAAGTTTGGGTTCTGAGCCAGGTGTAGTAGCCCATGCCTGTATTCTAGCATTCAGGAGGATGAGGTAGGAGAATTAGTGTGAGTTCAAGTCCAGCTTATGGACCTAGTCAGTTCAGAGCCAATCTAGGGTATGGAAGAAAACCTTGTCCAAAAGAAGAAAACAAGCAAACAAACCCAAACCGTAAGCCTCGATTCTGCCATCTGCCATGGCCCCAGTGGCTCTGCTCTTCCATGCTTCTCTTCGTTGTTGGCATGCTAACCTTTGAAAGAATGTGGACGTGCTTTTGGGAGGTGTATGTTTTAAAAGCAGGGTTTCCCCCAATCATTATTATTACTATGTGTATGATATGTAGTGACTGCTGAACTCTGGTTGTCGCTGCACACATGAGTTACATGGGGACAGTCAGTAATTGCTGACGTTGGGTTAGAGCTCCAGTCTGCCTTTCTCCTATTTCAGTTGAGACTTCTTCTGTGCTTCCTCTGGGGAGGCTCTGGTTTTATTTGACTAGAATATGAAATTCATGATGCTAGTGTTTCTGAAGTAGTTTTTTCCTGGTGAACTCATGTGACTGACCAGCAGAGTATTTCTTCCTTCCAGTTTGCTGTAAACTGAGGGCTTCAGCCTTGCGTCTTTCACTGAGCCTCAGTGTGAGACACACAGATCTTTTTATGCAAGGTGTAGTTCCCACACAGTCTTAGAAATCTAATCTGTAAAGTGATGTTACTCTCACTTTAAAAGATATGGTTATTTAATTGTGTTACAGAACTGTTTTTCAGGCTGATTTTACCCATTTTTCTTGTTGTCTCAACTAGTTGTTCATTCTGTTGAGAATTTCTATTTTCCTATCATAGGAATCCCAGAGATTTAAGTGAGTCCAGAGAAAGTCATCTTCCCTGTTGTCAGTAACTGACTGGAGCACAAGTCACAAGCTGACTTGAGCCTCAGTCTTTTAAAGGCTAAACTGAGAGGGAAGGGTGGGAGGGAGGAGACAGGCATGTCGAGAGGTGAGAAAAAGGCCTAGGTGGGCGATATGAACTTGTGTAATAGGGTTGGTAAAGTGTTGATCAGTACAACTAAAATGTCATTCTCATGGTAAAAGGTTAATGACTTCATTCTTCACACAATTACAGGTGTGTTCACCCCCGAGGAGGTGTGATCCAGAGCGTTTCTTCATGGAAGCACGGCTCTGGCGCGCAGTGTGTCGGCTCCCGGCCTACACAGTCATGGACTGCCGTGACTCCGCAGCAGACGTGGGCTTCACCGGCTGAGGTCGTCGACCTTACCTTGGATGAGGACAGCAGACGCAAATACCTACTGTAATGCAGTGTCACTGTTCCTCTGCACTGTTCCTTCCAGCTCCTCCTCCTGTGACATGGAAGTTCATTTCATGGCTTCAGCTTCTGAAGCTGTTTGTGGCATTTGTGGGATGGAAATTCATGGTAACTCCCCCTTTATTAAAATAATTCACTTAGGAAAATAACTTAGCACAGAGAAATAATTTTTTCTTTTCCTCAACAAGAATACGAGAATGGTGGATTTTATTAGACAGCTTCGTTTTGCTTGGTGATCCACCTTGAGGTCACCCTTCATTTAGAGTAATATTTTACTTACTAGGCAAAGTGGATTTCAGGTTTTGAATCTTATATTTATTTTTCTGTATAATGAAATTAATATCAAGATGTGACCACTCTCTGTCTGCGTCACTGTCACTCCTGGTCTTGGGCATTTGCACACAGATCAGTCAGGTCCTCATTGGCGCCTGGTAGGGCATGGACATTTAGAAAACCCTTCCTTAGATGTGGAAGACAGAAGTATTATAAAATATATTTTTCCTTCAGCTTATTTCTTCTGCCTTCTTTCCTGACATAGCTTTTTGTCTGTTTGCCATAACACAAATATTTAAAATGTCCCCTTTTATTTCTAAATACTATTAAGGGGACTCAGTTGGCCTCTTTGTTGCAATAATTCATAATTCTTCGAGATTTTCTGGATACTGAGGAGTGCATTGAGAGATCGGTGGGAAATCTGTATCTCTCAGCTTTTTCCTCTGGGTTTATTCAAACAGTCAGCAGACGTGGGAATCTGTTCCTTGGGTAGGAAGACTGTAAAAGGCTGCATGGCATCTGAGTCTGTAGGCACTCGCAGATCTGGGTAGACGGCACCCTTCCTCACATCTGGTTGCTCCATAGAGGGTATGACCACTGTTTAACTGGACCCCAGGCTGTGTTTGGGTAGTTTTCTTCTCTGCCTTCTAAAAACATGTATACAAGAGAAATCAAAATATACCATAAGAAATCAGATGCAAAGCACATTGATAGTACTGTTACATCCTAACAGTATTTAAAACTATGAGTAAAGGGTGATAGAAACTTCAGGGAATTTAGGAAATGCCAGCAGAGGAATTTTGTGGCATCAGTTACTACCTTTTTTCCTATAGTATTGTAGTTACTAGTGAAGTACTTTTAAAAAGCAATACCTAGAATTAGAACACCATGTATTGTGCACAGGGGGAGTGAGGTAGGTAATATTGGCTCAGAAGACTTCACACATTACTGTCTGTCACTGTCTTCATTGTTAGTGCGGTGTGCTGTTGCTGTGTCCCTTTGTCTCCCTCCTCCAATGCCTTGGTTCTTCCTCATTCCAGGACGAGACCCCCCCCTTTTACTCAGTGCACACACATTGATCAAGGACCTACTCTGCACAAAGCACTGTGCAGGGTGATGTGTGGGGGCCCCGAGAGGAAGGAGACACAGCCTGCCTGCATGCTCCTGCATGGGTGTGCCTGGCTCCGTCTGCCTGGCCTTTCTTTTTCTTACATAGTGACAGGTTTATTCATTCTTGTTGTTGTTGCTTCAGTTCTTCTGTAGACTTCTTCTGTAGGATGTATTTGAGCATGTACTCACTAATCGTTTCTGGCAGTCTCTCTTTTGACCTGCCCTTCTCACCAACTTCTCATTTTCTCTTCAGTGTACACTATACTACTAACTAGGCTTTAAAATCACGACTCCAGTTACAGTACACCATTGGTCACTCTCACTTGGCCACAATCCTAGATAGAGACCAAAGACCCAGAGGCCAGAGCAAAGCAGAGCTTCTGAAAATTCACTGCTGATATATCTTTGGACTTTCACATCTTGCTTCAGGATTAATTTATTGAGTTTTACTGTTACACATTTTTTTTTTACTTGAATTAAAATACTCAACAAAGGAGAAACATAATTTCTGGTCTGTGTTTTCCAGAAAATCATTGGTAAGAGAATCCAGTGGAGGGTATGACTTGAAGTTTTTGCAGCTTATATCTCTCTCCCCAGTATCAGGGCACAGCCCCATTTGAAAGAATGTTTCTGCTTTACTTATTTCATGTTAATAATGTTTTGTTCAAGTGTATACAGCAGGTGGCTTCCCCTGACACTTTCTGTACTCTATGTAGCCGTCCTGTCTTTGGGTGCACTGCAGACTGGGACAGATGGAGTTGCAGCCAGGCTTTTTGCTGGCCTTTTATCTTAGGTTGCACACAGAGACTCCTGAGACATGACCCTGACTACTTGACTTGGTGCATCAGAACGGAGAGTTAGACATGAATATGCAGGGACGTGAAGGGATGCTTGAGGCGGTCTGCTCTCTAGCAAGTATGGGGCTTTCCCATCTAATAACTAATTAAGAGGGCAGTTGAACTCCTAGGTTATTGCTACATCCAGGAGACTGGAAATGTGGTTTCTGGCAAGGTATTAATCACATTCTGTGACATACAACTCTTATAACATTTGAAATTTCTTTAAAAGTATTGTTTCTTGATCAAACTTTTACATTTGGTACCATGAGTTCTTTATGCTTTGCCAAGATATTGTTTGAGGGATACAGTATGACCACAGATTGGTTTATGCCACAAATGTGATTAATTCCCTTCCCCTTCAATTTGAAGAACCAGAAGCAGAAACCTGGCTGCTTGAGACTATGGCGGCTGTATAACAGCAGTGGTTCTCAACCTGTGGGTCACGACCCCTTTGTGGGGATGTGAATGACTTTCACAGGGGTTGCAGCCTTAGGAAGACTGAGAACCACTGATGGAGACTAACTGGATGCTGTCAGTGGTGAGAGATCAACCCTAGCATGCGTTTGTCAGCACTGTTATGAGCATGGCCTGCCTGGTTTGCTAGTTCAGTCATTTATTCACCTACTGTTAGCAAATTAGCACCATGAGGAATTTAAGACAGATGTTGCCTGCCTCTTTTGTACTGTGTCACAAGGCTTGCAAAAGCCTGGGGCACAATTTAGTCTTAGTTTTGACTTATTTTTTTCTTTTTTTTTAAAAGGCAAAGAGCCAAGCCCCACTTCCTGTTCTCCCGTATGTGTGTGATGTGACTTCCATGTGTATATAAAATTATTGCACCCTAACCAAACTTCCTCAGACTGTGCACTGTTTGTTTAAAATAATCACGTCTTTTAGTTCAATGCTGTTGTATTTTTTCTTTTTATTTAAAACACTACTTATTCTCTAACAAATTTCAAAGGGTAGTGATCTTAAAAAAATCACTGGAAACTAGGAAATGTTTTTGTTGTTGCTTTGTTCTTTAAAGAGTGCAAAGGTCGTGGAATCTTTTGCTCTTCTTACTTTGAACATGAATTGTCAGCCATTGTATGGCTAGGAACCAGTGCACTTGGCGTTCACAGATCTGCTGTTGCTGGGACTGAGCGTGGACTTGATGCAGTGACGACAAATCATTGCGTAGAAGTAATGTTTCCCAAACGTGCAACTCAAGTTTGTAAAAGGAGATTTGGTTCTTTACATTATTATTTAGGTTTCGTTTCCATTTAGTATTTAATGGTCTTTGGAGAAAAAAAATAAACAGAGTGTTATATATATATTTTTTGGTGCAAGATAAGATTTTGTTTTTTGAAATAAGTCTGTAGCATAAAGGTTAAACTATTTTAAGATAAAATAAAAATAGAGTGTATTTAAACAATGATACTTTCTGAGAATTTTTTTTTTCTGCCTCAATTAATAAGTGTCTGGAACCTTTCCCAAGCTATCCTTTGAAGGTGAAACATGTTACATTTTGTTAACAGACCATTATAAGAAGCCTAGTTTTCTATTCCATATCTGTGTTCTATTTCCAAGATGTGTTACTCAGTAACCTGTGTCAGACCTAGGGGAGAAATGGTTTCATGGGAATAGGGGTTGGCTCCGTTGGTAAAGAACTTCCAAACCTAAGGACCTGGGTTCGATTTCCTGCACCCATGGAAAAAGCTGCTGGCACTCTCAGAGCGTGGTTGGCTCACACACTGGGAGATGTGAGACAAGAGGACTGATCCTGGAGCACAATGCCCAGACAGGCCAACTGTGTCTCCAGGAGGTGGATGTCACTCTTGAGGAGGACAGCCGAAGTAATCCTCCACGCCCCTCCCCGTACACACTTGGGTATGTGCCCCAGCGCATAAAAAGCCATAAAAGAAAAAAGAGAGACAGGTTTACGTTAGCTTGCCCATAGCCTGTATCTCTCTCTTCAGCTAGGGCCAATGACATTTTAGGCACAGTTGAAGGGACCTCTGCTCCAGGAACAAAATTCTATTCAGAACTAATCACTTTCCAGAGGGGCGGGGGTGGGGGGAGCATGCCAGGGTCTGACCACCATGACTGTATGTGATTGAACACTGTGTTTCATCAACCCCACACTCTTCCTAGTTTGGTTCTGCTCAGAGTTTTATTTGGTTACAAAAGCAGTAGAAGCCATAGGTGAACATGTCATGATTTTTATAAAGTGCATGAAGAATGGAGTTGAGGGAGAGACCTAGCTCCTAAATCCTCCTGTCTCTCAAGTCCAGAGTTTCTGAATCCAGGACTCAGTGATTCTGTTTACCAAGCAGGGGCCGTCTCCAGTTTGTTTGAAATGCCTTCTTCATACTGCCTTGTACTTGAAACCCAGATGTAGTAGCACCTACCAAGTTTGTGCTCACACAAACACTTCTTTGATTCTACAGGAGAAACTGTTTGCCGTTTGTAGAATAGTTACAAGCAAAGTAGTTAGTATGGGCCTAGTACTTGTCTCACTTGGCCTCCCTGCTTGAATCTTTGCTGGACTGCAGCTTGCCTGCCCATACAGTAGAGGTTCTCAACCTGTGGGTCACAGCCACCGCAGGGTCTGCACAGCAAAGGTGTACATCACTATTCGTAACAGTAGTAAAATTACAGTTATGAAGTAGCAACCAAGAACTTTATGGTTGGGGGTCACCACAGCATGAGGAACCATATGAAGGGTTACAGCATTGGGGAGGTTGAAAACCACTGCCTTGTTGGTTTGTTTATTACTGGAGACACCACTTCGCTGTAACTTCAATCTAAAAGGAAAAAAAATGACAGAGCAATCATCTCTCTCTCTGTAGATACGGTTATACATGTGGTGCACATACATACATTTTATTTTAGCTATGACCCTGCTCTGGAAGGAGCAGTCTTCTTAGATCTTGGTAAGTATGATTCTCTTCTCTGATGCCTGCCTCTCTCTCTCTCTCTCTCTCTCTCTCTCTCTCTCTCTCTCTCTCTCTCTCTCCCTCCCTCCTTCCCTCTGTCTTTTTCTCCCTCCCTCCTTCCCTCTCCCCTCTCTCTTCTCTTGAGAAGGGGTTTTACTATGTAGCCCTGGCTGGAACTCACTGTGTGTATCAGACTGGCCTCCAGCTATAGCGATCTTCCTGTTTCTGCCTCTCAAGTACTGGGATTAAAGGTGTGTGCTGTCATACTCAGATTCTTCATCACCACCACCACCACCACCACCACCACCACCACCACCATAATCAGAAATGTAGGGGCTTAAGAGATGGCTCAGTGGTTAAGAGTCCTGGCTATTTTTGCCAAGGACTCAAGTTCAATTCCCAGCATCCACATTGCAGTCTGTAACTGCCTATAATTCCAGGCGTAGGGGATATGATATCCTCTTCTGACGTCTGGGGGTACCAGACACAGATACACATAAAATAAGTCTGACTTGTAAAATGTTTATATCCCCTCCCTTTCTTTCTTGATGCCCACATGCACCCTGTTCCCACTCATGCATTGAGGTCAGAAAACAGCATCATCATGTGGGTACCACTTGCGGGTACCAGGGTCAATCTGATACATAGGATTAGGGAGGTCCCTGGGCTACTGTGGACCGTTTGCTCGGAGAACGAGAGCAGTGAGTCAGAAGTGCTAAGGATGAGCCTGAACATTAGACACAGGAAACGCCTGCTCCCCCGGACAGACGCTGTGGTGCTTTGGTCCTGTCCCACCTCAGCTCTGCCTTCCAGGTTGATGGGGCTTTTTGTTTTGTTTTGTTTTGTTTTATTTTGTTTTTTCGAGACAGGGTTTCTCTGTGTAGTCCTGGCTGTCCTGGAGCTCACTCTGTAGACCAGGCTGGCCTCGAACTCAGAAATCTGCCTGCCTCTGCCTCCCAAGTGCTGGGATTAAAGGCGTGCGCCACCACGCCCAGCCGGTTGATGGGGCTTTACGCAGAGATCCCTGTGTGTGATGGGGATCCATGCTTTCTCTCTGCTGGGCCTTGGTGTTGCATTTGATGGGTATGTGAAGGGTGGTCACGTATCCAGTGACTAAAAGTCAACTCTGCAAAGAGTATGGCACAGTGGCTGATGGGATCTAGCCTTGCCATGCTGCGTGGTAGCACACCTACTTGTTAGTTTTATCTATGTAACTTCCTACTCTCTGCTGAGAGAGAGAAGCTTGTGGTACCCTCTACCCTTGTGCTGTGGTAACTGACACCTTAGAGGAGTTAGACCTGCTCCTTTCAGGTAACACTTTAGTCTTAAGAGTGAGATGGTGAAGTAGATCTCCACTCTACCTGACTGTAAAGCAAGCGCATTTGACTTCAGGGTGGGTCATTATCCCATGGCAGAACTTGTCAGGCAGAGGTGGGTGAGTGATCTACAAAGACAGTGGATAGCTAGCCTCAGAAAACTGCATGCTACAGGGGCTTGCGATTTGTGTTTGCTTGTTTTAATTTCGAGAATACTTTTATTGGTTCTGCAAATGGGCTTTCTAGCTTTAAGGAGGTCTTGTCTCTAACAAAGCTGTTTGCGGATAAGATTCAGGAGCACTGTAGGCTTTCCGGGTTCAAGCTGCTTCCTCAGAAAGCTGCTCAAAGGACTGCAGTGTGCTCTTGCTGAAGTTTTCTGAAGGTATTAGATAACCAGCACCCACATGGCCTTGACTGTGAACTCAGCTTTCAAAATTCTAAAAGAATGCTTGTTTCTCGATTCCCATGTGGGATAAGAAGTGTTAAAGATTGTTATAAATTTACAGATCAGAAGCAGAGCAGAGATGTGACAACAGATTCAGATTTACGCATCAGACTTATGTAGGACAACTTTGTGCTTTATGTGATTTTTTTTTAAAACCCTCTTTCTTTGGTTGGTGTTTCCCTTTGTTTCTGGTTTTAAAAAGATTTTATTTTATTTTATTTTTAATCATGTTTATGTGTGTGTGTCTGTGTGGGGTAAGTGCAGAGTGTCTGTGGGGGCCGAGGGTGGTCAGGTCCCGCAGGGTTGGAGTGACAGGCAGCCGTGAACTGGCTGACATGAGTGCTGTAGTCAGACTCTGGTCTCCTTGAGAGCAGAGCCCACTAGTGACCACTGAGCCATCTCTTCAGCCCCTCCTTAATTCTTTCTGCTACTGGCTTTATCTTCTTCCAGCCAGAGGAGAATGAGACATCTTTCTGAGTAGGTAAATGTTTGATTGGGCAAGTGGTCAGAGATTTGAACGTACATACCGAAACCACACAGCTAAGTACAAATCCAGGCTCAGGCTTGGATTGGCTCTGGAAACTTTCTGTAGGAGAGTCTGTAGTTAGGGATCCTGGAAACTCAGATGTCCTATAAGCAAGGAAAGTGCAAGCTGGGATGACTTTTTTTTTTTTTTTTTTTTTTTTCTGAGACAGGGTTTCTCTGTGTAGCCCTGGCTGTCCTGGAACTCACTCTGTAGACCAGGCTGGCCTCGAACTTAGAAATCTGCCTGCCTCTGCCTCCAAAGTGCTGGGATCAAAGGCGTGCGCCACCATCGCCCGGTAGGATGACTTTTTATAATGAGGAACGGATATATACTTTTTAAAGGAGACAGAACAGTAGCCATTTGTTTCCTGGCTTCTGGGAGCATAGTTTTCCTCAATAATTGGGGAAACTGGAATTATCTAGTAAAACTGAACACGTGTATACATCAGGGTCAAGTACCTTCTTGGGATGGTCCCTTTAGTCATGTCACCCTGTGGTTGTAATGTATAGAAGGAAGTCACAGAGACAGTTCACTGTCTATAAGCTGGTTTGTTGTTTCCAGAAGCCCAGGATCATTGGAAATAACTGGAGACAGCGCTGTTACACAGAGTCCTTGTATGTTGTGTATGGATGTCAGTCTTCACATGTACGTAGGGCCAGGAAATAAACTGTCTTTTTAAACCGTGGGTTATAGTTTTAAAGGAAGGAGGAAGACAAAGATCAGGATGAGAAGTGGAGAGCCATGGGTTTAAGGAGAACGTTCATGTGCTTAAAATGCTTGCCATTTTGAGCTATTTTGGCATGGATCCATGGAGATGCATTCAGCACTCTCCTAAGCCACTATGAAGATATGCAGAGGTGTACTTGTAGCTACAGCTACATGATTCTGTCTCAGTAGTGGGGATTAGAGAAAGAGCAAGATGCAAAAGATTAAATGATATCACTTTCCTTTTAAACTTAGAAAATGGAGCAGGGTGTTGGGAAGGGTTGCCATGTTCTGTCTGTGCCCTCGGGGTCTGAGATCTTCTTCTGTAGCTCACCTGCATACCACGATTCTTTGAGGAGACTCATGGGAGGCTGGATGTCCTGGAATCTGGAAATGATTCCCTGTACTCAGCCAGAACCCTTAGCGGTGTCCTGAAGGGCCTTGGCACGCACAGAGGAAGACAGACGTGGAGACAGTTCTAGCACCACAGGCAGATGGACCCCTTGGAAGAAGAATTGGAGAGGTCCGAGGCAAGAGAACAAAGGGATCTGGACAGGTAGGAGGGGTGATGTAGAGTCAGCTATAAACCTATCCTAATTGCAGACCATCTCAGAAAGTGCACGGGGACCATTTAAGTGTCTTAGCACCCCTTTGAGATAAAACTTCAGGAGCTACTGTTAAGAGGTCTGAGTGCAACTGTCTCTTTAGAAGCCCTTGGATGTGTCTGTTCCCTTTCCTGAGTCTGTCTTTTAACTCAAGTGTTTAGATCTATGTAAAGTCCCTTTTAAAAGATGGAGTAACACTGCATATTGATAAGGAGTACATATAAGTGCATGAGAAAAATGAACACCATATTTGGGGGTAAGGGTCATCTCTGGAGAGAGAAGTGTGACGGGGACACAGCCACCAGCTTTATTACTACAGTTTCTTAGCTTGGGTAATAAAAACAGAACAATGACAGTTTTGTTTGTTGAGACAGGGTTTCCCTGGGTAGCCCTGGCTGTCCTGGAACTCTGTCTGTAGACCAGGCTGGCCTCTAACTCAGAGATCTGCCTGGCTTTGCTTCTGCCTCCTGAGTGCTGGGATTAATGGCGGTTTGCCACCACAGCCCCAGCAGCAGAAGACAGTTTTGTTTTTCTGAAACAATGTTTCACCATGTAGTCTAGTTTGGCCTTGGACTTGATACTTTTTCTTTTCCTGTAGTAGGGTTCTAGGGTCTGTGCCAGCATTTAGTATCATTTCTGTATTAAATATTTATGATAGCACCAAGAGTTTTAAGTAGAATAAAAACCCTTTTCCGGCTTTCTTACTGTGACACTACAAACACATGTGTTCTGGAGCTGGTTTTTGTTAGCTGCTTGTAACACTTAGAGATATCACCAAGAGCACGGGCAACACGACTTTTTTTTTTTTTTTTTTTTTAATTTTTTCTGATAATTTTGCTTTGTTTAAATTCAAAGCTTTTGTTCCACCTGGGTATCCATCCCATGGGCAGTCACCAAAGGTAGACGCTGATGTGGATATCAGGAAGTGCATGCTGACAAGAGCCTGATATGGCTGTCTCCTTAGAGGTCTGCCAGAGTCTGACATATACAGAGGTGGATGCTCACAGCTAACCATTGAACTGATCACAGGGTTCCCAATGGAGGAGTGAGAGAGAAGACTGAAAGGGTTTGCGGCCCCATGGAAAGAGCAACAATACTAACCAACCAGAACTCCCAGGGTCTAAACCACCAGCCTGGGAGCACATAGGGAGGACCCATGACTCCAGCTGTATATGTAGGGGAGGATGGCCTTGTCGGGCATAGGTGGGAGAGGAGATCCTTGGTCCCATGAAGGCTGGATGCCCAGTGGTGGGGGGAATTTGAGGGTGGGGAGATGGGAGGGGGTGGGTGGGTTGGGACACATCCTCAAGAAGCAGGAGGAGGGGGGATGGGATGGGTAGTTCCTGGGTGGGTGGGGGAATGGGGTAAGGGGATAACATCTGAAATGTAAATAAAATATCTAATAATAATAAAAAAAAGAAATAGAGAAGGCTACTCACCCAACAGGAGAAAGTATTTAGAGGGTTCAGTCTTATGTCTGAATATACTCTTATGACTCAATTTAAAAACCATACACTTAGTACTTGGGAGACAGAGGCAGGTGGCTGTCTGTAAGTTACAGGCTAGCTTGGTGTACATTGCAAGCTCTAAGCCAGCCAGGGATATATAGACTGAAAGAAGAGAGAGGTGGGTAAAAGATCCGGATATGTCTACCTAAAAACCAGAAAAATATTCAGTAATTGCACAACAGTAATACCATCAGAGAGATGTCAGTCAAATGTGTGATAGAGAGTTCACCATCACTGCCCTCATGTCAGGTTGTTAGTTGCTTTTCTTATTCATTGTGACCAGAGACCTGAAGAAGCAGCTTAAGGGTGGCAAGGTGTCCGAGTTTGGATTTTATTGCTGTGAAGAGACACTGTGACCAAGGCAACTCTTAAAAAGGCAAACATTTACTTGGGGCTGGCTTACAGTTTCAGAGGTTCAGTCCGTTGTCATCATGGCAGCGAGCATGGCAGCGTGTTGGCAGATGTGGTGCTGGAGAAGGAGCTGAGAGTTCTAGCTGATCCGAAGGCAGCTGTGTGCCATACTAGGCATAGCTTCAATGTAGGAGACCTCTGAAGTCCACTTCTGCAGTGACACACTTCCTCCAACAAGGCCACACCTCCTAATAGTGCCCCTCCTCATGGGCCGAGCATTCAAACACACAAGGTCTGGGGGCCATACCTTGTCTTATCAGGGAGGGGAAGGCATAGCAGTAGGGGCATCTCAGTCTGTGGTGTTGCCTTGTGAAGCAGCAGCTTGTTTATACTGTGTCAGATCAGAACCAGAAGCCAGTGTAGCCTTTAAAGACCTTTGACTGTTTCCACCAAAGCTCTACAGTCTCCAGAACACCACAAGCCAGGAAACGGGTGCTCAAAACAAGAGCCTGCGGAGGATTCTTCTAGGTTCAAGCCACTGTAGAGGACTTACCAGTATCAAAGCATCCAGGGAAGATGACAGATTTAGAACCTGCCTCTCTCTGATGTGGATAAGAAGAGTCAGGATAACAAGGAGAGGAGGAGAGGAAACCACTGGGAGCCACAAAGGAGCTGAGCTGTGTAGGGAATAGCCTCTGAAAAGAAACAGGGCTCCACCCACACTGTGGGGATCAAGGAAGGCAGAACCCCATCTGAAAGACAATCCAGGCAGCACTGGAGAGAAGAGGAGAGTTGATGGGAGTCAGTCCTCTCTCTCTACTTCTAGCATGTGGTTTGAGAGGACTGAATTCAGCTCTTCAGATATTGACAGCAAACGCCTGCACTGCTGGGCCATCTCACCAGCTCCCCCCCACCTTCTGATTGTTTTGAGCCAGGATCTCTAGCTGAACCGGAAGCTCATTGATCAGCTTAGTGGCCACCCAGCAAACACCAGGGATCATCCTGTCTCCACCTCCCCAGCTCAGTTTTTTTTTTTTTTTTTTTTTAAAACATGGATGCTGCTGGGCATTGAACTCAGTTCAACGTACACCAATGGATGTTCAGATTGATACACAGAACCACAAGGAGTGGGAGGAAGCAAGGCAACATGGCTGCCAAAGGAGCTTATCTGCCATGTAAGAAAGGTCGAAGCCATAGTAGCACAGGTAACCAAGGAGCTGAGGGAGGGAGAACCGGCCGGCCTTCCCCAGGGGAGCACACGGCTTGATTGGTTATCCAGTAACAAATGGGCAGTCCTGAAAACATATACATAGATGTAACATATAGACTGAGCAGGTTGTACTTACATACTGAGGAACACACACACACACACACACACACACACACACACAGAGAGCACTACCACCACCACCACCAACAACAACAAAGGAAAAGAGGCCATGATCTGAGAAAGAACAGGGTGTTAGCTGTACATGGAAGGGATGGAAGGGGTTGGAGGGAGGAAAGGAAGTGGGAATCGATGTAATTATAATCACAAACTAGTAGAAAACAATGGCCTTAGAGTGAGCCATTGAGCCGTATGCTCCCATGAGTACTTTCTGCTTTGGTTCCTTCCTGACTCCCCTCAAAGATGGACAGTGACTTGAAAGTGTAAGTCAAAGAAACCCTTCCCAAGTTGCTTTTGGTCCTATGATCACAGCAACATAAGAGAAACTAGGACACATGTGACTGCACCTTCCAAGAACTAAAGGACATACTTAAGAAACCAAATCCAGAGGCAGAGGCAGGTGGAACTCTGTGAGTCTGAGGATAGCCCCTGGTCTACAAAAGACATCCAGGATAACCAGGGCTACACAGAAACCCTGTCTCAAAACAAACAAACAAACAAACAAACAAAACAGAAAAAAAAACTTAAAGCATAGAAATGTGTTCATGAAATTATAGAAGAAAACTTTGCAAATCTAAGACAGAGAAATGAAGCGGATTTCTGAGTTCGAGGCCAGCCTGGTCTACAGAGTGAGTTCCAGGATAGCCAGGACTACACAGAGAAACCCTGTCTTGAAAAAAATAAAATAAAATAAAATAAAATAAAATAAAATAAAATAAAATAAAACAAAACAGAGAAATGCACATACAAGAATGAGAGTCATTTAAAACCTTAAGTAGACATGGCCAGAGAAGAAGCTAGCCATGGCATGTTTAGTACAAGATGAGAAACAGCATTAAAAGACGCCATACTAAAACACCAACACACGTAGACAAACCCATCTGGATGTCAACAGGCTTCTTAACCCAAACTGTGAGAGCCAGGAAGCCATGCAGATCTCTTGCATCTCCTTGTGTGTCTTGTTTTCTTTCAGGGATGGATTCACTTTGGCCAGTGATTTGAAGGTATTGTCCACTCTGGGGAACACGTCCATCAGGAAACAGCCTTAAGTAGAAAGTAATGCCCAAAGTCCTTACCCCAACAGCCTACGTCCTCCAGCTTGGCCCTCCCTCCTAGTGTCCACAGCCTTCTATAAACCCCACCACCAACTTCTCGGAACCGAGTGTTTTGAACACAAGAGCTTGTTGGGGAAGAGTCACACAAAAGCATAACCTTCAGCTCAGGGTTCCTGTATGCGCCCACCCATGTCATAATACAAAAGGCGCTGAGTTCAACTTCAGAAGTCACCATTGTCTCAGACGTCCAACTGTTCAAAGGTTTATAGCTTTTAAGATCCGAGTCAGTCCCCCTGCCTTCCTGCCTCGTTCACAGTGCAATTGCAACCTTATTTGTTCAAGAGCTCCTGCTGTGAGCATCAGTCAAGCCTGGGCTTTGGTCTGTGAGCTCATATCACATACTGAGGACGAAGCAAACTCGCCCATGTGTGAGGCTGGAAACCAAAGGTCCATCATTACCACACTGCAGATTTTGGACCCTTCTGGCTGTCTCATAGTGTCTGCACTCTACTTGAGCTGACTGACCTCTAGCTTCTGGTTAATAATGTCGGTTAATCCCCAAGCATTAAGGATGTGAGGGAGAGATTAAGGAAGCAGAGTCTGGAATGCTTCACAGGTCTGTGAGTCATCTGTGCTCACGGACCTTGCTAATCCCCGTATCAAGGCAGTCTTTTAAACTGTGAATCCCTGCCAAAAAAAGAAATAAAGTTTTAAGTTATATATTTTGATTATACGGTAGTACAGACCAAATATTACCCTTCCGAGAAGGAATGTGGACAGCAAGGAGAGATCAAACAACAGCATAGCCAAAACTGAGTCAGGCAAACAAAACCTGGCAGCTCTATCTATACTCAACATCTGAGGCTCCTGTTGGCATCTACCGAGTTTCAGTGGACTCTATAACCTTAGCACTGTGACTCTGCCTCCTGTAGAACATGCGGCCTCTTTCTTGGCTGGCTCCACCATATGCCTGCACGGATGCTTGGGAGATGGTCTACATTCTTAGCACTTCTAGAATCCTGGTGTATTAGAACCGGAAGCTTCAGTTTACAGTTTCCTGAAGAGCCCAGTCAGGGGCTCCATGCTGGGAATTCAACTCAGGTGCACACTGCTAGTCCTGAACTGCTTTCCAGAACCCGGATGCAAGTCCCCGTGACCCTATAAGT
Source organism: Arvicanthis niloticus (assembly GCF_011762505.2). Lineage (NCBI taxonomy): Eukaryota > Metazoa > Chordata > Mammalia > Rodentia > Muridae > Arvicanthis > Arvicanthis niloticus. The sequence goes on from NC_047671.1 coordinate 12,088,724, forward strand.
CTTGTGGCTTGCATGACTTCAGAACCAGGACACCATGGATGATAAAGTCAAATCTCACTGCCGGGTCAGAATTTGCCTGCCCCTCTTTGAGCTGCAGTAGCCTCTGTCTGCCTGGGTGGCTGAGCCTGGAAAAATACTTCCCTAAGAGAACTTATCGAGCAAGAGAACTTTGAGACACACTGTTCAGGAACTCTCCTTTGAGATATATGCTTTTCCAGAGGGTTTTTGGTTTTATTCCTTCAAGTGGGGTCCTGCCGGTGTTGACATCATCTCTACTGTCCCAGTACAAAGTTTCTGGCCCGTCCTTAACTGCAACAGCCTCTTTGAACAGCTACAGCTTTGCCTGCACCAGCCTTGTCCCCAGTCTGTCTGAAGCTTTAATGGTGTTCACATTCCTTTCCCGGGAAAACTGTATTTTCCAGATCTTTCCCGCTTTCTGCTCCCTCTCTTTTGAAAGCTAGCTGAAGATAGTGAGCAACAGCCATGCCACAGCCTGGAAGTTTAGTCCGTTTAACCTCAGCCTTACTCAGAGTTTTCGGACATGGGCAGAGCACGCGCACGTTGTCAGAATGTCGCTGACAGTGGCGGCTGCTCCAGTTCCCTTTACAGTCTTTGTGCCTCCCTAAAACCCCACAAGCCTGGTGTCACTGTGCACCTCTGTTAGCCTTGTGACCTCCTCAACTCCCATCAGAAAAGCCCATTACTATCTGGGTATGGTATTCTAGAGCTTTCTTAGCCTGAAGCTTTCCCATTCTTCCCACAGACTCAAAGAGCTACAGCTAACAAGAACCCCGCTTCTTGGCATCAATATTTTGTGTGAGATACATTTCTCATCTCTGTGACCAGATGCTTAATGCGCACCTTAAGGATTGAAGGGACCGCACAGTGGACAAGAATGCAAGCAAGAAAGCAAGAGGACCTATGTTTGAATCTCTGGCACCAACATAGAAGTGGGAACATGCCTGTATGGTAACACCTGCAGCACTGTGGGGTGGAGGGGGACAGGCTTATCTCAGGAGGTTGCTGGCCGGCTGGCATAGCCCAAATGGTAAGGTTTGGGTCCAATGGGAGAACCTCTGTACTGGCTAGTTCTATGTCAAATTGACACAAGCTAGAGTTATCAGAGATGATGGACCCTCACTTGAGAAAATGCCTCCATAAGATGGGGCTGTAGGCAAACATGTAGGGGATTTTCTTAATTAGCAATGATGGGGAAGAGCCCATTGTACCAGGTGGTGTTGCCCCTGGGCTGCTGGTCCTGGGTTCTATAAGGACGAAAGCTGAACAAGCCATGGGAAGAAAGCCAGTAAGCAGCATCCTTCATGGCCTCTGAATCAGCGCCTGCATCCAGATGTCTGTCCTGCTTGATTTCCTGTCCTGACTTCCTCAATGATAAACAGCAGTGTAGAGGTGTAAGCCAAAGAAATCCTTTTCTCTCCAACTTGGTTTTTGGTCATGGTGTTTCTTCCCAGCCGTGGTGGTCCTTACTAGGATACCTCAAAAAACAAGGTGGAGAACAGTAAAGGAAGACACCTGTTGGTTTTTGTGCACTGTGTATTCAGATGCCTTTGTCTACACCCAGACATCCAGTTGCAGTCCAGACATAGCATCTCCGTTTCAGTGTTACGTAAAAATTGTTTTCTGTCACCTCTGACTGGTTAATAAAGAGCTGATCAGCCAATTAGCTGGGCAGAAGAGAATAGGGTGGGACTTCCAATCCCAGTGACAGGGTCCCAAAGGGAGTGGAGCAGGAGAAGAGAAGAAGGTGTGGAGGGACCAGGAGGAGAGAGAAGTCACCCTGAGAACACACTTGGACCAGAATGAGCCAGGGCAACACTCAGATACAGGTAAAAAGGACCATGCATCTGGGAAACAGGCAGCCTTAGAGGGTTAGAGTAACTCAGGACCTGGCCAGCCTAGTGCTTGCAGCTTGTTAATAAAAATATCAGTTCTCTGTGTCATCTATTTGGGGGATCAAAGGGGCTAGAGCTGGAGTACAAGCATTCCGCGGTTGCTTGGGAGCAAAGGGGGCGTAGAAACCTCCTCAAAGAAATACTATTACAGACACCTGATGTTCTCTGGCTTTTAAATGCATAAGTCTGGGCTTGCATGCATGCGTGTGGGTACACACACACACACACACACACACACACACACACTTTGAGAAATGGTCCATCACTGCAGGGTAGTCTGTGAGACTGTTTGCTGACACCTCAGTAGATCAGGAAACAAAGCAAGTCTGTATTTCAAGACCCAAAGGTAACTTCCAACCAAGATTGCTACATGCAGCAACATTATCTTTTAAATTCGATGAAAAGACTTAGATATTTCAAGAAAACCACTCACGAAAGCAATCCACACTTTCCACAGCAGCATCACAGGAGGCCGTTCTGAGGAGCACCCGTGGTTACTCACTAAAGACGACAAGGACTGACAACAGGACTGCAGTTTTAGTGATGGAAACAACAGGGTTCACTGTAACATTTTCACGTATAAAGATACTGGTGTTTGCTTTTATTTGTGAGATTGCAGGATCCCACTATCCTGCTGTCTTAGTGTGCTTTCTGTTGCTGTGATAAAACACCATGGCCAAAGACACCTTGAGGAGGAAAGGGTTTACTAGATATAACTACCATGTTATCCAACAATAGTACTTCTGGATATAAACCCAAAGGAGTCTAAGTACACCACTGCTCATCCATGTCGGTTGCTTCACTATTCCCCAAGCAGCCAAGATGCAGAGCTAACCTAGATGTCTTCAGCAGAAGAATAGATAAGAAAATATGTTTCTACACCATACAGTTTATTCGGCCATTTAGCAGAATAAAATGTCATTTGCAGGAAACTGGGCGGAACTTGTAGCCATCATGTTAAAGCAAAATGAGACAGACTCAGAAAACCAAATACTGTATATTTTCTGTTGTGAGGAAACATGTCACACACACACACACACACACACACACACACACACACACACACACACCCCTCTGTTAAGTGCACTTGTTGATTTTGCAAAGTCTTGGGTTCAGTCTACAGCACACACGGTAGCTCACAACTGTCTGTAACTCTGGTTCTCATGGATCTGATGCCCTCTTCTGGCCTCTGCGGGTACTGCATGCACATGAAGCATCTGTCTATCTACTATTTACCTACCTACTGCTCGAGTGAGTGCGTGTACATGCGTGTGCGCGTGTGTACTGAGAATACTCATACAATAAAATGAACAAAATCTTTTAAATGATAATTTAGAAATATACCAACTACCTTTGGAATTGAGGATAGTATATTTTGAGCTATTAATATCTTGGCATCACTAAATGACACACACATACATATATATATATATGTATATATATGTATATATATATATATATATATATATATATATATATATGAAGGGACTGTGTGAGCAGAGGAAGATGTTTCAAGGGAGAAGGAGGGGTAGGAGAACAAGAGAGCAATGCAAGGCCCCAAAGGATAAAATATGGCATTTTGATGTAAAAATCCAGATTTGATAATTATAAATGTGTACACATATATACATACATATGTGTGTATATGACATGAAGGCAGAAGGGCACCTATTTGGGGGAGGAGTGTGACCATCATCGAGTGCTGAGGACAGGCACAGTAGGTGCAACGTGAGTTCTTTTGTCAATGTGAGAAAGCTTGAGTTATCTGAGCAAAGGGGACCTCAATTGAGAAAATTGAGAAAATCCGTTCAGATGGGCTGTAAGTAGACAAGCCTGTAGGGCATTTTCTTGATTGGTGACTGATGTGGAAAGGCCAAGTCCATTCTGGGCAGTGCCATCCCTGGGAAGGTGGCCTTGGGTTATGTAAGGAATCAAACTGGGCAAGTGGGAGGAGCAAACTGGTGAGCAGCACTCCTCCATGGTCTCTGCCTCCTGCCTTGGGCTGTTGTCTTGGCTTCCCTTCATGGAGTGTGACTCAGGATGTGTAAACCATAATGAATCCCCTTATTCTTCCCACCAATAAAAAAAATTTACGTTTGTATTTAAGAGTCGGGTGACATTAAGTGTTGGAGAAATGGAGAAACTGGTCCTTATGTATTCCTGGTAGGAAAAATAAAATACTGGAGACCTTTTGAGAAACCTTTTCAACTGTCCCTCAAGTGGCTAGTCTTATTTGGTCCAAAATCTTAGTGATACAAGAATAAGCCTTTAAATCACATTAAATGGTAAAAGCCACTTATGAAAAGGATTGACTATTCTTCTATTTATAGGAGATATAGGTTACTGGTTGTCAAGGAGGACAGAGGGACTGAGTGCTAATGGATAAGGGCTATCTTTGGAGACATGGAGTAGTGTACAGTGTGTAGTGGTGGGCTGGAGAGATGGCTCAGCCGTTAAGAGCATGTACTGCTCTTGCAGAGAACCCAAGTGTGGACCTAGCACCCATGTGAGGTGGCCTGAAACTCCTGTTCCAAAGAATCCACTGGCATCTGTGGATACTGCATTCCCAGGTGTGAGGCATCTCTGTCTGTCTGTCTGTCTATCTATCTATCTATCTATCTATCTATCTATCATCTATCTATCATCTATCTATCTATCTATCCCGTTTACCTAAAATATATATCTACCTTATATATCTATATGTCTACACAGCAAATCACTCGTAAATTAAAATAAATAAAACATTTAAAAATAATTTATGGTATGTATCCTTTTTAGAAATATATCAACTACCTTCGGCATTGAGGGTAGTAAATTTTGAGCTGTTAATATCTTGGCATCACTAACCGCCATACATTTTTCAGAAGACAATTTTTAAATGGTGTGGACACAAAACATAGCTGGACGTTATTACCTATGTACAGGGGACCCAGAAGACAAAACTGGCCATAATTGAAGGCTAACATGATTGACTTCCTCAACACTTACAGACTATTCTGACACTGAGAGGAAACTTCAGAAGAACCCCCACCCCTCTGAGACGCATGGTCTCTCGCTTTCCAAACCAGAGGGGACAATTATTACTGTATAAACCAGCCACTATTCCCGCTGCCTGGGAGTGCTTACTGGCTTCCCACAGAGGTTCAGGGCAGGCATTGTGTAGATGGTGGGACAGAGTCATGGGACAGGGTGCAGTGAATTCTCAGGATCCCGCAGAGTACGGCCCCTCTCACTTCACACAGGTTTTGCCACCACTCTAAGGAGCATGCGCCACAGCTGCGGCCTTTCTAGTATGGCCTCGACTGCATCTTCGGGGCACTGGTTTGAATTGTGACCGCTCAGCGCTGTGCCCCTGTCTGTTCTAAGATCCGATTGAGGAGGGTCTCAGCTTCTTGGTTGCAGGCTCCCAGTCGCTGTCACAGCACAGAGACTGTGGTGTTGCTCAGGGATGCTGAGCTACAATGGTGTCAGCCCTGGGCGTTAGGCTGCCCTGATCTCCTCCAGGTCTCGGCTCAGCTCTGGTGATTAGCTCCTGGCCCTTTGCCAGAGCACATTATTGATTGTGCTGAAAAATGTAAACCTTTCTCTTAGCGATGAAATATTCAAATTCACATAAGCATCAGTTCAGGCACTAACTAGCTGGAACCAACGTTGGAGATGTAGCTGCCAGGGACTCCTGGGAGCTCAGTCTTTCCCTGTGTGAAGACCTGTTACTGTTAAACTGTGTAGGACCGCTGGTGATCAGAGGAAGGCAGAGGCAGGAGGGGCTCGACAAGTTTGAGGTTAGTCTGATCTATATAGCAAGATTCAGGGATACAAGCGAGACCCTGCCTTAAAATTTAATTACGAAGATAAATGAAGCTGAGCAAGGTGGTGTATGCCTTTAATCCCAGCACTAGAGAGACAGAGGCAGGCAGATCTCTTAAGTCGAAGGCCAGCCTGGTCTACAAAGGGAGTTCCAGGACAGCCAAGGCTACACAGAGAAACCCGGTGTCAAACAAAACAAAACAACAACAACAAAAAAGATAAAGGAAAAGAAGTTATTTCTAAAAGGGGTTTTAAAATCTAAGTTTCTTTCATTTCTTTCTTTCTTTTTTTTTCTTTTCAAGTGAAAGTTTCTGACTTAGAAAGGTTCACAGGTGGCGGTGTTGGTACATGTTGGTACATATAGACCTGTTGGTCTGGGAAGAAATAAGTCATCCAGACCCATTGCTAATGGGGTCACCGATCCCATCTCCCTCCCCTCTGTCCCTCCGCCCTGAGGGCCTGGTCCTCTCGCCGCCGCTGTGGTTGCTGCTAAGACTGCAGGGAGCCACCGCAGTGAGGGACAGACTACACTCTGTGGCAACTGGTTTCCATTAACCTTGGACTAGTAATTTCCTGGGATGTCTCTGGCTTGCTAAAGAGTCAACCAAAAGGAAGACAGAATCTGTGTCCCGAGTCTTGCCAACCCTATCACCTGGATCAGTGCGCTTTGGCTCAGCTCAGCTAGGAGGGGTGAGACCAAGTAAAACCTTGCAGGTCACATTTAGCCTCAGGCTTCTGATTTGCTATCTTCACTGAATCAGCCAAGGCTTAAGTATTTGCTGAGTGCAGGGCAGCGGGCCAGGCCCTGGGGCCAGTCCTCATCCTCGATGAACCGGTACTCTCAGGTTTAGCAAACCATCCCCCAAACCAGTAAATGTTAAGGTCACTGCTCGCTCTTGCTCTTCTTAATCCCTTTCTCTCTTCCCTCTCTGTCCCTCCCTCCCATCCCCTCACCCCTCTCTCTCCACGTGCTCATGGCCAGCCTCTACTCCTCTTCTCTCCCCCCTCTCTTTCTCTCTCTCTTTCTCTGTCTCTACTCTCTCAACTCCCCTCCCAATGTCCTGAATAAATTCTATTCTGTACCAAAAAAAAAAAAAAAAGTCACTATGCAACAAAAAGAAGTCTCCTGAACCAGCCAGCTGGGTGAAATGAGTGGATGAGGGGCTCCTGTGGAAAGATGAGTTTTTTCAGCACAGTTTGAAGAGTGGATAGGAATGATGGTTTCCAGCAAAGAGGCTGGAAGGTGTGGGCAGGCAAGTATTATTTGGGTATAAAACCTGGACAAGGCATGGAGGTGACAGCAGGGATCAAGATGGGGACTGCCGGACAGGGCAGTTGCCTTGGGAACGCCCTACAGATACGCCGACTGTAGAAGCCATGCTGTTACCCTCAAAAATACCTCCACACTTAGAGGTAGGAAGTACCCATGTAAACAGAAAAGTATAGGGGGCTGGAGAGATGGCTCAATGGTTAAGAGCACTGACTGCTCTTCCAGAGGTCCTGAGTTCAATTCCCACCAACTACATGGTGGCTCACAGCCATCCATCATGGGATCTGATGTCCTCTTCTGGTGTGTCTGAAGACAGCTACAGTGTACTCATATAAAATAAATAAGTAAACCTTTTTTTTTTTTAAAGTGTATCTAGACATAGTAGCATATGTCTGTAATCCAGAAGGATGAGGCAGGAGATCACTTAAAATTTGAGGCCAGACTGGGCTACAAAGACCCTGTCCAAAAACCAAGACAGTTTTTAAAGCCCCACAACTACGATCAAATTGTACTTCCAAAATATGGGCTTACTAAGGTGCTGTGTGGAGAGCGGCAGAGGGCAGCTCTTGGTGGTGAACTGTGTCAGAGAATTGATATTGGGAAGATTCTATAGGAACCTATAGATTCTACAGGAACCAAGAAGATCAATGATGAGGATGAAACCAAGGCAGCAGGGACACGGTGGAAAGAACAGAATGAGGAGATACAGGATGGGTGGGCAGACATGATAAGGACGTCTGGGTGGGGTGCAGAGCACATGGGTGAGGAAGAGACACCATGTGGGGGGCTGTCCGGGGTTGTACGTCCATCAAGGAGGGGATAAAGAAAGCAGGTCAGGTTTGAAGAGATGCTTTTGTGTGATTCATGTCATAACCCCCTACCCCTGACGGTGAAGATAGGTGACTACTGTTTGTAGCTTTTAGCAATAGGATTGCATCCCAGGCCATCCTTGGGAGTACCGTGAGCAGGCTGCATGGCTGCTTGGACCAGATGAATGGGGGTGTGTGTGCTGTGGTGGAGAGAGCGCCTCGTGGCTGGTGAGGATGCACACAGATTTTGGAGCACGGCCATGTTGTCAGCTACAGAGAGCTAGTCACCTTTTGGTTCTGTTCTGATGGTGCTGGATCAACTTCTGGCATGGTTTTGGACTGAAGTTGAGGCAGCAGCCGACTGTGGATCATCTCTCTATTGACCAGGTTGCCTACTGTGGACTGGGGTTTGTACCACTCAGATAGTAAATCCAGGCTGATACAACAGCAATCCATCCAGAAACGGAAGAGGGACTGACTCTAGGTTGGGCATGAGCAGAACCAGAGGTTACAAGTTGGTGACAGAAGCCTCTTCTCAGGTGTGCAGCACATCCAACCTGTTGTTGTGCTAGTGACTCTTCAGATGACACTATTTTGTTTGTTTCATCTGTGAGCAGCTTATAGGACACCAGTCATCATAGGTCAGGTTCAATGTGTTGATGTTAAGCAAAACGGACTGGTGTTACCTTTAAAGTCCCCTCATTAATGTAGCCATGAATGGCAGTGGTCAGGAGAAACCTATCCAGGAGAGCAGAGCTTAAAGCCTTCTGAGGTATTCCTGTTATTGACTTGGTGTGGAGGGAAATTGTATGACTTTCATAAAGGTCATATGGAATTCTGGGTAGCAAATAAATGGCTTGGGTGTTTGGTTGGGATCCTGAAAGGAAAAGATAGGAAGAAAGGTAACAGGGAATGTTCTGGAAGAGATGTGTGCACCCCAAGGGGTGTGGGCACAAGAGTTGCCTTTTTGCCAGAAAACAACTAGGTTTTTAAAAGAAGTAACTCTCTCTGGAGGTCGGCCTGTGTCAGTGCTTGCAAAGTAGCCATTGTGACAAGGACAGAGAGATCAGACCCAGGGGTTCTAAGTGAATGGGCATGCTGAATTTCTCTCAGCACAGAGACAGCCCTGAGACTTGATCAGCCAGCCAGCCAGCCACCAGAGGCATGTTGTATATTTTGGAAAAGGCATTCAGTCTTCATTCCTGGATTCTAATGTTGGCCTGGGGGTTGTGTTTTTTTGTTTGTTTGTTTGTTTGTTTTTGTTTTTAATATCTGATTATCTGATACCTTATAACAACCCAGACTAAGAAGCTCGAAGAAGGTGTGTCAGTGGTACATCACCACTGGGATCCATTGGTTGGTCCTCCTAGGGTGGTGGGGTGTCTTACTGAAAACCAAGCTTAGTTCTAGTTCAAAGGCATCGGGATTGGGTACTATCATCCAGAACACAAGGATAGGTCCAGCTGGCAGGAGACACAGGTCCAGGGGTCCAGGGTAGATATAAGGTTGGTCTTTCTCACCAGCATGCTCAACGATTCTCTTGTGTCAGATGAAAGGCTACCTGGGTAACTAGGGCAACCTGCTTAGCCTGGATCACCCGCTGATACTAGAGAGCAGACTCTAGTGGCTCACGTTGTGACAGAACCTGTCAGCGGAGGTCTCACCTGCTATACAGGGACAGTTGTGGGTCAAGCCCTCAGGCTAAAGAGCTGTCTGACAACATCACAAGCGATGTTAAAGCAAGATAACGGGCATCCATTTCAGCCGCAGGGCCTGCTTCAGCAGTGAGCTGGACTGTTGTTTGTCCTAGTGACAGTCCGGGACAAAGGTGTTTTTTTTTTTTTTTTTTTTTTTTTTTTGCCAGATTATGAGTCTACAGCTTTGAAGATTCAATGGCAGAATGGACTTCGAGTGAGGCATTAATTGCTCAAGGTGATGGGAGGAGTGGGCCACAGGGGAGCCTTGTTACATTTCTACTGCCCCCTGATTTCAGAGAAAGGTGTGGCCTGTGGTTCCGTCTACATCTGGATTCAGGCTGACGGCACTCTTGCCTCCAGTATGTGGAGTCTGTTTGGCTAGTGTGGTTCACTGCAGCCTAGAAGTCACATAAGTTAGTGTCTGGGAAGGGCTAACAGTGGAGGACAGAGAGCAGTTAATACGTTTCCCAGCCTTATGTGTCACATTCATGTGATAGACATCTCAATGTATTTTGGTGGAGCAGTTCTGGGAGGCACTCTTAGGGGATTCTGGTGGACCTGGGCACTGACAGCAGTGACTTTGATAATGTCAAAGCCTTGTCAGGGCCCATTCTCCATCAGGCCTCCCTCCCATTTCCCAAGTCTCTGCCTCAGGCTCTGCTTTTAGGAGAATTAAGACAAAAAAGCCAGAAGGAAAAGGCCAGGGTCCACCCTGATACCGATGTGCTGGAGACGTAATCCATGGAAGGAGGCGGTAGGTGTTGGCCCATGAATTTTGAGCGGTGGGTTTCGCTATTAGCTTATGATGGTAGTAGCCACACGTTTAGATAAGCCAAACTTATCTAAAAGGAGCCAGGGAAGAAAAGCAAGCCGTTCTAAGACAGTGATTAACCAGAGGCTGTTTTATCACCCTGAGTAGAGGTGACAGCAATGCCGATTACATCGCCTGAGGCACTTTCTTGTGTGTGCGTGTGTGTGTGTGTGTGTTTTGAGGCAGAGAGGGAGGATAGGTATTCCTACTAGCATCTAGTGAGGTGAGCCCAGGGTGCTGCTAAGAGTCTATAACTTGCAGGTCAGATCCCACAAGGAAGAATGCCCTAGCCCCAGAGTCAGTGTTGGAGAAGCTCTCCAAGGGGATCGCAGAGGAGCAGTAAATAACACCCCCTGTGTACCCAGTCTTCTGAGCTCCTCACCTCCAAACAGGCTTGTCTGAAACCATTGTGGTGCACAGTTGATAAAATCACTTTCTATTAGAGATATGCTGTAACTGAAGGCATTATGGGTAACACAGTCAAAGTGTACTTTCTATTAGACAGCACATTTCATAGTTGGGTTTAGGGCCCTTGTCCAATTTATGCCCAGATGTTTTGAAGCTACCCAGATAAGGCTCCATTCTGCAGAGACCACTGTCTGGTTCTCACCAGATCTTAGTTCTGCCAAGAAGAATGGGTAATAAAGTTGAAAGGCAGACAAAGTAAGAGGTGAGAAGGAGGCCCAACTGGTTCCACCTTGCTCTACCCGTCTCCCTGTTTCTAGAGAGCTGGTCCAGAGACAGAAGGCCCAGCTCTGGAATTGGCCTGGATGCTCATCAGTTTTGGGATCTTAGACCTCAGTGTCAAGCAAGGCTAGGGAGGAGGTGGTTCAAGGCTAACGGAAGGGGCTGTGGTTGCCAGCCTCCTAGGAGCCAGTTAGTCTGCTCTATACATCTCATTTCTCCTTTGCAACATGAAAAAGACAGGGCCTTAGCATTCCTGCCTGGGCGTTCTGCAGCATTGATTACATGAGTCTGTTCGACAGGTCAGTCGGCACAGGGGTCTGGGTGAAGACAGAAAAATGGGGGACCCCCCACAAGGAACTCCCCTCTACCTGGAAAGAAGAAACGACTGTGGACCCATTGTCCAGCTCGCAGACAAGACCACCTCTGCTGACCTGGGCAGTTTTTATTTTGTAAATCAGAAATAAATAAACGTTTTTGCATCTCTCTGTTGTTGTGACAAAGACCATGACCAACAGCAACTGAGGGAGGAAGGGTTTGCTGAGTTTACACTCCCAATCACAGTCCACCGAGGGGAGGCAGCGCAGAAACCGATAGGCAGGAACTGAAGCAGAGACGGTGGAGGACGATGCTTTCTGGCTTGCTCCCCACAGTTTGCTCGGCTTACCTTTTTCTGAAGTACAACTCAGATCCATGTCACTTCCCACAGTGGCCTGGAGGAGGCCTCCTACACCAATCATTAATAAAGAAAATGTTGCACAGGCCTCCCAGCCAAAGCGATGGCGTCATTTTTTCATTTGATGCTCACTCTTTTGTATGGGCCTAGCTGTGTCAAGTCAACAAAGATCTAACTAGCATACCTTTTATTTTAAAGTGTGTCTGTTTCTTTTTTCTTTTCTTTTTTTTTAAAAATTGATGTTCTGCCTTAAAGAACTTGTTACTTTTCCCCTAAGCCCAGATGATGCAGGGCTCTCCCCTGTGACAGCTCTGCTGCAATGTCACTGGTCCCCAGCAGAGGCCGACTTTGCTCTTCCTAGCTCCTGCACAGCAGAGACCTGGCCGCTTTCTGTGCAGACTTGGGAGGCTTTATTTTAATAAGTGATCTTGGCACACTCTCTGCCACAGCAAGACATGCAGATCTCAATGAGCTTCGGGCTTAAGCTCACGTGTGTTTGATAAAGTCATGTTGCTTGTGGTCCTCTGCCCTCCAGACTTTCTGAGACTTATTTATTTAAAAGATACTGCTTACACCCACCTGGCTGATCTGATAGCCCGTGGAGATCTGTGTTCTGAGACCCAGTGGGAATCTAGGCTGAGGAAGACGGGAAGAATGTGTTTTGGGGTTGTCTGGAAAAGAACCTTCCAGCACAACGGTTATGGGTGCAGTCCCACACTACCTCTGTTCAATGGGTGAGTCACTGCCTAACCCCAGTGTCAAGGTATCCTTGTCTGGGAAGCTGAGTGTTATTACCTGCTTACAGGGAGTTTATGAGGATCAAAGGAGCCCTGAGGACCTGGTCCAGTCTCCAGAGGTCCTCAGTGAAAACTCAAGTGGTCCTCACTGCTCCTCTCCGATACTGACAGCCCTACTGTGAGCATGAAGCCTGTCTAACTGGCTCATGATTCATTGAGGAGATCTATGTGACCGAAGACAACCAGGCAATGAGTTCTGGCCTGGCAAGAGATCAGCACTGGGTGCTCTGGGAATATACAGACACTGGGAGGACACCTGAGCTCCAGGGCCCCTGGAGCTGAAGGAACGGCAGCCATGTCTCTGGAGGGCATTGTTAGAAATGTACATCGGGGCCGTTCTTCAGGTATAGTCAGATTCAGGGAAGGAAGCAGCCTATGTTTCTCTTGTCCCCTCCCCATGACTCTGGTGCCATCTCTGGTCTGAGCTTCACTTTAGAGTCATCTGGAGGAGACCTTTAGTCAAGGGCACTGTCATGGTTTGAATACGCCTGGCCCAGGGAGTGGCATTATTAGGAGGTGTGGCCTTGTTGGAGTAAGTGTGTCAATGTAGGTGTGGCTTAAGACCCTCATCGTAGCTGCCTGGAAGTCAGTGTTCTGCTAGCAGCCTTCAGATGAAGATGTAGAACTCCCAGCTCCTCCTGCACCATGCCTGCCTGGATTCTGGCATGCTCCCTCCTTGATGATAATGGACTGAACCTGGGATTGAATCTGTAAACCAGCCCCAATTAAATGTTGTCCTTATAAGAGTTGCCTTGGTCATGGTATCTGTTCACAGCAGGAAAACTCTAAGACAGGCATACATGGGAAGGGTTTAGTCGCAATATCCAGGAATGGAGTCTGATTTCGGCGCCAGACTGTATGCTGGGGCTTCAGACGTGTGAGCCTCGCATACACAACCACTGTGCATTGTGCCTCCTGCCTTAAGCATCTGCCTTTTTAAAGATTCCCACGCGATGCCAGTGTGTAGCAAGAGGGGGGAACCTCTGTCCTAAACCCAACTTGGAGCAGAGCAAGCTCTTCTTGTGGGGAGCAGGGGTCAGTCAGACAAGCAGGAAATAGTAAGTGCAGCAGGGATTGGTTAGTGCATATGGATTTAGGGGATGGGAGTGGGTAAGGGAGATGCTGGTGCCCACCGAAGGTTCCCAAGAAGCTATTAACTAGATGGTGTTTAAGAAGCTGAACTGGGAGACCAACCATCTGGGTGCAAATCCTGATGAGATCCTTACTGCTGGTTGGAACACCCGCTAGTGCCTTAACCTCTTAGCTCCTCCTTCACACAAGCTTCTGCAGGAATAGGAATTCAGTGGGGCTGGAGTGGTTAAGAGCACTGACTGTTCTTCCAGAGGTCCTGAGTTCAAATCCCAGCAATCACATGGTGGCTCACAACCATCTGTAATGGAATCTGATGCCCTCTTCTGGAGACAGCTACAGTGTATTCATATACATAAAATAAATGAAATCTTAAAAAAAAAAAAAAAACAAAAAAAACCCCCCCAAAAAAAACAAACAAACAAAAAAAAAACCCAAAAAAACAGGAATCCAGAATTGCAAGTTCCAATCTTGAATTGAGGTAACAGGCCAGGAAAGACTAAGCTAGAATGTTCCAAGAGCTTAGTGTAGGAAGAGATGACACTGGAGGTGGGGGGGCGGGGCGGGGCGGGGCGGGGTTAAAGCCACAGAGATCCCTGGACTTAAAGGGGCTTAAGAAGCCTCTGGAGAGCCACCTAAGGGTATCCATGGAGAATTTGCAGGAGCATAGCAAGTAGAGGAGTGTGAAGGGTTGGCCCAACAGGGGGTGTGACCGTGCCTGCCAGTGGTCACTGAGGACCTGCTGAAATGGTAAAGCGGAGCTTGGACACACGCTGCCTGCTGTGGAGGGGGACAGGAGAGGACGGAGAGACCAGTGAGCTTGCCCTCAGCTGGGGAGCAACATGGAGTCCCGGCACCGGGTCTGAGGCATACTGAGACAGACTCCCCTGCCCCACTTCCTGGAAACTGTTCTGGAGTAATTTGGGTATGGGTTGAAAGCTGTGAAGACCCATGCAGGCAGGATTACTTCTTGCCACTTGAGTGCCATTTGAATCTGTGGATTCTCATCTCCAGGTTCTCTTTCCCCACCTGACAGACAGAATCCCTCCACAGACAACAAGTCTTGCCTAGAAGCTCTCCTGACTGGGGTGGTACCGGGGTGGTACTTTAGACTGGCTGTTCTTGTGTCTGTGGTGGCAGAGGTGTTGGATCCTGGAAGCTGGCAAGGGCCTGCTAGGTCACTGCCCCTCCCTAGATGCTCGGCCCAGTGTTTTGTCAGGCAGAAGCTGGGTGAGGCCCCCTGACTGGGTTGGGAGGGAAGCAGAATTCAATTACCAGCCTGGAAGGCCTTGATGAGCATTAGATTATCAGAATTGTCTGCCGGGCCTTGGCCCTCGGGGCTCTGCAGGCGGAATAGAAGGTAAAATCTAGTTGCTGTGTCATCCTCCGAGGTCCCAGGGGTTGGGTACAATTCGACAGTTTCAACCATGTAATATGGTTCCTCTCCAAACTGAGAGGTGAAGGCTGTGGGGCCAGGTCTTCTCTGAGGCCCTGTCAGTTCCCCCTGGTGCCAGGAGGTGGATGGATGGATATTGCTATAGTTTACATGGAGACAGGAACTGATGGATAGTTAAGAAAATCCATAGAGGACCCATGCATGGCCGTGTTGGCCTGCACAGGATGTACCAGAGATACTAAGCTGAAAATCCACATGAGGAGTTGGGTAACAAATAAGAGATGGGACTTTGTGCAATAAAATCCAGGCTTATAACCAAGGCCTGGCCACTGTGTGCTGCTGAGTAAGAGTTGCCAAGCAACACAGGGACCAGAGCCTCTGGGCATCTGTCCACTCTTAGCCAGCATAGGTGACAGTGGCAACTGATGCCAACTGACTGGAACTTTAGTTACCTGTGACACAAGGGTGAGTGAACCAGGAGCCTGGCTAGGGTAGCTAGGGTCTGGCGTGAGTGTCCCAATCCTTGCTGCTGCTGTGGTTCTGGTCTGGTTGTGAGATGAGACGGCTGGCTCACCCTGAATGGGGGAGAAAGTGCTGGGAGGGGGGCGGTTAGGGAGAAGAGGAGGGATGAAGCAGCCAGAGGGAGCAAAATGTCCTGGTTTTCGAAACGAGAAGGATCCAGCTTTTGGCATGTAAGCTTAATACCACTCAACAGCACTCTGGAATTATTAAACAGATGGCCTGTGAGCTCGTTACAAAGAACATGCTCGTTCTGGAATAGTTCATTAAGTCATGGCAAGCCATACCCAGTGAGTTTTGTTATCAAAGGAACGCCCCCCACCCCCTCCCGCGTTTCAACATATTTATGGCCAGACAGGAAAAGCAAAGATTCTTTGGCAAGATGCTGAGTGTAGTTTTCCAGGCTGCCTGTGTGCACACGAGACAGCGGTGAGCTGGGGAGATCGCCACTGTAACTGTGGCCCTTGGAGCTTGGGTCCAGTCACCAAAGTCAGAGGAAAGCAGTGGACAGGAATGTTACAGCAAGTGCAGCGGGAGCTCTGATCATAGGTGATGCATCCTGAGACCACAAGGGGACCCCTGTGACTGTATAGTACCAAGTCCTGAATATGTTTCTTCCTTTTCCATATGCTTATGGTAGAGATTTTCTCCTATTTATTTATTTATTTGTTTGTTTATTTATTGGTGCAGGGAATTGAAACCAGGGTCTTGTGCACACTAAGCAATACCCCCAACCCCATGATAAAGTTTAATTTATAAATTAGGTACAATAAGAGAGTAACAAGAATCCTAACGACAAATGGAAAAGAAACAACTGTGCACTCTGTGGCAAAGGAACCACTCCTGATTCATGAATCATGTGTGGATATTTCCATTAAATATTTTAGGCTGAGGTCAGGTTACAGGGTGAGGCCTCAAGTTAGCAGTGACTATGGTCATCAGAGGTACTTATGAATTTAGCTGTTTAATACAGGTGTGGTGGCACCTACCAATAATTCTACCACTCAGGAGGCCGATATGGGAGGATGAGTTTAAGGTTGACCTGGGCTACATAATGAGACCCTGACTCAGAAATAAAAAAAGGTTTAAAGTGTTTAAGAGCAAATATAATAGCTCAGTGGGGAAGCAATGTTGTACATTATTATTTATTAAATGATAGAAGCCGGGCAGTGGTGGTGCATGCCTTTAATCCCAGCACTTGAGAGGCAGAGGCAGGCAGATTTCTGAGTTCGAGGCCAGCCTGGTCTACAGAGTGAGTTCCAGGACAGCCAGGACTACACAGAAAAACCCTGTCTCAAAAAACCAAAAAGAAAAACCAAAAAAAAAAAAAAAAAAAAAAAAAAAAAAAAAAAAAAGTTAAATGATGAAGTAGTAGTTGCTTGTGGCAACATCTGGAAAATAAAGACCATAAAGCTGTGACTAAAAGTCACCTGCAGTTCCTCCTCCGTGGAGACAGACGGATACAGTGTGGCCAAATGCAATAGCAGTGAGGGCAAGACTGTTTAAAATGGTGAGGGGTCCAGAGTTAGTAAACCTAGAAAAGAACTGTGAGTCACGGAGGCATTGGGCAGAAGAGGCTGTAGGGCCAGCTGTCCCATTCAGAAGGATAGCACTAGAAGACACGCTCCCAGGAGTGGCTAAGTTCAGCTCACAGAATAGGAAAGCAGAGGCTAGTGGGCGGGGCTGCCTGGGGTGGAGCTGTTGGGGTGCTCTAGCAGAAGTGGCTCCTTCCCTGCTTCTGGGAATCTCATCTCATGTTCTCTATCTGACTCTAAGGCCTATGTATTTGTAGGTGAAGACAGAGAGGCAGAAGTTCGGCTACCACTGAGGCCAAGAAACAGGTTGTAAAACCGCATGTCCTCTTGGTGTTCTAAGCGGCATACAGCTGAGTCTATTTGCATTGAGAAGAGACAGCAAGAAAATGATTGTTAGGGCTCCTACCGAGTGAGACGTTTTTGCTCATAGGACTGTTTTGATTTCTCTAACTTTTCAACAATCGACTTGCTTTCAAATCCAATAAACGTCTCCTTAAAGTCGATGTGTCTCCCACATGTGTGAGCAAGGATGCTTTCTTTACTGACTGAAGGCGAGGGTGTGGAAGGAAAGGAGGGTTTTCTATGTAGATCTATGATATGGGATTGCCTGTGGGGGGTCTTGAGAGTCAGGTAGAACTGTTTAGAGTTAGACATTCCACTGGTAACTAGTGACTTTGCTGAGCTAAATTCACGTCTGTAAGCTAACTGATGGCAACACGCTTGTCAGGACAGTCAGATCCCTGGAATACAGTCCTGGCACAAGCCAGTGTCCACCCCCATTCAGAGGAGTGTGACTCCAGCTTTGTCTCTGTGCTTCTAGGTCATGGCCTCTTCTCTCGCACTGTCTGTCCCCAAACCCTCTGAGCTCCTGTTGAACAGGACTATAATCTTCGCCAAGTGACTGGAGTAGCAGACAGGTAGGGGGTGTCAGCCTTCAAGGCCAGTGTGAATGTGGGCACAGTTGTCTCAGTTGTCTGCATGTCCAGGGGACTGAACAGAACACTAGAAGGGCGTGCAGGAGCTTCCTGACAAGATGGTCCCCGGGGGCTGCCTATATGGGGACTCCTGTGCCACTCAGCGCTGATCTTTGTGTGACATCAGAAGCACTCTTCCTGACTGCCTGGCCTTCAGGATAGCCTGTCTGGGAGAACATCTTTATAAACAGAACATCCCTCAGAAGCCATTTAACACAGTGCACTGGCTGATCAGCCGAGCTGCAGTTATCAGGGAGCCTCTGACACTCTTTGCTGTGGTATCCATGGTCTGCCTCTCAGCTCCCTTGTGCTGCCCTTGTGATGTCTTCTGCCAACACACTCTTCTTTGTTTGACTGAGTCTTCTAGGGTCCAGCTCAGGTGACACTCCCAGGAGGGCTGTCTTCAGGACAACTCATTCCAACCTGCACGTCCATGTGCCTGTTGAGGGGTCTCAGCTCATGCTGGGTTTTTACATCTACTGTCAGAGTGGGGGCCGCCAGTACCCACTGTCTCAGTGTCTACTCCTGGGGCTATGGTAAAAATACTCTAACAGAAGCAACTTAAGAGAGAAAGGGTTTGCTTTAGTTCAGGGTTCAAGCTATAGTCCATGGGGCAGGGAGTCAAGGCAGCAGGGTCATAGCATATCCACATTTGGGAAACAGAACGGTGAGTGCGTGCTTGCTAGCACCTAGCTTGCTCTCTTTATTTTATAGTCCAGGATGCCCTGCCCAGGGAACGGTCCCTACCACAGTGAAGATGGATCTTCCCACATCAACGAACATAATTGAGATAATTCCCCACAGGCATATCCATAGGCCCATCTCTCTGGGGATTCTAGATTCTGCCCACTTAACATTTAACACCATTTAACCTGGTTTGCTGCTCATGACACTGAGGAGGCTCCATGGCACAGCTGCGATGGACCCAGGATCCCTGAGCTACATTCTTTGAGCTTTCTGCTCTCTTGTACTTCACCAGATACCTTTGTCCCTTTCACCGAAACCAAAGCATATTGGTGGTGTCGTGCAGCTCAGTAGTATGTGTGAGGGTCTGGCTTCAACCTTTAGCACCCAAACCAAACCAAAGCCAACCAACCAACCAACCAACCAACCAACCAAAAAACTAAAATGAGAACCACGGAGCCCTTCCATATGCACAACGACATCTGTGTAGAAAGAACCTGAGGGATGAACTGCAAGAGGCAAGTTTAATGTTAGAGGCTCCTCACTCTTCAGGGCTCACTGAGAGAGGCCCAGACACACACACACACACACACACACACACACACACACACACACACGCACATCCATACACTTCTGTAAAATTTATAAAGGATAATTTTGAGTGAGCAGTGTCTTAGTTTGGGTTTTATTGCTGTGAAGACAAAGCATGACCATGACAAGTCTTATAAAAGCAGACATTGAATTGGGTCTGGCTTACGGTTTCAGAAGTTCAGTCTGTTGTCTACATGGTGGGAAGCGTGGCAGAGTGCAGGCAGGCATGGTGCTGGAGGAGCCAAGAGTTCTACATCTTCATCCAAAGGCCACAGGAGACCATCTTCCACAGGCAGCCAGGAGGAGACTGGAATTCCACACTGGATGGAGCTTGGGCATAAGAGACCACAAAGCCCGCCTACATGGTGGAGCTTTTCCTCCAACAGGGCCACACCCACTCCAATAAGGCCACACCTCCTAATAGTGCCACTCCCTATAGCCAAGCATTTAAATACATGAGTCTACGGAGTCAAACCTATTCGAACCACCACAGTTGGTTAATTCTGACATATCTTCCCTCCGATGACCACTCTGCTATGTTCTGTCTTGTGACAGATGGTGTTGGAATGGCCCTGGGAATCTGGGGATCTGGCTGGGGGAAGTTGAACTGGGGGTTTGTGTAGTAAGGGTTAAGTAGGGACTGTTTATGTGTTTTAACTGAGTTTTAACTAAGTGAGTTAACTGTTTAAGTCAGTTAACTCACTGCTAGTTACTTTTCTTGTTGCTGTGACAAAATTCCTGGCAAAGTGACTTAAGGAAAAAAGGAAGGAAGGAAGGAAGGAAGGAAGGAAGGAAGGAAGGAAGGAAGGTAGGTTGGCTTATCACAGCTCAAGAGTCTAGCCCTCAGGTGGGGACCGCATGTCAGCAGAGGCTTGGAGCAGCTGATTCTGTTGTATCCACACTATGGAAGCAGAGGGAGATGAATGCTGCTATCTGCCCATGGGACGTTACTGCTTGCATTTATGACACATCTCTCTTTCTCATTCTCTCCTCTCTGAAAACATAAGCATGTGCCTGTGATTCTATGGCAAGCCGTTGAGGAAAAAAACTTCATTTGCTGCCATTTTCCAGTGCTCAGCCTATGCTGCAGGCCAGGCTTAGTTTAGGTGAAATCCTGGGGCACTGAGCACAGCAGCAGGGGCCAGAAATTCAATCCTTGCTATCCTGACCCTCTGTGCCTGCCGCCCCCACACGTCATGGGGTTTGGCATAATTGGTTCTGGAGCCACATCTCTTTTCTTTGCCTTGGAAATAATCCTCTGGACTGGGAACTGGTTGGAAGGCAGCATCGGCCTTGGAGCTGTCCCCATTTGAACAATAGGCAACTTCTGGATGTGAGGAGGACTGAAGCTATTTTTCCCTGGGTCTGATGGGCACAGGCGTGGGGTTGGCAGTCCTTGGAGGTAATGAGGAATAGCTACAGAACCATCTGGGGAGTTCTGACCGTATATGAGATTGCATTCACTGCAATCTATGCTAATATACTATTGGGGCAGCGGGAAGGACAGGTAGTGCCTTTTAGAATGTTTCCCAGCAAATCCGATACTCATCCATTGTCTTGGGAATCCTGGAAAGTCTTCAAAGACCTAGATCTGCCCAGAGATTAATGGAGCCACTTGCTCTCGAGGTTCATGGAGCCAGGGCTGGGGGCCAGACCACACTAGGTGAGTCCTTGCTCCCTTCTTGAAACTGACTTGACTCTGGGGGAGTCATTTAACCCTGATTATCTACAAAGTGGAAATAGAAGCCCTTGGCTTCGGTGGCATGATGATCAGAGCACAGATTGGACACGTGCCACTCAGGAATGCTAGCCACCGCCTCTGCTTCCTACACTGACGATAGACAAGGGATGAGAGGAAGGACCATTCTCCATTAGATTTGTGTGGCTGGGACGCCCTCCCTCTGCTCAGTCAATGAATGGACAGAGAGGCTCCTCATGAAATCCAGCCCGGCCAGATCTGCTTTCAGCCCTCGGTGGGGACCACCCTCCTTTGTCTGGATCTGGGAAGATGGTTTGGGGAACTGGAGTGTCTGGAACCGTGCCTATCTGCCTGTTCTTGGGGCTGCCCCACCAAGCTAGCCTTTCCTTTTAAGGATAAACATGTGGGAACCAGGAACCAGAGTAGACAGCTGGGCAAGGTCAGAGGGCTGGGGCTACTGAGGGGGAAGGTAGCTCTAGGCTCTCTCTCCTGCCTTATCCAGCCTTGATTCCTCTAATGCTGGACCACTCCTGCTTTCAAAGTTCCTCCAGCTCAGGCCTCCTGGGTTAAGTAAACTCACTTTCATCAATGTGCAGAGAATGGAGAGATTTGTGTTTGACAGGATAATACCTTATGGTGGCTGCAGAGTATAGAGAACTTGGCATCCTCCTGTGGGCCCCCGAGGCTGAGTTGTCAGCTATGGGGGCCTCCAGCAGGCCTGTCCTCTTCCCTATCCTGTTTCCTAGGCTACAGCCACCGCCCTCTCACTGGCCTTGGGGCTAGGAA
Source organism: Arvicanthis niloticus (assembly GCF_011762505.2). NCBI lineage: Eukaryota > Metazoa > Chordata > Mammalia > Rodentia > Muridae > Arvicanthis > Arvicanthis niloticus. The sequence goes on from NC_047671.1 coordinate 12,110,461, forward strand.
GACTGGGCAGCATTTGAACTCAGATCTCTCCTTCCAAATTGCTGCTGTGCCCTGGGCAGCAGCAGTGGGGATTTGGAAGGAGTCCTGTAGGCCTGCTTCCCACCTCATACTTGTCATAGGCTTGGTGTCAAACCATCTCTGCCCCAAACATAGGGTGTGTGCAGTCTTCTGTATAGGGTTTTCTGTTCCTTTGTCCTGAGAGCTTGGGAGGAAAGAATGAAAACGAAGAGCTTTTGTTTGTTTGTTTGTTTGTTTGTTTTGTGTTGTTTCTAAGCAGCATCTGGCTTTGCAGCCCAGGCTGCTCTCAAAGCTGCAACCCTCCTGCCTCTCAGGGAATTCAGGCCTGTGCTACCACCTCAGGCACAACTGAAGACGTCTCTCCCAGAGCTGGCTGAGCTCATGAGATAAGCTGCCATCCCATATTATCCACCATCTCCTGAGATGCTCGTTAATTACCCTCCCCCATCCCTACAACCCCCAAAGGCATTCGAATGCCTCTGAAGTTGAGGCAGCCACATGAGGTCAGTCTCTGGGCGGACACACAGAGCCACAGCATCTATTCCAAGTGTGGTAAGGAGAGGGGGTCCGACTGCATGGAGGGAAGCAGGTTTTAGGGCAGTGGCTCTCGCTTTCAGAGAACCTAGCCCCTGTATCCTCATATGTCCTGTGCTGGACGCCAGCCTCCGTGTTCTATCCTCAGACTGCTGATGCCGAGGCTGCAGTCCTTCCTCTTCACACCCACAGTCAAAAGTAACAGACTTGATGTATGCATGGCCACATGGAGGAGCTTAAAACAGCGTCAGAGAAAACACACAGAGGGGGATCCACAGCCATCCCTTCCCATTCATTAAGCAAGAATGTACACTTAACAAAATCTATTAGAAAGGTATCCAAGGAGGGAGAGAAGGGAGCAGGCAGAGGGTCAAAGAAGAAGAGAATGAGAAGGAACAGGGTTTGCCTCACAAGCCATGAGTTGTTTCTAGGAATAAAATATGGATTTATTCAATATATGCAGATATGCATAAAGTCTATACAGAAATGGGAAATTATAGCTAAACCTGGTAGTGTATACCTGTATATACCCAGAACCCAAGAGGATGAGCCTAAAGGATCACAAGTTGGAGGCTAGCCTTGGCTACATAGCAAAACTTTCTTTCAAAACAGGTGCGGGAGGGGGATGGAGAGAATGCTCAATGGTCATAATAAGTGGAGGATACCTGTTAATATAATATCCCTTTTAAGCCATGATATTCCCTGGTTCGTTTGTTTGTTTGGTTATCATTATTTATTTTTGATACATGTAGCCCAAGCTAACTTTAGTCTTGCTATAAAGCCAAGATAGGTCTTGGGCTCATCTTCTTGTCTTCACCTCCCAGGTACGGGATCATAGGCGGTACCACCCTGTCTGGTCATTCACTTTATCAAACAGATCATTTCAAGGTTTTCATCATCAAGGACTAAGAAGATGCAACAGTCTCTCTCGAACGTTGGAGAGTTGGCTGAGTAGTTATGAGAACTTGTTGCTTTTGCAGAGGACCCAGGTTTGATTATCAGTCTGCACGGCAGCTAACCACTGTCTGTTATTCCAGTTACAGGGGATCTAATGCCTTCTCACCTCTGGGAACCAGCATGCATGACGTGCATATACATGCATGCAGGCAAAGCACTCATATACACAAAATAAAAGAAGTCTTTAAAAAAAAAATGACAGAAACACAAAAGCAAATGTCTCCAGGAAGGAAAGGAGGAAGGAATAGAGAAGGGAAGAAGGAAGGGAGGAAAGGAGGAAGGGAGGGAGGGAGGAAGGAAGAAAGGGAGGGAGGAAGGAAGAGAGGGAAGAAGGAAGGGATGGAGGGAAGAAGGGAAAGAAAACACTGGGAGTCTCAACCCTACATGATTAATAGTGTGCCCGTGACCCCTGGGTTCATGACTGGCTGCCTTGGGCTCTCGTGTTGTCTCTTCTCTGACTTTCTAAATTGTGACCATCCTGGCATTACATCTATAAGATAGTACCATAGTACCAAGATGGTCCTTGTGCAAGTCATAGCAAAAATAAAAATGAGATCCTGCGGCCTAGAGATATGGACAAGTGGTTAAGAGTGCACACTGCTCTTGTAGAAGATCCAAGTTCAGTTCCTGACACTTCTATGGGGTAGTACTCAGCCATCTGTAACTCCAGCTCCAGGGGATTTGATGTCTTGAGCTTCTGTGGCTACCTATGGTCCTGTATATATACCTACACAGACACCACAGATACACATACTTTAAAAATACAAAAGAAGTCTTTAATTAAGAAAAAAACCTAGATACTTACTGGTTACTGTTTGTCAATTTGACTCAAACTGTAGTCAGTTGGAAAGAGGAAACCTCAAATGAGGAACTACCTGCATCACAGTGACTTGGCAAGTCTGTAGTATGCCCTCTTCATTAATGACTGATGTGGGCCTGGCTGTCTGTGGGCAACGCCATACCTGGGCTGGTGGTCCTGGCTTGTATAAGAAAGCAGGCTGAGCAAGCCATGGGGAGTGAGTAATCCAGTAAGCAGCACCCCTCCATGGGCATCAGCTCCTGGCTCCAGGTTCCTGCTCTGATTTCTCAGTGATGGACAGTTACCAGGAAGCATAAGCTGAAACAAACCCTTCCTTCCCCAAGTTACTTTTGGTCAGTGTTTTATCATAGCAACAGAGAAGCAAACGAGGACAGAATCCTATACAAAAATATGCAAAAAGATAAGAACAGATAATTCACACAAACTGAAAACCAGTATAAAAATAGCTCTCAAGCCAAGGAAAAGAAACTCAACTTTACCCATGCCGACAGAAATACTAATTATAAGAGCCAGATGCAGAGGCAACTTGGAAGTTTGAGACACAGGGATTTGGAGTTTGAACACTCCATGGATGACTTGAAGAAGTTAGGTTACAGCTACAGCTACTTGCTGCTGAGATGTGACTCTGACTCCCAAGGCACTGTCCCAGCCACAGATGTTCCAAACAGCTTGTGTCTGTATTTTATTGTCACAAAACTCAGTCAACTTTAATGGTCATTTTCATCTGTGCTAGAGGTGAGACTCTCCCACCTTTTACCCAACAGAAGGCCTGTGATTGGTGCAGGCACAATCCTTCATTTGCATGAAGAGCCTTGCATACTGATTTGTGCAAACACCTCCCCCTTACCCAGCAGAAGGCCTGTGATTGGTACAGGCACAATCCTTCATTTGCATGAAGGACCTTGCATACTGATTTGTGCAAACACCTCCCCCTTACCCAGCAGAAGGCCTGTGATTGGTGCAGGCACAATTCTTCATTTGCATGAAGAGCTGCACATACTGATTGGTGCACACACTGCCTGCCACCTCACTTCCTGTGGTGGTTAGTTAATTTTAATTATCAGTTCTACCAGAGTCTAGAATCATCTTGGAGAAGGGCCTCTGGGCATGCCTAGAGGGGATTTTTAAAAATCAACTGAGGTGGGAAGACCTACCTATCATAGAAGGGGAATCCTGGACTGTGAAATAGAGCAACTGAGCTGGGAATGTACTCACTCCTTTCTGCGTCATGACTGCACTCCCTCAGGCCGCTGCTGTTGTGACTTCCCTGGTATGATGATGGGCTGTAGCCTGGAACTGGAAGCCAGAACAAAGCCTTTCTACCTTAACTTGATTAGATCAGAGTGTTTTCATCACAGGATATAAAAGTAACCAAGACATCTTCCTTTCTGACTCTATAAACAAGTTGTTGGGTTCCATTTCTGAATCAGCCAGAAGACACCCTCTTGGGCTGTCCCCTAGTGCTATGTAACATTAAACCCAGTCAAGAGGCTTCTCTCTAGTGACAGCCTTGCCTCCCGGGGTCGTCGTTGGCAGCATAAGTTGAACAAACAGGTAACAGGAAGAGGGGACAGCAGAAGCAGCCTGGGTAGAGACAGTGTTATCACCAAGTTTTAAGAGTTGGGGGCTTCAATGGCCAAGGGCTTAGGGCTTACTACTACTCACTGCTATGCGATTGTTATAGCTGCCAGGTGCTGGGCTGCTGGGAATTTAGATCCAGAGCAATAAGCTTGCACCCAGTGGAGCCATATGCCTCATCTGGTAAAGCCCGAGGCAAGAAGTCTCATGCTCCCAGGGCTTAGAACTACAAGCTCTGGGTCTGCGAGACCTCCCCCTGTGCCTTGGGAATTCATGGATCAGGGATGGCTGACACCAGAGGAGCCTGTCTTGCCCTCTTCCTCAGGATTTTATCTAGATAGACTGACATGCTTCAGCCACCTGAAGGCTTGGGTGCTCCTTGGAGGAACTGCAGGAGGTGAAGGTAAAGAGATTACGAAATGGCCACCCCACTTGGTGAGTACAGTCCCGTGGTGAAGTAAGAGTCCTCGTGAAAGACAATCTCAAAGCCTGAGAATGCGACCTTACTTGTAAGATATTGTAAGGCTTGTAGACACGACAGAGTTAAAGATGACATCATCCCGGATTCCCCAAGCAGGCTCTGAATCTGATGACAACTGTCTTTATAGAGATAGAAGGAAACAGATGTTCCCGGAGGGACAATAAGACATGTGACCATTGAGGCAGAGTTTGAAGTGATGCGGCCACAAGCCTGAGAACACCTGGAGCTACCAGAAGTTGGAAGAAGCCAGAAAGGTACGGAGCGATTGAGTGACACCTAACATTGACCTCTGACCTCCACACAAACATGCAAACATGTATGTGTGCATGCATGCTTACACATACACAGACATATAAAGTAAAATACAATCTCATTGCCTTTTGGTTTGACACTTCCTCTTCCAGAACTGAAGAATAAACTTCTGCTTTGTAGAGCACCGAATGTGTGGTAATTTGTTACGTCAGTCCTGGGGGCTGAATTCTGTGGGACTCTCTCAGTCCTGGGTACCCTCTGACATAGAAGAGGGTCAAGAAGATTCCTCTGGAATCCCATCCCTCTGTCATAGAAGTCACTTGACAACTACCCCTGGCCCCTCTGTTGTGGACAGAAGCTGGACTGTCGGCTGAGGTGTGTCTCTCCACAAGTGCTGAGTCTTTGCCCTCACCCGGCTGTGAGAAGGAGACAATGTATCAGTACCCAAGCATCAGTGGGTGGTTGACATAGAGTGGAGAAGAGGCCTAAGCTGCTTTGGCTAGGGGAGCTTCTGGCCCAGAATACAGGAGGCTGTGGCAAGTTGGGTTAGCAGGACTGGCCAGGAGCCAGAGGGGTGAGGAGCACAGGGAGGTGAAGTCAGAGAGCCAGAGAGCTCCCTGTCACCATTTTAAGGATCATAGTGGTCTAATGAGAGAGTTCAAACTTGGCCTTTATCGAACTTTCTTCTGGTGATGCAGGAAGAAGCACCTCAGGGTTTATGCTCAGGACATGGTAACTCCCAGAGTCCTTTTATCCCCATCATATTCCCCAGCACCTCGTACAACTTTCTGGCTAAAGTCTATTAGTCAGGGTCTCTAAAGGAGCAGAGCCAATGGAGTGTACAGTGCGTGCGTGTGTGCATGCCTGCGTGTCCTCATGCATGCGTGTGTGCATGCCTGCCTGCGTGTCCTCATGCATGTGTGCGTGCCTGCCTGCATGTCCTCATTATGCCACTGAAGCCCTGGAGGATTCCTGGAGAACTGCTGGCCTTCAGTCTATATTGAAAGCTCGGCTCGGCATTCCAGGGTTACCCATGGCAGGCAGGTGCACACACACACACACACACACACACACACACACACACAAACTGGCTGGGACTACCTGTTTCATCAATTTCACAAGTGCACATGCATACTTATACATGTACATACATATGGTCATACATACATACATACATACATACATACATACAGTGGATGGAGCAGAGCCCTAATGCCACAATTTATTTATTCTCTATGGAAATTTATACCTTCTTAGACAAAAGTTCTTTATAAAATTACCTCATAGATAAAAGAGTAGTTACAGAGTGATGTTAATAGTCAGTACAAAGCAGTGTTCCCTTCTATAAGCTCAGTATAAGTTCAGAGCAACAGTTTCACACAGCCTTGCTTTATCATAGTGCACACCTGTGGCTTCAGCCTTGGACCTGACCTAGAATGAATGTTTTTCCTTGATCACATGATTGTCCCAAGCCTATTTCTCTTTGTGCCATTTATGGAAGCTGCTTGTATTCCTTATTAATATTTTATTTATTTATTTTATATATATGATGAGTACACTGTAGCTGTCTTCAGACACACCAGAACTCATTACAGATGGTTGTGAGCCACCATGTGGTTGCTGGGAATTGAACTCAGGACCTCTGGAAGAACAAGCAGTGCTCTTAGCCACTGAGCCATTTCTCCAGCCCCCTGTATTCCTTATTATCCAGCCTTTACTTACTACTATATGAGGAGGGGGCACATTCTGTTCTTGATTCTAACTTTATTATATCTTTCTGACAAAACAACTAAACCATCTTTTTAAGCTTTCTTCCTAAAATTGTTTGAATCAAATCAGGAATGCTATAAATTCATTAATTCATCTAAACAGCATTAATTCATGAAAGTTCATCTTCATGTTGATCTGCAGGAAATCTTCACAGTAAGGTGGGCTGATGCCCAGAAATCATTACACTATGGAATAGTGGCAGAAAAGACATACCAACAGCAAGGAGCAATCCTGGGATGAAGCCCTGGGGCTGTGCCTCTCCACAGTGCACCCACTGCAGCCGTGCAAGATGGTGGACCATCTCTAGGAAACTCGCTTGCCCTAGCCTTTCCTAGATGGATTCTGTCAGTTATGGCATGATGTTTGGGATGTAAAAACAGATCACTAGCTTCCCGCCAACCTCAAAGCTAAGACTGTCCTTACTTCCTAGTGCCATCTTTCTGCACAGAGACTCCCCTGCTTTGCCTTAACCTACCCGCTGTCCCCACCGACATTTTTGAAAAGTGTCTCAGTTTCTGACTTTCTTTGTTCTGGACTAAAAACTTCATGAAACTTACCACACTGGAGCATGGTATTCAGGAGAGCTTTTTCCTAGGATACGCTCACTCGTTTTGGGTTTCCAGAATAAACTCTTTCATCTCCATTGGAGATGAGAACAGTGGTTTTGTGCCGGCAACCTAGAGGTATAGCGGAGTTGTTACGGTGAGGGTTTCAAAGGGCTTTGGCAAATGCCTATGGTCAGGAGCTCACCAGCACAGAATTAATGCTAACACTGGCTGATATCAGGGTTTGAAGGCATCTAAGAGGTGGTTTCTCTAGTTTTGGGGGTGTGTGGGTGGGTGAGGAGGACAAAGACTTGAACAGAGATGTATAGACAGAAGCAAGTAAAGCCAAAATATTTGGGTTTGGTGTTTGTTTTGTTGACTATTGAGTTGCATTCCAGTGCAGAATCTGGCTTCTTTAATTCAGTGGGGTGCATTTGGGATGCCCTGACTTCAGTGTGAATCAGATGTCATTTTCTTTTATTACACAGTGCAACAGTTTGTCTTCCAGTTGAAGGACATCTGGGTTGTTTCCAGCTATATGCATTTGTATACAGATTTTTTTTTTTTTTCCGAGACAGGGTTTTTCTGTGTAGCCCCGGCTGTCCTGGAACTCACTCTGTAGACCAGGCTGGCCTCGAACTCAGAAATCCACGTGCCTCTGTCTTCCAAGTGCTGGGATTAAAGGCATGCGCCACCACTGCCCGGCTTTGTATACAGATCTTGTATGAATAAAAGTTTTTATTTCTCTTGGGCAGTTCCTAGGAATGGAGCAGATGCATCGGAAGATGGAAAAACACAGAATCGTACAAGAAATTGTTCTAGAAATCTGTGGGAAAGACTTCTCTCACTGTTGTATTATCTCCCCGCACTTCTCGGAAACCTGCCAAGCACGTGGCTGCCGGGTACTTCCGGCTCCAACTGCCATTTGGTTCGTGTACCTGCTCATCCACTTCCCGATTCCACAATGCATCCATTGGTGCGGACATTTCATTAATTAACTAAATAATTAAACTAATTCATTTTATTAATTAACTAATCAATTCATTAATTTAGACAGTATCCCATATAGTTCAAGCTGGCCTCAGGCTGGCCTCAAACTCCTCCTCCTCCTGTATCCCTCCCATGCTACAGATATGCACTATCATACCTGATTACACACTGCTGAGGACTGAACCCAGGGCTTCATGCATGCTGGGCAAGCACCATACCAGCCCATCACTATTGCTTCACGGTGAATCTTTAAAGAGATTTATTTACATGTACGAGTGTTTTGCCTACATACATGTTAAGTGTACCATGTGCATGCAATACCCATAGAGGCCAGAAGAGGGCACTGAATTCCCTAGAACTGAAGTTACAGCTAGTTGTAAGTCTCCATGTGGGTGCTAAGAACTCAATCTAGGTTCTCTGTAAGAGCAATTAGTGCTCTGTAACTGCCGAGACGGCTCTCCAGCCCCTCAATATGAAATTCAATGTTATGCTTTCTTTTCAAGGCCGTTTTGACTAGTCTAATTCCTTTGCCCTTTTAAGTATATTTTACAGTCAGCTTGCTTTTATCTATAAAGAGTCTTCCTGGGCTACTTGAGAATGCATTGAATCTACAGATCAATTTTTAGATAACTAACACTTTAGCAGTATTGAGTCTTCTTTTCAGGGAGATTTCATTCCCTACCTTTTTCATTTCCTTCACTGATACTTTTCAGAAGAACGATGTGTATTTAAGTATTTTATTGTCTTTGTGCTGTTGTAAATAAGCTAACTAGAATAATGACAGTCTAATTGTTCATAGCTGGGCTGTTTTACTTGCTTGAGTCCTGGAGCCTTGCTAAAGGAGTTTTTTGTTTGTTTGTTTTGCAGTTATCTGTGTAAGAAATACCAAATATGAGTCCTTTCTCTCAAATGCTATAGACTTGGGTTTAGGAAAAATAGTTTAATACTTTATCCCCTCCACTTTGTAAGGCTTTTACGCAAATGTTTTAACCCACTCCCACCTGCTTTGTTCAGACAAAGGTCCCCAGCTGTAATCCAGGAGTTTGATGGCCTGGAGCAGTGGTCACTTTCTCCTTCTACTTTTTATTAGCCAGTTTTACAAGATTGAGAGGTCAGACCCCAACCAACGGGGAAAATACTGCCACCACCTGAGTTAGAACAAAAACCAAATGTATTTCCTGCCTCAGTGTGTTTGTTCTTTCAAGCACACTCTTTATTTTATTATTATTATTTTTTTTGAGACAGGGTTTCTCTGTGTAGTCCTGGCTGTCCTGGAACTCACTCTGTAGACCAGGCTGGCCTCAAACTCAGAAATCCACCTGCTCTGCCTCCCAAGTGCTGGGATTAAAGGCGTGCGCCACCACTGCCTGGCTCAAGCACACTCTTTAATCTAGGGTAACGTTTGTCTTGTCCAGACATATCAGTTGGAGTGGTGGCCTCTTCTTCTGTGACTCTAAGCTTATTTCTGACATCTGTGACTAGAAAAGGTTTTCTTTTGTTTTTTTTTTCCAGTCTGTATGTCTTCTCTGTGTGTGAAGTGTGCATGTGTATTTGTGTGTTGTATGTGTGTATGTTGTGTGTGTCTCTGTGTATGTATATGTGTTGTTTGTCTGCGTATGTGTGTGTTGTGTGTGTCTGTATATGTGTGCATTGTCTGTGTGTTTGTGTATGTGTACAAGTGTGCATATGTATGTGTGTGTATGTGTGAAAGTGTGCATGTGTGTGTGTCTGGGTGTATGTATGTCTGTGTGTGTGTCTGTGTATGTGTGTGTTGTGTGTGTGTCTATGTGTGTGTTGTCTGTGTGTTTGTGTGTGTATGTGTACAAGTGTGCATATGTATGTGTGTATGCAAGCGTGCATGTGTATGTGTGTGTGCAACTGTGCATGTGTGTGTGTGTGTGCAACTGTGCATGTGTGTGTGTGTGTGCCAGAATTGTCTTCCTCAATCACTCTCAACTTTTCATTTTGAGACAGAGCCTTTCACTGTGCCTGAACATCACCAATTTGCCTAGATTGGCTGGACAATAAGCTCCAGCTTCCTCCTGTCTCTGCCTCCGCAGTACCAGAATTACAGGTATGCACTACTGTGCCTGGTGTTTTATGTGGGTTCTGTGGATCCAGATTTAGGTCCTTATGCTTAGGGCAAGCACTTAATTGACTAAATCATCTTCCCAACCCTCTGTATGGCCGATTAGTTTTGTTTGTTTTTTCTTTATTGCCTGAAGAAAAACGACAGTGTGATACTGAAGAGCAGGAGTGAGAAGATACTCTTGCCTCATTCCCGATCTCAGGATGAAAGCATTTAATCTTTCAACACTGATCATGCTGTTACCTTACAGATTTATAGACTCCCTTTATCAATGTGAGGGAATGTCTTCCACTGCTAGTTGACTACAAGTTTTTATCAAGAAGTGTTAAACTTGAGAAGGCCGAGGAGGAAGGCCAGTACCACAATTATTCAATGATACTGGCCAGGAAGACGTATTGGCTATGCCGGTACTCGGGATTCCCAGGGAATGGCCACAAGCTACATTGGCCAAGTGCTTATAAAGGCAAACCCACAAGGTTCTGGATTTCCCACTTTTATGCAACTGGGGACAAGCATAAGTCCTGACGTACTTCTTGCCTATGAGTGATCAAACATGGGTCGAGTTGGGTCAACCAAACTTGTTTTAGGCAAGCAGCACATATGGCTTGTTATATGAACAACAGCCGCTAGCATCTCAGGAAGTATCTGTCTTTGGCAAGTGGTACTTACAGGTTAACTTTCACCCTTATGGAAGGAATTGAATCTTGTCAAGTGCTTTCTTGTAGCTGATAAAGCAATGGCAGTTTTTATTCATTACTCTGTTGATATGATGAATTACAATGACTTTCTCTTTTCATCAACTTTCTGTTTCTGTCTCTGTATCTCTCTCTCTCTCTCTCTCTCTCTCTCTCTTTCTCTCTCTCTGTGTGTGTGTGTGTATGTGTGTCTTCACATCTTTCTCTGTGTTTGTCTTTGTCTGTCTGTTACTGTCTTTTCCCTTCCTCCTCACTTGAGAGAATTTCATACATTGAAGTCTGGCCCCAAACTCTATAGTAATTGGATATATGGCCAAGGATAACCTTGAAAGCCTGTTTCTACCTCCTGGATGCTGGGATTACAGGTGTGGGCCACCACACCCTATAATTACACTGGTGGCTTTGATTTTCAAATGTTGAACCAGCCATGTATCCTTGTGCTACAACTCCCTTGATCCTGGTAGGGCTATTTTATATAGTTCTAGAATAAGCCTGCTAATATTTTGTTAATGACAGCTGTATTTGTGCTCACTAGGAATGGATTTTGATGCATTCTTCCTGGGGGAGAAGTGGTTCAGTTATGCAGCGGAGGCCAGTCCTGACACTAATGAAGAGGATTTGGAACTTAGAGGGGAAGAGAAAGGGTGTGTGTCAGAGGCTGGGGAGTGCTTGGGAAGAGCCAGGAGGAGGTAGAAAGTGCTGTACAGGGAGGTGGAACTTTAGAGGAACTTTCTGATTTAGCTGGTTCCCTCTCCTGGCCTGCTTCTCCTTCATAAAACAGGAAGATTTGCTGGGATCATAAGCTTTTCACCTGAAATTTGTGGATAGATTTCATTAGGGTCAAAATTACACTTGACCTCTCTGTGTGTTTTTCCAGAGAGAGTTCTACAACTTGCATTAGATTCTCTGAAAAGTTTGTAGCTCCCAAAGAGTTAAAAATAACAGCTTCCAGCATGAGAAAATTCTCAGACTTTATTGTGTTGGCTAGAAAGAGCTCTTTGGTGTTTCTATGGGCAAGAAAGTGAACACAGTAAATCAAGGTTTTAGATAACTGAAAAATGAATTTAATCTGATAATAAATGCTTGTACAAATGTGTTTTAAAAGGGCAAAATCCACAAAAAAGAACGAAGTGTTCTTATAATCATTCTACCCTATGAACATTATGAGATTATATTTATATAATATTATATAACACCTGTAACATAAACCATATATTATATAAACCTACATTGTAATCCACTATTCCCACTCATTCTAGAGTCAACAGACAGCTGGGGAGACAACTCAGTGGGTCCCCATGCAAGCATCAGGTCCTCAGTTTGTCCTCCCAGCACCCACAGAAAAAGCCAGATATCACAGAGGACCACAATTTCAACCTAGGGAGGCAGAGATGGGAAGATCCCTGGGGCTTGTTGGTCAGCTGGCCTAGCAAATTGGTAACATTGACCTCTGACCTCCACCCAAACGTGCAAACATGTGTATGTGCGTGCATGCTTACACATACACAGACATATAAAATAATGAACACTTTCATTACACTGTCCAGCAAGTGTTTTCCTGTGATGTGTATTTTCATGGCCACGGAGCCTCACGTTTAGGACCCTCCCGGGAGCACTCTCATGGGAAACAGAAGCTTTTGCAAATGTGTGTGGTGTGAGTTCCAGGTTAGTGAGAATTGGATCCTGTGCAAAGTACAGACCTGCACCCCCAGGCTGTTTGGGAGTCTGAGACAGCGGATGGACAACTCCCCTCCAATACTGTACTAATTCCCAGAAATAGGACTTGGGGGTGGGGCACATCCTAAGCACGATAATAAATGGGCAGATGCAAAATAGGCTAGAACTGCAAGTTAGAAATAAATCCTGTAGTGAACCCCATGGGGAAATGCCAGCTATGGAGCCGCTGGACTCCCTAGGAAACTCTACTGACTTCCAAACTCTGAAGCGCCTTTCTCCTTTACTCCCAGCCCGGCTCATACTGGTTTTCAAGGACAAGCTGTGCCGTGATTACCTGCAGCAAAGCTTCTGGAGAATGTACCCGAATGTACCCGGCATGTGGGAGCCCAGATCTTAAACAAAGTAAGTTTTCTTACTTTGTGTGGTGGCCCCGCAGTCCCAGGAGGCCCTGGACTGGTTTTGAATTTGCTGAGCGCTGTGCCTCTTGTAACAATAGGAGGAGTAGGTGTTATTCTCCAGTTCTTGGAAATGTGGCAACCCAGGCCCAGAGGGCTCAGGTAAGCTGCCAGGATTGCACAATAAAGACCCAGTGTGAAGGAACTGAAGAGACGAGGAAGCAGAGGGGGCTGAGGAGGGGAGAGGAGCCTGAAGGCTAAGACTGGTACATGCAGGGCAGTGCCATGGGTGCCCCTGGAGGCAGCCACAGAGTGGTCTGTGGCGAGCCTGAGCTGGCCCCTTCAGAGGGGTGTGGTGCAAACCAGTAGCTGTTAATACTATTGAAAAGATCCCTGACTCCAGAAGCCACCATAGGATCCTGAGTTAGGGCAGGACTTCTTCAAGATAAGGCCTGTCTTGAGGTATCAAAGGTCACTAGAAGGTGACACTATGGTCTTTTAGGCAGAAACTTCATCAGAAAGAGGAGGAACCTTTGGGCAGAGGGATCGGGGTGGGTAGAGTGGTCTGGGGTCTTGAGTCTAGAACTCAGCTGGCCCATGTTGGGGAATACACCTCCAATGGAGAGCTCAGGCTGGTTTATTTCCACAGTATCTTCTGAGGGTCTTTAATCTGGCCATCCTCCTCTCCTCTTTAAGGTCTTTCCCCACCAGGTACCAGCCACCAGCCACCAGCACAGCTGCCATGCTTTGGTAAATAGATGACTACAGAAGTGGTTCTGGGAAGGGATGGAGACCCAAAGGCCCCAGACAGGCAGGGACATGTGACTTCTGTTTTCTTGCAAGGAGAGGGGCACCCAGGCCGGTTCAGGAAATCATCCACTCTAGGATTCAGGCTTCTGTGAGGCCTGGGAGGAACCTCTTCTTTCCTATATAATCCCAAGGAACCTGCATCTGCACGCTTGCTCTACTCTCCTCATATGCTTCAGTGGAAGGGGGCTATGACATCTTTATCATGAAGTCCACAAGACGGAGGGACATGTGTGGGCCCCACGCAAAGCAGGATGTAGTCCAGAGGATAAATGCTCACCTCTGGAGCCAGGGTGCTTGGGATCACAGCTCACACTCTGGTTCTGAGCCTCAGACAAGTTTCTTGCCCCCACCCCAAGCCTCCACCTCCCACCCACATCCCCAATACTCCGTACCTCAATGCTCCCATTCATAGTGCAGAAAATTCTAGATTTAAACATAAGAATGAGGGCTGGTAAATTCATGAGTTCTCAGCACGATGCCAGGCACAAAGCAAATGCCCAGTAAATACGAATGTGATCGCTCTATTTCTTGTCAGTGTCAGAGTAGAAATGGCTGGTGAGTTCCTCCTGAGATCAGAAGCCCATGTGCTCCTTCCCACCTGCTCAGAGGAAGCTGACAGGTGCCAGGAGCTGAGAACCATAACTTAGCAGGTGGGAAACACTTCTGGCCTGTTACCCAGGAGTGTCCATCATTTGAAACACCTTTGCTTAACTGTCACCGCAGATCGGTCTTATTTAATGTGGAAGAAGATGGGAAATTGGGAACAGCTTCTCCAAGACATTGGTACCTGAGCAGGGTTTGAAGGATGAGTTGAGATTGCAGTGGTATTATCAGGATGGGGTTGGGAAGAACACTGCATGATTAGCTCAATGAAACAATGGTTGGAGTGTGCTAGCCCTATACAGTCTCTAGGAAGCAGTGACCATCTTGGCTTTGGAAGTCTGTAAGCAGATAACGCCAGGTTTGTTCTCCTGGGTACCATGTGGCTCTAGGTGTTCTCCAGTGTCCCCTTCAGTGCTAGGTCACTTCCAGCTCCAGAAGGAAGTGGGTGGGATACACTTCATGAGATTCCCCAGAACATTCCTCAGAGTTTCGAGTCTGGAACAAGAGCCCTCCGCTAACTAGCTACAGTGACCATATTAATTGGGTATACTGAGAAGCCACCTACAGTTCTTAGCGCTGTGACCAGGCTGTGTTCCAGAAATCTCTATGTGAGCCAGTTTTTTGGAACTCTGAATGCATTTCCCCATAGAAACCAAGTTATAAATGGTGGTTGGTTTTTCAGGCCAGTCCACAAATTTCTATTTAACTCATTAGATTCTTGCAGGATTTTTTTTTTTTTTTGAACAGCAATGTTAACTTAGAATGATGGGTGCAGGGAAATGCATTTAAGGTTTTAGTTTGGTTAAAGTTATACATATACATACATATATAATACATATATGTGTCTATATATGTGTGTGTGTGTGTAATTAGTTCCTTTTCTCATTGCTGCAACATATTACCTGACAAATTTGTTTTTGTTTTGTTTCACAGTTTGAGGATATAGTTCCTCATGGCGGGGAAGCCATGGTTGCAAAATCATGTAGAAGCTGGTCACATTGCATCTGCAGTCAGAAAGCAAAAAAAGGTGGCTGGCTGGTCTTCAGCTAGTCCTTTTCTTTTGGGGAAGACCAGGAACCCATCCCAAGGCTCATAATTCCTATCTCAGTTTGTCTAATCTAGAAACTCTATTATAGACACACTTAGAGGTGTGTCTCAATGGTGGTTCTAAATCCCACCAAATTAACAGTCCAAATGAACCATCCTGGCATAGGTCTCACTGCTAAGTGGTATCAAGGGTCTGGGAAATTGTTTGGATGGAGGATGGGTAAATACTGGGGAGCACACACACGTGTACACACACCAAATGCATACAACGTGGACAGAGGATTCTATGTTACTGAAATGCCGAACTGGGATTCAGTGTCAAAGCCCCACACAGAGGTGTTATAGGGGCATGAACCCAGACAAAAATGTTTCTTTCCAACCTCCTTGGAAAAACCATTCACATGCCTAGATACACTTAATGTATCCCGCCTATAAGAAGTTCCTGAACTCTGACGAGCCCAAACTGGTCCCTGATTGCAGGTAGCCCACATGCAGGGCACCTGCAGACTATTTGGCTTGGCGTGCTCCACCCGTGAGGAGCCAGGTGTACAGAGCCAATTTTCCTATGTGCTCCAGCATTTGGACCGTGAGGCAGAAAAAACCCTAGATTAGCTGGGAGCCAGGAAAGCCTGGGGTGGAAAAAGTACAGTCAGGTTTTTGGGAAGTGAGAGCAGGCGTTAACTCTTGTTGATGAGACAGAAAAGATATTTCAGATAACAAACCCAGGATCTGGAGTGGCTCTACCAGCGCCATGGGAGGACTCGCTTGCCTCCATTGCCACAGGCCAATGTTAGCCCGCTGTCAGAACAGTTCTCTGGCCAGTGCACAGGGCGAACTGGAAGAGTCAGAGACTTGATAGAAGCAGCTTTCAACCAACGATGGGTGGAGACTCCATGAATGGATTCTTAGGCTCTCTGTCGAGATAACTGAGGTGTATTCTATGCCATGTCCCAGAGTTCCCAGAAGGGCTGAACTCCAGTTGCTCCTACTGGCAACTGGGTCCAGATGATAATTATCTATCGCCATGGAACAAATCATCCTAACGTTTTGTGGTTGCTAAGCAATCATCACTTAGTTCCCATGATTCTATGGGTTGACTGGAGACTCTTGTGCTGCCTCTGCCTGGACTCACACAGCTTCATTTGTCTGGAAGCTGGCCAGAACAAAAGTCCAGGGTGGCTACATTCAAACCTTGGCAACTCGCTGGGCACCTTGGTTTTCATCTAAATGACCTCACGTCCTCCAGGAGGCCAGGGTTCCTCATGTGACTACCTCAAGCAGTGCCTCACAGGGTCAGAGACAGCGGCTCCCTCACAGGTTCCTCAGGCCCAGGCACTAGGACTCATCCAATGCCCATCTTATTGGTCAACACAGCCCCACACCCATGTTCAGTGGTGTGGAGAAAAACACTGCTCCATCCTGGATGGGAAGGCACCAAGTGACATTATCAAAGAGAGGCGTGCTGGATACTTCAGTGGAGAGAACAGCGACCATTAAACAATCACACACACTTTCTCTCTGTTTCTCTCTCCCGGCCTCTTGGCACTGTCTTCTTGTGGGTCACCTCTGAAATCCATACTTAAACTGCTGCTGCTGGAGAAACCTAAACCACAATCCACACTGAATCATGGAAGGCTGGGAACCAGCCAGAGACTCAGGTCTTAGACAGGAGATGAGGACAGGCCACAGGGAGAGCCTGGTCTCTCATCCCCATCTATTTTCTGATAGCCTATAGCTTTGTTTTCTCTTTATTTAGTAAAGACCAGTTTAGTGAGACTGGGAAAATTTCCATAAACACCAGTGTGGACCAGAAGAGAAAATAGAGGGAAGGGCCCATTTTTTTTTTTAACAGTTCTGTACTGTAAGTTTTTCTACATATGGAAATATTCTTGCTTTATTCTGAGGAAGAGTTCATATACCATAGCACTGTGTGGAGATCAGAGGATAGCTAACAGAAAGTCGGCTCTGTCTTTCCATGATATGTGGGTGTCTGGGGAATTGAACTCAGGTTGTCAAACTTGGTGTCCCCTGCTTTTGCCTGCTGAGCCCTTTGCCCCGTTTCTGTCACAGCCAATGCCAGCGCTCCTGTCCCGATGTGTCTCTCTTTGATTCCTTAGGCTGACCTTACAACTCTTCTGCTATGCAGTCAGCTTCATGTCTGCTCTCAGGGTTTGGCTTCCAAGAGATATTCCTGTCCTCTGAGTGTTCTTGCTGTGGAATATCTTCTCTTACGTCCCTGAAGATACGGATGAGTTTTGAAGTGCTGTCTTCCTCTTCCTGCTCAGTGCCTACTGCCTGTGGGGTGTTTGGACTCCGTCTCCCTCAGTAGGTCTCTTGTGCATCTGCTCACGGGTAAGGCAGTGATAGGAGGGGCACAAAACGGATGCTCTGAGTAGCTCAGCAAGACACATCAGTCTTTTAATGGTGGGTGTTTTTTGTTTCTTTGTTTTCAAGGCATGGTTTCTGTGTGCCTCTGACTGTCCTGGAACTTGTTCTGTAGCCCAGGATAGCCCCAAACCCAAATATCCACCTGCCTCTTCCTCTTGAGCTCTGGGACCAAAGGAGATATATATATTAAAAATTATGTTCAGGGGCTGGAGAGATGTCTTAGTGTTTAAGAGCACTGACTGCTGACAGCTCTTCCAGAGGTCCTGAGTGCAATTCCCAGCAACCACATGGTGGCTCACAACCATCTGTAATGGGATCCGATGCCTTCTTTTCTAAAGAACACATAAAATAAATAATTTTTTTTTTTTTTAAAAAAGAACACAATGGTATTTTTATGAACTTTTTGTTTCACTTTGGTTGTTTTGTTTTGGTTTTGGCATTTTTTTTTTTGGTCTTATTGGTCTTTTGCCTGTTTTGATTTTTGTTGCGGGGGAGCTTGTTTCTTGGTTTGTTCTTGTTTATTTTGAGGGTTTGGGGGGGCATATTTCTGTTTTTGCTTTGAGAAAGGGGGAGAGAGAGGTGGGGAGGATCTGGAAGTCTAGAAGGAGTTGGGGGAGGGGAAACATGATCAAAACATTGGATGAAAATAAATTTTTAAGTTTTATTTACTATTTATGAGTGTATTGTCGCTATCATCAGACACACCAGAAGAGGGCACTGGATCCCATTATAGATGGTTGTGAGCCACCATGTGGTTGCTGGGAATTGAACTCAGGACCTCTGGAAGAGCAAGCAGTGCTCTTAACCACTGAGCCATTTCTCTAGCACCCCCTTTGTGTTCTTTCGTGTTGGCCAAATACTCCTGGGCATGGGGCCTGCCCAGGGATATGGTTGATATACCCAGGATGCTCCCTTGGAGAAAATGGATATTTTCCATTTCAGTCGGTTTCAATCACTGGTAGCTTCTTGGTTAGGGGTGAGCACCCATGTCCACTCCCCATCCCAGGGCTGGTATCCTGTCTGGCTTGAATCTGTGCCAGCCTTGTGTGCGTTGCTGGTCTCGGTGAGTCTGTATGTACATCAGTCCTATTGTGAATGTGGTGTCCTCCATCCCCTCTGGCTCTTCCAACATTTCTACCTCCTCTCCTACATAGCCCCGGAGCCGTGAGGGCGTGGAGTTTGATGAAAGCATCCCATTTAGGACTGAGTGTTCTAAAGCCTCTCACGCTCTGCACGCTGTCCAGCTGCAGGTCTTTGTGTTAATTCCCATCTTCCTCTTCTCTGCTGTCAGTTCAGTGAAACCTGATCTATGGGTATATCAGTATATCATCAGGAGTCATTTTTATCGATTGATTCCTTTAGCAGAATCATAGCACTGGCCCATGACCTATCTAGTGTCAAGAGCTCGGCCACTTGAGCAGTGTCAGGTATGGGTTCTACTCAAGAAGTGAATCTTAAATCCAATTTTTTAAAAAAAGTAGTTGGTTACCCCCATAACATCTGTGCCAAGATTGCACCAGAACATGGTGCAGGCAGGTCACTTGTTGTGGGTTTCAGGGTTTGTAGCTGGGTGGTATCATTGATTTCTCTTTACCTTGGGTAGTATGGAGAGTACCTTCCAGTACCATGAATGTTAGTTGATGGGACTAGAGAGATGGCTCAGAGGTTAAGAGTTCTGACTGCTCTTCCAGAGGTCCTGAGTTCAATTCCCAGCAAGCACATGGAAGCTTACAACCATCTGTAATGGGATCCAGTGGCTTCTGGTGTGTTTGAAGAGAGTGATGACATACTCACACATGTAAAACAAATAAATAAATAAAACCTTAAAACAAAATGAATGTTGGTCGATAGGGAGAAGCTTCCAGTGAGGCGCCAGCTCAATTTTTCATGTTCAATGTCATACATGTGTTCTCTTCAGCAATGGGGCCTCATCACCAGGCTGTGGAGAGCAACCAGTAGCTTTATAAACAGATAGTAGCCTGACTAATAGCACTCCCAGACTGTGTTTCTTGTCTCATAGTCTTCTGGTGCCTGGAATGAAAGCTATGACTCTTTGGAGGACAAACCAGCAGTTGGCTTGTGTGGTGTTTATTGAGTGGGTCTGATACCAGGCACTTATTTAGGTATGAGATTGGAAATCCAAAACCAAATGAGCTGTGGGAGGGAGGCAGAAACTGGAAAGAGACAAAGCAGGTTTTCTCCCCATGCACTGAGCTTAACCATGCGTGGGAACTGGGTATCCAAGCAGTGTGCTCAACTTTCGACTCCCAGTCTGATCTCCAGCTTCTACTAGGACACATCGGCACTATGCTGGGTTGCACAGGAAGAAACCAAGGCTCCAAGAGGCTGTTCCATGGCAACTTGACAGTGTGGGGTTGTATCCCTGGCCACACACTTAATTCCTTCACGGTAGACAGGTTGTGGGAAGCATCCCATTTCCAGCCAGAAGGAAAAGAACATGATTTAGCAGAGAGAACAGGGAGAGGTGCCATGTTTGTTCAGTCAGCATGCCAACCGGGCAGTCTAAGGGAGTAACTGACTGCCTAGCCAATTAGCAAAAGGGATTTACTTAATTATTTATGGGGTCTACCACGTGCAAGCTCAGCGATGGGAGATGCCGGGGAACGTGATGGTGGAGTTGGCGCTATCCCTGCCTGTAAGGCACTTGTGGCTAGATACCAGAATGTATCTGGCTAGAGGCTGGTGTGATGGGCTGTATTCTTTAGATGCTCAGGAGGTCCCAGAGCACAGAGGAGAGGCCTTACAGCGGAGCCAATGTTTTCTCAGCATTTAAAAGCAAGACTCAGAAAAACAGTTTGAAGGTTCCTTTGAAAAGTTAAACACGAAATTACCATATGACCCAGAAACACTTCCCTTAGATACACATTGAAAAATACTTTGGCTGGGGCTGGATGTCAGGTTCTCATGCTCACACACGATTGACAATGGCTGAGAGGGAGGAACAACCCAGGTTTCACAAGCAGATCAGTAGATAAACAAAATATCATCTGTCTGTGCAACGGGATGATATCCAGCCTCAGGGGTGTGTGTGAAATTCTGACACATGCTTCAACATGGATGAGCTGTGAAGACGTTACCTTAAATAAGCCAGGCATAAAACGGTGCATGTTTTATGATTTACTTACATGACAGGACCCCAAATAGGCAAATTCATAGAGACATCACGCTATCTGCGTTCTGTCCTTTTCAGTACAAACAAACCAACCAAATAAGTGAGATTCAGATTTGCCCAGGTTGAGACCATGTCACACTTGCCTTCAAGCACAGAAAAGAAACGTAGATGACGTGACAGGATTCACTCCAGGTCCCTTCGATGGCTGTTTCATCCCTGCTGGAGTGGCAGAGCTGTGACATGCCAAGAGATGATTGCAAGTCCCTTGTACTCTGTGCCCAGGGAATCCCTGGGGGTGTTTCCTAATCATATGATTCCTAGCTTGGGGAGTGACCTAACACCAAACATCCCACCCTTCAAAGAAGCAAGGTAAACATCTCGAAATAGCATCAGTATGCCTCTAAAACTGACCAGATTCACTAGGATCCTCCCTGTCAGAGTAGCCATAAAAGCTGAGAAGCCTCATAAACCAAGCTTTGAAGAACGCTCTTCATACGCATACAATAAAAATAATAAGTCTTTTTAAAAAGAACCCTGGATTCCTTGGGGGCGGGGCGGGGAGTGGTCAGACATATCTTAAAAATGGCTAGTGTTATGGCACAGTGACAGAGTATGTGTCTGGCCTGCACAAGGCAAGGGCTTGATTAGATCTGTGAGTTGGCACAGGCGAAGCCTCTGGTACACACTGCACAAGCCCCTGGATTGATAGGTGGACTCAGAAAGGCAATCACCGGAAGCCTTGCAAAGGTCTTTTGCGACTGGACTCCCTCCCAGCAGCCTCCAACTGCGATAGCCTTCACCTAGGGGTGGGGTTGTGAGAGTTTCCCATCCACGCTGAAATATGGACTGGCCTGGTATTATGTGGTTTGCTATTATGTGGCAGCTACAGCTGCTGTGTTCACGGGTGCCATAGCCTTGTGACGCCCAGAGGACACAACTTTACGATAGCTCTCTCTCTCTCTGCTCTGGCTTTCCCAATCTTTCTGCCTCCTCTTCCAAAATGTTCCTCGATCCTTGAGGGAAGGAGTGTGACATAGATGTCTTATAGCTGAGCAATCTGCAGACATGCATTCTCTCCGATTTGACCATTAGTGTCTCTGTATTAACTGTCATCCACTGGAAAAAAAAAAGCTTCTCTAATGAGGACTTTCAGTACCTCAGGCCTTGTCTCCAAAGAGATGACTCAGTAACACGCAGTTTACCGAGGGTCACGCAGACAGCTGTGTGAACACAGAGAGCAGGCTGAACCACCGCAGGATCAAATGCCGGGCCAAGATTCTGATGTTTAAAAAGGAGAAAAATCCTTATTTTCTGTTGCATTAGAATGTCTTTTGGGTTTTTTTTCCCCCACAGACTTTTGGGTATCAGAGCCACGTGAGGTGGAGGTGCTCTTCAGGCCATTCTGTTCAAGGGTACACAGGGATCCTCACTGCTGTAGACCAGCGCCGAGCACCCCGGGGTTCGTGAGTGCTGGGATGCTGGGTATTTGTTGTAGAGTAAAGCAAGGCAGCCCCACTTTGAGATGAAGGTTAGAACTCAGAACTATGCTTTTCTAAGAGGGACCCTCATCATCTGCATGATGGAGGTGATAATTGTTAAGATATGCAGGTGCTAAGGCCAACCTTGGGTATCCTGAGTCTTGGGACTAAGACCTGGGGATGCTTCTTCATCTTAAAAAAATGTACTTATCCACTTTACATCCCAATGTCAGCCCTTCCTCCTTCTAGTACCTCCTCACACAGATCCTGTGCCCATTCCTCCTTCCCTTCTCGGAGAGAGGGGGGCCTCACCTCCACCCCACCCCACCCCTCCATCTCCATACATCAAGTCACTGCAGGACTGACTAGGTATATCCTTTCCCACTGGGACCAGACAATGTGACCCAGTTAGGGGAACAGGATCCATGGCCCACAGGCAGGCAACAGATTCAGGGACAGCCCACTCTCCAGTGTCGAGGGACCCACACGAGGCAAAGCTGTACATCTGCTGCACATGTGGGAGTCAGGGGCCAGGGACGCATCTTTTAAATAGGGTCACCATTTGATGGATGCATGTGTGTGTGTGTGGGGGGGGAGATGAATCCATGTATATGTTTGTGTACATGTAGGTGTGCTTAAATGTGCACATGGATATTATATTTGGGTCTCACTTGTGCTCTATCTTTACTTTTTGAGAAAGCTTCTTTCCCTAAACCCAGAACTCACTACTTAGATGACCAGTGAGCTCCAGGGATCCACCTGCGCTTGCCTTCTTAGGGCTGGGGTTACAAACTCAGGCCAGGGCTCAAAACATTATGTGGGTGCTGGGGATACGAACCCAGACCCCTCCCTGTGCTTGCAAGGCAAGCACTTTACCAATGGAGCCATCTCCCATCCCCTCCCTGCTTCTCATGAACACTGTAGTGTGAGAAGCACGTCTGAGAACGGTTCATCTGTGCATCGATCACCCTGTGCAGTCTGTCTCATGTGTTTCCACCCCTTGACCACTGCCAGTGAAGGTAAGAGGTGCTGCGGGGATAAAGAAGCAAGGTCATACCGTCTCCGTTGGCTGCAGGACATTTTAAATAGTCATTAAGGCCTTCCACACCGTCAGGGTACTTAGCAATCTGGGCCACATCCTCTGCTTTCTGCTTTCCGGTAACATCTTTCCGTTCATTTTAAAGCGTGTTGATTTGCAGTTTACCCATTCCAACAGGCCTGAATTTAGTCTTGTGTCACAGTCAAGACATGCCACTTCTGTCCAGCGCACATGTGGGGCAGAGTCAGTTATGGAATGATGTGACACCTGTCCTCACTGCCTGCTAAATAAATCCTGGAGTCCCTCAGCAGGTGAATGAACACACAGACACAGACACAGACACAGACACACACAGACACACACAGACACACACACACACACACAGACACACACACAGACACACACACACAGATACACACACACACACACACACACACACAGAGAGAGAGAGAGAGAGAGAGAGAGAGAGAGAGAGAGAGAGAGAGAGAGAAAGTTGTAAACAGCGATGGCTTTAATGAGGTGGAAGTTTAATTTTTTTCTGTATTTAAAAAACCGTAGGAATGCTGTTGTCCTGGGGTTGGTGTGACATCATTCATTATCCAGAGATTTCAGATCTGCCCTTCCAGCTTTTCCCTTCCACTTTATTGTGTATGGCTGCTCCAGGTCCAGCCTTCCATCCGTCTTCCAGTTAGTACAAGTGAGAAGGCAAAGAAGGGTATAACTCCTTGTCTTGCATCTCATTGGTCAGAAGTGAGCCAAGAGCCATACTTGACTGCAGTGGAGTCTGGGAAATGTAGTCTTTGTATTCAGCTAAGAATAAGAGGTTGTCTCAACACAAAGAAGAGCACAACAGATACAGAGGGCCCTGGCAGTCCCTTGACACCACCTTGGTCTTCTTCATGTTTGATCAGGACAGATCAGAACATGTTGAGAGTCAAACCATTACTCAGCTAATAAGAGGAACGCTTGCCTCTCAGAGCAGAGTCTGAGCCCTTTGAATGGTGCCGCTCTGGGTTTCGGAACAGATGGGTTTGGTTCTGTGTCATAAGGAAAGCTGCCTGCAGAACATTCTTTTCCCTGGTTAGGAATGTTCGGTGTGTCCTCTGTTCCTTCCTTACACTCGTGCTCAGACTCAACATACTGTTCCAGCAACTGGTTTTCAAACCCACCTAACTGATGTCCAGGTCTTAGAATTGATCTGCTGACCTGCTTATTTTGTGTATACATAGGTTACTTCCTAAGCCTCCATCAGCTCAGTGCTAGTGCTTCTTACTGCCTGCTAAATAAATCCGCAAGTCCCTCAGCAGGTGAATGAAAACACACACACACACACACACACAGGAACACACACACATACACAGGAATACATACACACACAGGAATACACACACACACATACACAGGAATACACACACACACACACAGGAACACACACACACACACACACACACACACACACACACACACACACAGGAATACACACACACACACAGCATCACATTTTTGTTGATTATTAGCTACCACTACTGGCATGCAGGTATCCCCTTGCCACCACTGGAGGACATGTTCTGAGCAGCTCCAGGGGCAGAGCCACCACAGCAGTGGGTAGACCCAGTACCATCAGAAGCAAGAGCTACAAAAACTAGCTATTTTGTTTCGCTTTTGAAAAAAAAAAAAACAAAGACAAACGTAGAAAAACAGTATAATGGACCCTTCCGTGCTTTCCCGTGCCTTCCTGCGAGGGTACAGTTTTATTTATATTTATGTACTTGCCTTTTGGAGAGCAGTAAGAGCCATCTAAATCGGTGGTTCTTAACCTGTGGGTTGACATGTCATTGACAAATTTCTGTCTCCGAAAATATTTACATTATGATTCATAACAGTAACAAAATTACAGTTATGAAGTAGCAATGAAAATAATTTTATGGTTGGGGGTCACCACAACATGAGGAACCGTGTTAAAAGGTCACAGCATTGAGAAGGTTGAAAACCACTGCCCTAGAGAGTTTCATTTCACCAACTAAGGGCAAGGTTCCACTCTCTCACCTAAAACAAAGCAACCCTCAGTATCCAAAAGACCAACGATTGCCTTTCCCAGATTGCCTTGCACTGGTTCGTCTGTTCAAATTTTATTTCACAAAAGCCTAGACACACAACACATAGATGACTGGTACTCTATGCCTCTGCAGGCTCCTCCCCCATTGACCCTCTGGGCAATAGAGGGGAGCTGATTGCCCCCCCCCCGAAGTATTTTCACTCTGTTTTCCTTTCTTATTAAGGGATAGTCCCTGGGAGTTTTGATCTGGTTCAGGTGCCGCTTTTTGGAAAGACTAAGGTGGTGGTGTATCCTTAGCTACACAGGTGACACAACATCATATCCCATCCCCTCTTTAGCTGATAATGGCAGTTATTGTAGGTAAGCGCTTAGAAGTATGATGTCAGCATGTACCTCATATTCTCAGTATAGATTTCTTCATTGCTTCCCCAATCTTTCTCTCAAGACAAACCCCCTGTTAAATATATATCTTACCGTAGTGCAGTTTGGATAGGAAAGGTCATATTTCTGCCTGGCTCCTTCCGCCTTATTCAACCAGTTCATTGAATCTCTCTGAAGTGAGTGCTATCCTTGGGGAAATTCTCTCACAGCACCCCTGCCTGCATCCCTCTCTCTCTCACAGCACCCCCACCTGCATCCCCTTCTCTGGATTTCATTGTCTCTCCCCACTTCACTGCTAGGGCCATGAAGACCTTCAGTGTTTCAGCTGGGCAGCTGGGTGCTAGGATCCCTTACCTGTAGCAGTGGGGAAGGGCACTGTAGACCCTGGGAGTTGACTAGAGCTGAACTATTCCATCCAGCTTGATCCTTGGTGGGTGGCTTCCGGGCTCTGCTCAGTGGCTGCATGGGAAGTCCGGAAGTCCAGCTCCTCTATTCCTATCCACACCTCAGCCCAGGTTATTGATTCAGCCTGAGAACATGAGTTCCTATGGTGTCCTCATCTGAATACCTGCAGGTTACCCCCCTTCCCCTCTCTCTAGCACTCTCTTTTTTTTTCTTTAACTTGATTTCTGAACCTCATGCCCAGTGCCAAACCTGGTTTCTCAGCCTATTTTAGATGGATCCAAACTTGAGTGTCTTCATCTCAGACCGACTCAGTAAGAAAATTTCTTCATTACTCTGGCCTCCCTCACTTTCATCCTGGACTGTGTGGGAGGCTCTTCTGGGATCACTCCCTTTTTGTGTGTTTATGGCTGACCCGCAGGGGCTGAGCCTCTTTCTAGAATCCCAATCCTGCTCAACACAGAGCTACAGTGCTGTCTTAGTTAGGGTTTTCTGCTGTAAGCAGACACCATGACCAAGGCAAGTCTTATAAGGACAACATTTAATTGGGGCTGGCTTACAGGTTCAGAGGTTCATCAAGGTGGGAACATGGCAGCGTCCAGGCAGGCATGGTGCAGGAGGAGCTGAGAGTTCTACATCTTCATCTGAAGGCTGTTAGCAGAACACTGACTTCCAGGCAGCTAGGACTAGGATATTAAAGCCCACACCCACAGGAACACACCTACTCCAACAGGGTCACACCTTCTAATAGTGCCACTCCCTGGGCCAGGCATATACAAATCATCACAGGTGCCGTTTGTTATGGGGAGTTTTCACTGTGAGGAGCATGACTGTTTTGTATAGATTTTGATACCAGCACAGCATGGGGGT
Organism: Arvicanthis niloticus; assembly: GCF_011762505.2. NCBI lineage: Eukaryota > Metazoa > Chordata > Mammalia > Rodentia > Muridae > Arvicanthis > Arvicanthis niloticus. Next base: position 12,137,469 of record NC_047671.1, read on the forward strand.
AAGTAGAAATTTCATCTTTAGGCTTGGCCATTATTATTTCTACTTGACTACTGTGGTACATGGTTTCCTTCTGTTGATTCAAAGGCGATGGTTGTTCATAGCTTGGACCAGTGCTTCGTTCTGTGCTAGCTTCGCATCGCTGTGACAAAAATCCGTGAGAACCAGATCAATTCTGGCTCCTGGACTCAGGGGTTTCAGTATGTGATCAACAGTCTCCATTACTTTACAGGCTAGGTCATCATGGTCATGAGTGCGTAGTAAGATGGTCACCCCACAGTATCCGGAAAGAAAAAGGAGATAAAGCGATCAAGGACAAGGTTCACCCCTTGGAACAGACTTCCTCACTGAGGCCCCACCCCTTGGAACAGACGTCCTAACCGAGGCCCCACCCCTCAGAACAGAATTCCTTACCTAGGCCCCACCCCTTGGAACAAACTTCCTTACTGAGGCCCCACCCCTCAGAACAGAATTCCTTACCTAGGCCCCACCCCTTGGAACAGACTTTCTTACAGACCCCACCTCTCAACAGTCCGCATGGCTATGGACTAATCTATCGATTAGGGGAGTTGCCTTATAATTCAATTATCTGTCAGTAGCACCACCAGCTGAAGACCAAGCCTCAACACAGAAGCCATCGGGAATACTTTGTATCCAAACAAAACAGGTTCTGAAGTTGTTCTCAAAGCAGAAGTTCTGGGCTCCAGACACGTGTTGACCTTTTTTCTGTGGGTGGTTACAGCGGAGCCAGAGAAAGGACTCAAAGTGTGGGTCTGGGACCAAAGATAAACTCAATCTTTGCTTTTTGTTTTAAAAATTGAATCATTTATTTATTTGTGTGTTTGGGTCTTTTGCTTTCATGTCTGTCTGTGCACCCATGCATCAGGCCAGAAGAGGGCATCGGATCTCAAATTATAGACGGTTGTGAGCCACCTTGTGAGTGCCCGGAATCAAACCCAGGTCGTCTGGAAGAACAGCGCATGCTCTTAGCCTGAGCCATCTCTCCAGCCCCAACTTATTTGTTCTTAATGTTCAGGCGAGCTGGCTTTAGCACCACACACGTCAGGCTAGGACTTTAGTAGCTGCAGCCTCAATACTGTTGCCTCTGAGGGATCATGCTTTCCCTTTCAGGTCAGAAGTACAATGGACCTTCACTGTTGGTTTATGTATCTTTTGAGAGTCCCATGCTAGACCTGTAAACAAGTAGTTGATTTGGGGCAATGGACAGAAAGAACATGTGAAGAAGTCTCCATCTTTCCCCAAGGAACAGAAAATTTCTGCAAACCCTTTTCATCTCAGAAAGCTGCTTTATTGTACCTTTAGTAGATTTTAACTAATGGGAGGAAGAGTTAAGAACAGTTATCCCTACATTATGGGTTTATAAGAGGGAGGGATGGGAGGTACACTAGGCTATACTTAAGGAGATATGGGTTCTAGTTCTAACTCAGCCGGGAATGGTGGTGGCCTGGCTCAGTCTTTGAGCCTGTTTCCTTATCCAGGAAGCAGGCAGGCCAGATAGCAGCCATGTTTCATTCTTGTAGCTACTACCGCATTTACACTTTTATATTTCTCTGTCTTATTTACTGACATGACAGCTATTTTCTCATTTTTCTCCCTCATGATAAACCCATGGTAACATAGATGTGGCAGGGGATATTTTGCCTACTAGACAGATGGGCATATTGAGGCCGAGGAACATTAGATGCTGGGTCAAGGTTTCATTAAAAATAAAACTCTCCCTTCTACTCTACATAGTTTCTTCTTAACCAAAGGCATATGCCTGTGGCGGGTACTGGTATAACGGGCAGGGGCATCATCTGTCAGGTTTCTTCAATGTGTGAATACAAAGTGTATAATTGTTAGATGGATTCATGACTGCTGCTCCCCCCATCCATGTTGATTGCTTTTGTCTGCTGGGGGTTCTGTTTTGTAGCTGCGCTGAATGCATTAAATAGGCAATTGTAAATAGTCACTGGAGGGGAAAGGTGATGGGTCAAGACATGGGCAGACTGAAGAAAAGCTAAACAGTGAGCCCAGCCAGGTACCACTCCGTGTACTCTATCAGCTCCGACATCTGCACTCTTAATTCCAGGAGCAAAGCTGCTGCCATCACAGCTATTTTCCAGATGTTGAAACCAAGATCTAGAGAGTTGGATACATTAGTCCAAACTATTCAGCGTCAGAGCCAGGGCAGGAAGCCAGGCAACCTGATCTCCGAGGTTGCTCCCTACCACGCTGATGCCAAGATGGAGCAATAATAAAACCCTGTGAGCGGCTGTAATAGAATGTGCACTTAAGAGAAGAGTGACTACTGTAGGCTCGAAACCTGACATCAGGGTGAACATAATGTATATTGTTGTGGCACTAACGGATGGGTTTAGTGTTTCTCAGAAAGCAGGATGTGGCAGGATCTATAAAACCTTACAGTCTTGACTAGGGAATGCCAGCCCAGAAGTTTACTCTAAGCTTATAGTGCGACCAATGCAGGGGGCCATGTTCTGTTATAATGGAAAACTGGGAATGAATCAGTAGCCCAGAGTAACTTATGGCTACATAATTTCACAGTATGCTCACTAGCTGGACTTTCTTTTTTTAAATTTATATAACTTGATTGTCCTAGTCTTTTTTTGTTGTTCTTTTGTTTGTTTGTTTGAGACAGAGTTTCTCTGTGTAGCCCTGGCTGTCCTGGAACTCACTCTGTAGACCAGACTGGCCTCAAACTCAGAAATCCACCTGCCTCTGCCTCCCAAGTGCTGGGATTAAAGGCGTGATCCACCACTGCCTGGCTTGTCCTAGTCTTTTTTTTTTTTTTTTTTTTTTACAAAAAAATTTTTTTTTCTCATATATTACATTCCAACTGCAGTTTTCCTTCACCCTTCTTCTCCTGTCCCCTTCCCCCTCCCCACCCATTCCTCTTTTCCTTTCAGAAAACAACAGGCCTCCCTCCCAAGGATATCATCCAAACAAGGGAAATCAAGTCTCGATAAGACTAGGCACCTCTCTTCATAATAGGGCTGGACCAGGCAACCGACTCTGAGGAAAAGGGTCCCAGAGGCAGACAGAAGAGTCAGGGTCAGCCTTCACTTCCACTGTTCGGAGTCCCACAAGAAGACCAAGATACACAACCGTAACATATATATGTTATATACGAAGGCCTACCTCGGTCAGACCCACGCAGGCTCCCTGATGGTGGTTCAGTCTCTGTGAGCCCCTATGAGCCCAGATTCTGTGGGTTTTCTCATGGTGTCCTTGACAGCTCTGGCTCTGTGCTCCCCTCTTCCTCAGGATTCCCCTAGCTGAGCCTAATGTCTGGCCATGGGTCTCTACAGCTGTTTTTTCCATCAGTTACTAGACGAAGCCTCTCTGATGAGCGTTAACAACTATCAAAGGGCAGGGAAATTTATTTATTAAAGGGCCATGTGTCAAATTTAAAAATACGTGGATTCTGACAACACTGATAACGTATGTGCATGGCAGTCAGTGGAAGAGGACAGGAAGAAATTCTAGTAGTTAGGTGTTGGCTGAAGTCTTTGTTCTTGGACATTTTGGTGGTGGCATATTTAACAGATAATGAAACTGGGAAAGAGCTGCTAGCCGGCTAGAGATAGTTATCTGAGGGCCAGGCTTGGAACTGGTGGTAGGCTTCTCTTGGCTGCCTTTGTCTCTGAGTTGGATGGGGCCAATCTAAGTGTCAGAGGGCATTTTCCTGGACTCCTTTTAACTGCTCCCCTAGCTTCTGCTCCTGTCCCGGGGATCTGTCTTTCAGAGCAAGCATCTAGTGGTACCAGTCTGCTGCATGAGATTCACCGGGGGTGGGGGGTTGGAGGGTGGGGAGTGGGGGTGGGATGTGGGAGTGGGGGTGGGGGGTGGGGTTGCACCTGATGTATCCTGCGCTTTGACTTCTCAAGCTCCCTCTCAAGCTCCCGCCACCTCCCAGAGCCTTGACTGAAGCACCGCATAAATCAGAGGTTCTCAACCTTCCTGACATTTCCGACCCTTGAATCCAGCTCATGTTGTGGTGATTCCCAATCATAAAACTTTATTTGTTGTTACATCATAACTGTAGTTGTGCTACGGTTGTGGATCATAATTTGAATACATGTGTTTTCTGGTGGTCTTAAGTGACCCTCCTGGAAGAGGGGTCGCGACCCACAGGTTGAGAAACCTTGGCATAAATGTCTGTACAGGGTGCTATTAGATTCTGTCCACTTTCGTATATGATTTCGCCAGCCAGTCCATACTAGATTAATTGATTAAAGGAGCCACTAGGTTTCAAAGAGAAACCTGGTGTAGGAAACAGCCTGTCTTGCCAGCAAGTGGATGGCCAAGTGATCTCTGGCCTTGGTATAGACTGTAAGCATCCTCTCTGAGTGTCTTCATACTAGGTAGGCTACATGTGCCTGAAGATAGTCTTGGTTGTCTACTGAGAACAGTTTCAGAAGTGCTTTGCTTTCTCTTAAGTTGACTAGTTGACTGACCAAGGGTCACTCCTGACACGGAGGCTGGGCTTCCACGTGGGTGCAAGTCTGCAAAAACTCTCATGTCACCTATTTGCCTGTGAACGCGGAAGTGGGCGTGCCTGTGAAATGGCTGGGCGTGCCAGTGTCAGAGCAGGTGGACGGTGGAGATGCGGAGTTGGGTTTTTGAACAGTGCATCGCTGCACTGACGGTGTGCACAGCTCAGGGAATGTGTGGTTTTCAATTGAGCAAATTTTGGGGAGCTTTGTGCTCTGCAAGAATAAGACCACCGTGTGTCAGTCTTGGAGTGTGCTGTCTTACCAGCGTTTTGCATTATGTGTCCCCTTCTGTGTGTCTTTGGGCAAACGTCACGCTTTAACAAGGCATTTATTTGTTCGTTGTGTGCGAGTCTGTGCGGCAGTGCCTGGGTCCTGTTTGCGGTTGCTTGCTGGCTTTCCAGTTTCACTTGCGCCTGCAGTCACGCTTGCACGTGCGCCAGCCTCTGTGCGCACGTCCCCGAGTGACCTGTGTGCGGTGCTCGGGGACCTTTGGGTCGTGTGCACTCGCTGCCAGACTGCGCTGGCGAACGCACCTCCTCATGTCCGGGAGCACGTCTCCCGTCGTGTGCACGCTCCGTGTGCACGCCGCCCGCGTGTGTGTGTGTGTGCAGGGCGCTGCGCGCTGCGGCCGGAGGACCGCGCCAGGTTCCACGCGCCCCGCGTCCCCACCCTCACCCCCCCGCCCCCCGCACCGCAGCGGGCCCCGCGATTGGCCGCCCGCTCCTCCAGCCGTCACCTCCTCCCCCGCCCCGCGCGCCCGCGGTCCCCGCTGTCCCCCGCGGTTCCGGCGAGGCCGCGCCGCGCCGCGCTCCGCTCCCATTGGCTGCGCGCGCCTTTGTGTGGCGGCAGCTGCGGCCCCAGCGCCTTTGAATGTCGAGAGGGGCCGGGAAGGGAGCCTTTCCATGGGCCATCTGTCTCCCCGCCAGCCGCCGCCCCGCCGCCCGCGCCCCGCGCTCCGCCTCCCGCCCCGGCGGCTCCCGCAGCCCCGCCGCCCGCGCCCCGGAGCCGCGCCACAAAGGGCCCGCGCGCAGCCGCCGCCGCTGCGCGAGGAGCCAGGATGGTCCTGGTCCACGTCGGCTATCTCGTGCTTCCAGTGTTTGGCTCTGTGCGAAACAGAGGTATCGCTTTTTCCTTTCGGGGTCTGCTTTTTTCCGAGCGCGGATCGCCGCAGGCACCGGGCGGGGGCGGGGACGAGGGCGGGCGCGGCGGGCGGGCGGGGGCGCAGGCACAGCCGCGGGGCGAGGCGAGTGGTGCTGCTCCCCACCCCTTTCTAGGGAGACCCCCCCCAAGTGTGGGGTGGCACCCTCGCGGGAGCTTTTGTAGTGAAGTTAGGGTTTGGTGGATTTGGGTCCCATCCTCCCTAGCCCCATATTTTTTATTATTATTATTTGCGGCGGACGTGGTTCCTCCAAATCACAGCCCCTTCCCCGACCTAGCCCCGTGTGACCGAAAGAAGGGGAGAGATGCATGCTGTGTGTGTGTGTGTGTGTGTGTGTGTGTGTGTGTGAGAGAGAGAGAGAGAGAGAGAGAGAGAGAGAGAGAGAGAGAGAGAGAATATGTTTGCTTTTCTGTGATTTGCCTTTTTTTTTTTTTTTTTAAAGGCATATTGTGTTTTGTTCTGTTTTGTAATTTTTCATTTTCGGGGCCTTACGGCCAATGGCCAGTGAGCTGGGATCTGATATCAGCCTATTCCATGCTCCAACCCTTTCCCTCTCATGGGCACTTCTCCCTTTCTTTTCTTTCATTTAATCCTTTTTGTTTTATTGCTCTTATTCTGTGGCCCTGCACACCTTCCTCTCCGCAACTGTCTTTGTATGACAGTTGCATTTATAGGTTCAAAACGCTTGTGTGCGCGTGTGCATGTGTGTGTGTGTGTGTGCGCGCGCGCGTGTATGCATGCATGTATACGTGTGTGTGCACTCGTGCTTACACGCTTCGGAAATCAGACATGCGCTGCCTTGAACCCCTGGGCCGGGCCGGAGCGGGTTGTCTGTTCCTTGGGTGTTGAGCTGTGCGTGAGAAAGCTGCCCCTACCCAGGCCTTTGCCTGGGGCAAGGGTTGACCAAGCAGCAGGCTGGCGCTGTCTTTGTTTTTAACTGTGGTATATGGGGTGTGTTTGCACGGTCCCCCTACCCCATACCCCCTTTTCCTTACATTCCCCTGCAACAATAGTTTGGTTTTCCCTTTTCTTCCCCAACCCACATCTTCCATTTCCTTTTAATCAAAAATTCCCACTTCCCAAAGCAAATCTGAGATACATTTCAATTCATTTTTTTTTTCTTTTTGTATTCTGCCTCTGGACTCACATTTCTCTTGGAAATGTTTCTTCTCTCCCACTCCACGGCTGCTTAAATTCCGACTGGCTCCCCCCCTCCAATTCCCCCCCCCCCGCCCTTACAAGAATGATGTCTTCCCTTCGGCCAACCAGACTGGTCCTCCGAGTCAGAGCGGGGGTGGGGGGTGGGGTGGGGTCGCAGGGCCAGAGCTTTAGTGAGCCCCAGGGGCCAGACTGCACCAGGCCAGGAAACCCCAGCCCTCCTTCCTTCAGCCAAACTGTCCCCAACCCCGTGCCTCTCCCCAGAACCCTAAAGGCAAGGTTGGCCCTTTAGGCCTGTTTGAACTGCAGTTTTTTGTGTGTGATGATAGAGTGATGACATTCTGCATTTATCAAATCTTTTTTTTTTTCTTCATTGTGTAGCTCAGTGAATGGTCAACTCGCTGCTGTGTGCGCTGTGACCCTTCTGCCTCCGCATTTAGCTGTATTGTGACACCCCTTAACCATTTCCTGTCTCCATCCGAGGAAGGCATTGCTACTTAAGCGGCAGTATCCCCTATCTCAGGCCAGCTTGGGGGTGGGTAAGAGGGGAGGTCGGAACTAGATCACGAAATGCCACCCATCCCCCAATTCACAATTATTTCTTATTACTTGGCATTTCCTCTTAAAACGGGTGTGGAACATGACACTAGGCAGAAATTCAAAAATGATTAAGAAGGATGTTGAGCCTGAAAGTATAATTATCCTGATTAAATCATTATCATTCTCATTAATACCACCGATTCCTAAATACCATTGCAGCATGCTGGTTCCATGTTTTGAAATTCAAATTGTTCAGCTGCTTCTAAATTTTATTTTTAATAACCCCCTCCTTCCCTCCTCCACCACCACAGAAAAAAAGAAAAAAAAAAGAAAAAAAAAACCAAAAACAAAACCAATTCTACCGGGCAGAATTGCAATGGCAAACTTTCATGGTAAACACGCCCACAGGAATTTTTAGGGTCTGAGGGGTGAGTTGGGCTGTGGTGAAATTTCAGCACAATGTACTAAGAAACTCATGACCTTCCGATAGAGGATACTAATGCTTAACTAAAAGGTCCTAAACCACAATTTTCTTGTAAAACTATTATATAGTCTGCTAGCTGAAGCCTGTTCTTTTAGTTTCCATTGTAGTAATGTAGGATGTAGGGTCATTTCAGAACAGATACAGAGAAATAACCATTTGTGTATCTTCATCTTGTTTAGCTGAGTACACTGCACTGTAAATCCCTGTTAACTGGACTCCTTTTGCCTTGGCTTGGAGGCTGTAGCAGCCCGTTTCCCACTTGTCTGGGTGACCATCAGCTGGCCTCCTGGCAGCACCCAGGCATATCATTTAGTTGGAGGCAAAATTTATTAAATATATATTAAAAAGAAAAATCCATAATGAAATGACAGTTGCTGCTATTTCAGCTTCTGAGAAATTGGTGCACCCGAGGTCCCTGGTTTAAGGGGAGCCATTGGTCCCAATTGTTTAATTGTACAACGTCAAGAGCATCTTTGGACATCTGCCCTGGCCCTCAGGGCTCCCTTCTGCTGCCTGGCCAGCCAGATCTGCTTGAAAACGGAAACAAAACAGCAGCAATCATGAAAGAATAAGGCGCCTACTTTGAGGGCCCTTCCAAAATAGTCCCAAGTAGCTGCCTCAGAAGGCTGTTTGGCAATCTTAAAAAAAAAAAAAACACAAAACAGAACAAAACAAAACAAAACAAAACAAAAAAACCTCAGCAAAATGGTTTTCCATTAAACAGGGGTAGCGTGTTCTGCTGTGCTGGGTTTACTTCCTGTTCTTATTTTGTGGGTAATTTTTATGTATCAAATACCCTCTTGGTTGTGTATCTTTTCACCTTTTCTTGTACTAAAACTAAAGCATGATCTGTATTTTTTTACATCCCCCAGTTGACAATGTACAGCGCTCGGTTAGAGATGTTCCCCCTGCTGAACCGCACTGTGGTCGTGTAGCCCGGGCCATCCGCTCATTGTACGCCTGCTTTTGTTCTGTCCCCTTCCGAAGCATGGTGGGCCCAGCCTTTTCTTTTCTTTATTTTTTTTCTTCCCCCCCCTTTTTTTTGTATCGTGTGCATGATGACATTGTTACACACAGAATCCACTAATACTAATATACGATCTCAATAAAGAACTAGTTTTCCTATATTAACCTAGTGTGCTTTTTCTCTTGCTGTTTTCCCATTTATTGTTGTATCCCGCTGTTTGGAGGCTCCTTGCTTTTCTGTCCTCAACCTCGCCAACCTCGCCCACCCACCACCCCCACCTCCCATTGTAAGAGTCGAGTGAATGCTTTTTCTTTGCCTTCCCTCCCCCTACCCCCTCCGTCTTCTTTCCCTTTTTGTGGTATTGATATGGTGACTCTAAAATCTTATGTAGTCCATATCTTATGGCAACAGAAGCCTGGGGCCATGGGGAAGGTCAGTTGTTTTGTCTCACCCAAACAGCCCAATGGCACAGAGATCCTCTATCTCTGGCCACCTGTGTACTCAACCCCTTCCATTTTCCACATAGTGTCCGTGAGGCACCGGGAAGGAAAAAGAAATCACACCCAGGTTGAGAGAAGGGATACTGTACTTAACTAGCAATCTTGTAGCATTGACTCACCCGAAAAACCCATTTTGAGTTGTGTTTTAACTTTTCGTTCACTGTCTCATTGATTTACTGTCCTTATAAATCATCCTGGGGGTGACACGTGACACGTAGCTGAAAGCCGTGATCCAAAGTGCTAAAACATCCTTTTCTATGTGTAGATTGAGATTCCTGAGACCTCCAATGTAAGTTTGTCATTTAGATCCTGGGTAAGGAAGATGGCTTGGGACAGAAGCCCCTGAGACCCCTCCCCATCCCAGGACTGGCAGCCCCACCTGGGATTGGAGGGATAAGAGTCTGTACTTTCTGTGGGCTGTGAGCCAGTTAAAGCTGATTACAGCCTGCTTGCTTGACAGCTGCTTCATCTGTGGCCCTAGGCCCTCTCTGGGGAGAAAGCAAACCAGATCTGGCCATTGTCTCTGAGTGTGTGCTTGCTGGGGTGGGGGTGGGGAGGTCAGGAGGGAAGTCAGGACCTCCATCCAAATTGCAAGAACTCTTCCAAGTATCTACCCCCACCCTCCTGTAATTGCTCTGGAAAAGCCAAGTATCTCCCTCCCAACCCCTACCCCCAGTGGAACCCAAATTCAAGCATTTGTCAATTACATCTATTCAATTTCAGCCCAGAACAAGCCTTGTTAAATGAGGCGTTTTAGACACCAGAGGAAATCAGTTGATTAAAGAAATTCATGGTTTCTTCAAGGGGTCATCATTTGAAGCTGTTTCTCTTGGCGGATGTGCTTAGTCCTGCTTGGTTCCTCTAGGCTGACTTCTGGGCGGGCCTCCCATGGTCCCCTCAGGGAAGATGGTCATTTCACTGTCGCCTGACCACTGTGCTTCTTCGCTATCTTTGTGGCCTCGTGAGACACCCCCAACCCCAGAGGGCTGCCCTCTCTGCTCAGGCCCTTTGTTCTTTTCTTCCCAGCCAGGGTGGAAAAGCTGAACTGATTTACTGTGACACATGGACACACAGGGATGTTCCTGGCGGAGGCTTGTGTTGGGATGTGTGCAAAGGAGATATGCAGTTCTATGAAGCCTGGCCCTTGAAAGTTTCCTGATTTTTCTTTAATTTCTTTTGGGTTTGTTTGAGACCTAAGTGTGGTAGAGCAAAAATAACCCTTTGATCTAACCTAATCAAAACAAACTGGGTGATAACTCTCATTTCCTCCAAAAGATAAATATTGACCGGCTCTAAGGTTTTACTTTTCTCACTTAATGCCCAGCATTTCAGAATTCTCTAGCAATACATTTCAAGGATAGTTCTTCAATAATCCAGTAATTGTACAGAATGCAGTTGACTTCATGGCAGCATGCCTTAGCTACATATTGAGTCTCTGCCGTGTGCGTATTGAGGCTCAACTGTGTATAACCCAGGTTATCAGAACACGTTCAGGAGAATTCTCCCCCAATTTTATGATCCGACAACTATAAAACCACCGCACACTGTTCTTTATTCTCTCAGCCGTCTATCCGCTGTAGAAACCTTTGACTCTAGGATCCGGTACCCTAGGGTACTCTGATGGGATGGAGCATGCCTCTTGTTCCAGGTTTCTCTGGATTTCCCTTCTGGATTTCCCTTAGCAGCAGATAAGCCCCACTTGATTAATCGGTTTTCTTTAGTAGAAATTTCCCTGAAAAAAAAAAAAAAAAACAGCAAATGCAATTAAGCTTTCAAGATGAGGGGGGAAAGGCCATGCAGACTGCTGCCTCTCTTAGAGTTGTCACATCGTCTGCCCACCCTTCCTTTGTCCTTTCTCTCTGTAAATAAGCATCCTGAAGTTTCTCCTTGGAAACTATTATCTTTATGGCTTCTCAGGAAGGGGAAGCCACAGCTTTGGCCTATATCCAGTGTTAGGTGGAGTCTTCCTGGACAGAGGACAGTTGGCTCCTGATTCTGACCCATGACTCCAGTGGGTCTCTCAATTCTGCTGGACCACTGCTGCCCTGATATACAGGACACTTTCACCTTAGTGTCTCTGTGGATGTAAATAACTTAAAAAAAAAAAAAATTCCTGGCGTAAAGCACTGAAGCAAATGACTGTCCATTTCTGGTATGGTTCAGCCACAGAGGGGCTTTCCTTGGCTGCTCAGGTTCAGCATAATTGATGAATTATGTACTTGCAATGCCTGTTTCAATCATTCATTTTTTCCATTGGCTTACGTGTTCATTCATTTTACTTAATGAATATTTATTAAATACCTGCTTGGACCAAACACTGAGCTAAGGGGGTGCAGAAGGGAGATCATCTAAGGCTGAGACCAGCAAGCAGTGCTCAGCAAACCAGAGACTGCCTAAGACACCTGAGCAGAGGGCCAGAGTAGGCAGCAGAGTGACCTCATTTGGAGTGGTCTAGGACTTGGGTCCTGGCTGTCTTGACCTGGAAGGTGCATATAGGTACCATTCTGAGCGTCATCTGGATAATGACCATCATAAAACCTACCTCATAGGATATGTTTAAACTAGTCAAAGGCAGTTGGCACACAGTGGTGCCAAGGACAGGCTATAAAGCTAGCTGCTCCTTGCCATTCATTACTGTAGGTATTTACTGTCCCAAGGGTCAGGATCACATAAGGTCACAGATGGGGATACTGTGGAGCTTTGTTGTGTGTGTCTCTGAGGTGACATGTACACAGACATAGAGAGCACCAGGTAGGGTGGGGGACAGGCCACGCATATGGTATGTGCACATGGGGGTTGGTGAGGACACCTGAGTAGAATTGCTGCTTTCTGCAGCTGCAGGGGCAGCCCTAAGGTCATGGTCCTGTGTTTGAATTAGTCTCCCTAAATCATAACTCCAGAGTATTGTAGCACAGGCACTATAGAATATGTAGAAAAGTCAGGACAGGATGTTGAGGCCTTTGGGAATAGTCTGGACTTTCTTCTTTGGCCTCTGGTTTTCTATCAAGCAGAGGTAACATGATCTGCTGGGGCCAGATTCCTGGTCTAAGGAGTGAGATACAGGCTTACATCATGGGCCTTGTGATGAAGAAGGAAGGACCAGGATCAAGTTGATGTGGAGGACAGGGAGATGGAAGGTCTTCAGTGTACCTTGGACAGTGTAAGATCATAAAGACAAAAGCAGATGCGCTCTGGTGGGTTCTGAACCTAGTATGTGGATAAACATGGAGCTTGGCAGAGAGACGGGGGACTGTGGTGATGTCGAAGTCAGAACCTGTACAACCTTTCTGCACGTTTAGTGGAGTAGGATACTTGTATACCAGTCACTCTAGCATTGTGATGAGCTTCATGTCTGGCATCCCCTACGGGGTTGTTCCCATGTCTCTCCGGCTGCTAGGCTTTCCTTGGGAGCTACCTGCCTCAAAACTTCGGCCCTTCTGCCAGCTGTACCACTGTGTCCTGATGTTACAGTGTGTGAAGTTTTATTGAATTTCAACTTTTGGGAAAAGAGACTCCAAGGGCCAAGACATCTGAGAGCCGAGGTCCTAGCTGGGTATTTGTACACAGACAGACAGACAGACAGACAGACACACACACACACACACACACACACACACACACACAGAGAGAGAGAGAGAGAGAGAGAGAGAGAGAGAGAGAGAGAGAGAGAGAGAGAAGAAAGATTTTATCTGTATCCATGGGTGAGAAGTAGCTAAAAAGAGCCAATCTTAGGGTGCACACTTGGAGCTCAAAGGCATGGGTGTGGCATTGAGAGCAAGGGTAGGTGGAGTGATCTCAGGGTCAATTCATTATCAAGTCATTTCCTCCAGGTATAACCATAGTCTGTGGGGACATCATTTCGGACCTGGAAGGAAATTGAGGTCCAAAGTGGCAAAAGCCTTTGCTATCTGCTCATTGTTAATCCAAGTGGCTGCTGACTCAAGGTGACTGGTTGGCCAGTCTTGGTTCCCTGTGTCTTCTGTAGTTTGCAGACTGTTAGAAACCCCTGACACCAAGCTAAGCACAGGAAAAGCAATTCTTGCTTGGTGTTTGTATCTGGTGGGAGCGACTCAGAAAGTCAGGCTCCGTGTCCACACAGGTTGTCAAGCTAAGAGGGAGTTTATGTTCTCAGCCTGTATTCCCACAAGGGAACTCTGAAATGCAGTGTTAGGATGTCTGTAGGACTAAGAGGTTAGAATGTAGGACCAGCCGGGCCTCCAGCCGGGATGGTAAGATCTTTAGATGCTTACTCTGAGGAAGCTGCCAGGTGTCTGGGAGGTGCCCTGATTTCTGCAGATGGAATAGCTGCCCCTTTGGAGAGGCGGTGCTTCTTCTGTTGTAAGTCCTCGTTGAGGTGTTTCTTAGATCACCTTGGTGACTTCACGGATGATGAGTGCTAACATCACAGAGATGATGGAATCCTAATTTGGGAAGTTTAGAGAGTCAACCCAGGGCATTCACTTTGGCGTGATGTGATCTGCTGAGCGCACGCGTGGAATGCCTGCCACATTCTGTATTTGCATCTGGTGTGTGCTTGCGTGTAGAATCAACATATAAACAACTATGCTTTGCACTGGAGGTGGACTCAGGGCCACACGTGTGCTAGGCATGTGCTCCACCACTGAGCTATATCCCAGTTCCCCTCCCTCCTTTAATTTTCGAGAGTCTCCCTCAGTTGTCTAGACTGGCCTCAAACTTGCATCTTTCTGCCTCAGAGTGCTGAGTAGCTGGGATTCCAGGCCTTTGACACTGGGCCCAGCTACGGTCTCCATTTTTCTTTTACATGAGCAGCTTCACAGTTTGCTGAGCTGTTCTCACAGGCCTTGCTTTTAGCGGCCATGTAACATCTCGCTTGAGTCATTCCTGGTGGTATCTGGTTCTCTATGAGTGTCATGGGATGCAGGCCTCCCTGTGTTGGCTACTCCGGCTAAGGGTTATCATGATGGTTCCTGCCCTCTACCAGGCCTTTTCACCGACAGGCTTAGTGGGGGTCCAGGGAGGGAAGAGAGGAGGATGGCCGCTGAAACAGTCTCAGCAGCAGCCTGGCGTCTGGTCCTTCTGCCAGGAACATCTACACTGCTCACGAACAAGTGTGTCTGACTTACCATCGGTTCTGGTACTGTGTCCATCAGATGGTGAGTCTGTAGTTGGTGCTTTCTGGAGCTTGTCACATGAAGTAATGCACACACACCGATCAGAGAAGCCAGCCAAAGGCAAGAGTAATAATAAGGGCCCTTGCGGCGCTCAGTGGAAGTAGTCCTGGCTTCCATCCCGCTCTCTTGCTAACCACCCTATGAGGCTGGCCAAAGCTGAGGGCTCTCCGACTTCACTTCCTGTCTGCCAAGGAGATAATCGGCCTAATTACCCTTCTTGCTCTAAAAAAACCCATGATTTCCTCTTGGTGTGAACTTGTACTTCCCCGCCCCTCCCTCCCTTTGCCTTTTCTATGGAAGGCAGCTGCTTGTGTCTTGGTGCATGGTGGGCGAGTGCCCTTCTGTTGTCAGGTTACGTGGTGCAGCAGGCAGGGAAGGAGCAGTTTCAGGGCAGAGGCACCTTTCCTTGAAACTCGAATGAGGTGTGCTGCCTTGGGATGGGCATCCCCCTCGTCCAAAAAGGGATGGTGACATCATCCACATGGTGGCTCCCGTATGTCAATGCCAATGTGTGTTTCCTAGCTCTTAGGGCTGGCTTCCCCAGCCCAGGAGAACAAGTATCAGAGATGAGTAGAGAGCCAGGAGCCTCAGCCTGAAGGGAGCCGGGCTCAGCTAGCACCTGTCTCAAGGATGGAAGATCCCACCCCCTACCCCTCCTCCCACAGCTGCTGCCTCCCTCCCTCCCTCTAATGTGGGGCTGGAAGGGGTGGGGTGGCTTGCTCCCTGTCTCTCCAGACAGCTTAAGTTGCTCCAGCTTTTCTCCTCAGCTGCCAGAATCCCTTTTGCCCCCATCCTGAGAGCTCAGGGCCCTCTCTGGGCTGCTGCCTTTCTGGCCCAACCCCATCTCAGAGCAACAACTTCTGCTCTGAGCTCTGTGGGAACTGATGGATTAATGTGACCATTCCCACTCCTGGCTGTCTTTCCTCAGCCAGAAGAGGCTCTTCCACAAAACCTCAGCCTGCTTGGCAGGGCTCATTCCCTGGAGTGAAAAACCACAGGCCTCCCCACTACCTACCTCTTTATTACTGAGGCCTTGGTCTGCTGACCAGAGCTGAGGATCCCGTTCTGAAGCAAGAGTAGAGAGCTGGGAAGACTTAGGCCCAGGCATCTCTTCTCAGAGCTTCCTCTACTACTGTCACCCCACAACCCCAAATGTACCCAGCTTCTGCAGAGGGTGATCACAGAGGTACCAGATAGGGCTTCAGTTCTAGTCTCGTCAGTGTTAGCCAGAGCAAGCAAGCCACAGCCTTAGCCTCACCTCATGGGCAAAGGAGGAGGTCGAAGCAGGTCAGGAGGGAGCCTCGGGAACTGAGGGGTGCTGCATTTGCCCCAGAGCAGCCTTTAGAAGACTGGCAGTGAGACATGATGCCAGGATGAAGCTGTGGCGTGGACAAGAAGACGGACCAGCCAGAGTGAATGGGGGTCCTCAGCTTGGTCATGCCTTGCAAGTGAGGGCACACAGATTGGGGTGACCTGGGTACTAACCTGGTGTGGCATTTCTTCTGAAGGGTCACTGTGCCTTCCCAGAGAGAGGTAGGAACAAGAAAAGACAGGACAAGAAGGCAGAGGAGGTGACAGAGGCCAGCTCTGTTGTTATGCCCCCAGGTTCTCCATAGCAGGGGCATCTGTCAGTCACAGGCATCCCAGATCTGTGCTCATGCTTGAGGCTCCCCCCTGGCAATTGGGTATCTGGCCTCAAGTAGCCTCTAGACTTCAGGGAAACTAGATATGTGCTTGGAAGATCCCAGAACTCTGAGTCTGGGGTCAGAAAATGACCTGGATATAAGGCAGGGCAGACTGCAGTTCTTCTGAATTTATAGAAAAAAAGTGACTTTTAGATAAATTAAACAAGGAATCTGACATTACACAAACCTGAGCAAAACAGTCTGGTACTTTGTGATATATCCAGTCTAGTTGCTTCATGTCTCTCCTGAATGTGAGCACTTCAGGGCCAGGTGGGGGCTACTTGGTTGGCTCAAGGCCTCTTTTTCCCAGTGCTGTACACACAAGCTGTCTAGTGAGTAGAGTTGGGACTCTGTTCAGTTAAGGGTGTCATTGCAGAAGGCATGCTTGGGTGAGTCTAAGGACAACATGAATATAATTGGACAAAGGGAGGTCAGAACTCGTAGACAAATCCATGGTTGGGGGTACGAGAAAGGCCTGAGGGGACGCTCAGCTGGAGCTGTCCCTGGTGCACCAAGATACCCTCAGGACTCTTCTTATCGTGGGAAAATACACAGTGGTCTTAAATATACCCCAACAGTGTTGGGCGGCCATCACTGATTGCTATCAACAAACCTTTCTTAAATCTCTTCCAACTAAGGCTTGCTTAGTTCCCCCAGTCCCTGGGAGCCTGTTCCCAGGCAGGGCTGGGGCTGCATTTTCTGAATGTCCTTCAGGAAGGGTTGGGGTGGTACTGGTGCTGATAGTGGTGGTGGTGGTGTGTAGTGCGGGGTAAGGGGAGGGAGGGAGAAAAAGAGAGGAACACACACACACAGCAAAGAGAGCCTAGATTTTGTCCTCAGGTTCTCCATCTACCATCTACCAGCTGGCTCTCTTGCGCCTTTCAGGACCTTAATCTCTTCTGAAAAGATGGTACAGAGTCGATTTGATACCAGTGCCACAAGAAGGTGGTAGGAGCCAGTTATGCATATGGAGTTAGAGACACACAACGCTTGCAAGTACTTAGCAAGGGGTGGTCATTTTTCTGAACCCCACCCATGTGCTCTCTCCCCTTCTGCAAGCACCTGCCTGCCTGTCCACGTTAGAAACAGTCTCAAGGGTATGGGGAATGCAAAGGGATCCTGGGAAAACAGAGCAGACAGGAGAGGTCAGGCACATTGCATGTAGCTTAATTCTGTAAGCGGTTCACAAGTCTCCATTTTGAGTGTGGGCAGCAGAGAAAGAGACGTCTTCTGGCCATAGCCTCCCCAGTGACACCTCTGGACACTTCTGAAATGGTTAGAGAACGCACAGTCAGGCTCCACAACCAGACCAAGTCAGTGGTCAGTCTGGGTAGCAGCGTGGACCATCATCTGGGATGGGGAGAGGCCACTGAAACCCTGGGGTCCCTTTGGCGGGGGGAAGATCTGGATTCTGCAGCTGTCAGGCCAGTTCTGGCCCCTGTCTGCCCACATGGGCCCACACTCAATCCAAGAGGTAAATGTCAGAGTCCTGTGGCTGTCACTTTTGTCTTCAGTTTTCCTTTCTTTTTCTGGAGTAGTGAGTCCTCTTAGCTCATTGTCATCCCGTCCATCCCATCTGCTTTCTGTCTCCTGCCCTCTCCACTGGCCTGGACATGTCCACCCCGGCTCTACTTCATCTGCTCTCCCCCTGCTAGTCTGAACCTGCCTGAGCACCCCATGGGGGGCTTCTCTGTTCTCCATGGGATGTTCAAAGTCTCCCTCTGAAGTGGTCAACCCTTTCAGGCCACTGGTTCTGGCCTCTGACGACAGGGCTTTCATTCTATCCTGCCATGATGCAGTAAACTCTGGATGTACTGCATCTGCTGTGATGTCTGGTGTCCAGCAGGCTGCCCTCAAGGTTACATGTGGCCTCGCCTGCTAGGAGTTGCTGAGTGCAGACGCTCTCTGCCGCTTGCTGCTACCTTGAATATGGTAAGAGGAAGAACTTTTGAGTCTTGGCATTCTCATCTATGAAATGGGAAGAATCATGGTGACCTCCCAGCAGGGTTACAAGGGGGCTCAGACTAAGGGAGAGTGAGTTTGTTTGGCTCATCTAGCAGAGGTACACTGAGTCCCTGTCTTTGATCCAAGACCCCATGCCATTGAAGACACAATGATGACACCCACACAGGAACAGCAATGGATATCTGTGTGATGTCCACTCTGTGCCAGGCATGGTCCCAGTCCCTTACCTCTCCTGAAGAAGCTGAGCTCTGTGGGAAATAGATGGATGGTTGGGCCAAAAGTATTTACTTGGTCCTCTCTTAATATGGGGACAGATGTGCTGGGGGAGGAGTTTTGTGGCTAAGCAAGGGTTAAAGAATGTGCACTGAGCAGGACAGGGTGGTGGAATCATGCTGCAGGGAAATGCAGCAGGGAAGGAGACCTGTTGAGGGTGGGGTGACGGGGGCACGATCAGGCCTCACTACAGACCCCAAACCATCAGCAGAACAGTATTACCTGTTGCTTGGGAATCAAACATCCACTGTCTACTCCGAGCCCAGGCTTGCCGTGAGCTGGGTGTTGTCCTAGAAGACCATGAAAAACACGCCAGGATTCCACAGTCTCCCAGAAAGCAATGATGGATAGTGCTCTCAGTAACGGGATTAGCATACTCAGTGATGGGAGTATGCATATACCCCAGTCTTGAAGAGGTGCATCCCGTGTCACCTTGTTCAGAGCTCTGCAAGGGGCATTCGTAAAAGAGATCTTTAGTTTTTCTTCACTAGCATTTCCCGAAAACTATCCTACACATTTGTGTTCTGTATGTGCACACATATGTGAATAAGATTGTATGGTTTCTAGAAACATCCATTAAACTTGATGCCTGGAACGTGACACGGGAAGTGTTAGCCTGAGAACCTAGCTCAAGACTGGCCGGAGACAGCTCCCCTGTACTGAGGGAGGTGGCATGTTGATTGGTGACCACCTGTCTCAAGGTCTCCTGTGCCTTGTTCCTCCTCTAAGGGTTACTATCCTCAGCTACTATCTGAATCCACTCCAGTTGAAATAAAACAGAAGGGGTCAGTCACACTGTTCTGGAATCTTGGAGTCCAGGATCTAGGTGTCAACAGGTATTGTGTATGGAGAGGGTCTGCTTCCTGACAACTGTCCCTTTGCTGTGAATTCACAGGAGGAAGAAGGGTGGGCTCTTCTAAGATCACTAGTCTTGTTCATTTGGGTGATGATGCTTAGTTATCACTTCCTACTTGTGTGTGTGTGTGCACACACAGACACACTACTCATAAGAATTCAGTTCTTGCCCCTGGGTTTCCTGCCTTCTTTTCTTTTTCCTGTCCACTGTGCCCCGTGATGCTCTCACACTGCTGTAGGAGATTCCTGAGGTAACTACCCCAACAGAGAGACAGAGGCCATCAGACAGCTACACTTCCAGACCTAACCATGCTACCGATGCTAACATGCCCAGGCCAGCCACAGAACAGGGGTCCACATACCTCCTTATCAGTGTCCTCAGGGCTCTGCTGTTTCCAAGAATCCTTGTGAGACACAGGTGGTGGTGGGTGCCATGGAGGATGCCTCTGCTGATTGCTCTCTGTCACTGTGGGTAAAGCAGGCATCACAAGGCCTCTAAGCAATGGTACAGGGCAGGGGAGGGCATTCAGAAGGAGGTGGATCTTGAGCTGGGACAGAGGGTGTGCTCTGTGTCTGCAGGAAGTGGGAGAAAGAAGGCATTGAGGATAGAGACCATGTAAAGGGCATCAGGAAGAGTTATTGGGTCTAGAGGACCCACCTCTAAGGTCTGAACATCATGTGGGCACAGTCTATGGAGGTGGAATCATTGCCCCAGGCATTGGTCCTGAGCACTGCTGAGGTGTCCACTTACCTCTGCCACCCCAGCCATGGAGTAGAAGAGATGAAATGATATTAATGCTGCTGCCTGTTTTATGAAGTATTCTAACAAGCTGGTGAGCCAGATGCACTCAGTCTTCTTTATGGCTGCTTTGATTTCTCCAACACCAAGATTAATTCGACGATAGGTGTTTATAAAGTCTTCCATCATCAGATAGACCCATTACCTGGGAGAAGAGGAGGGCTGGGTTTAATTTGTGAACAGTCCTCCGGATCTCTCTGCCCCGGAGTATGTGTGGGAGTCTCGGCCATAAATCATGGCAGACACTGGCACCGCTGAGACCAGAGGCTGGGAGCTCCTGCTAGGCAAGCCTCAGCACTCATGTGCCAAGGAGAAGTCCTGGCAGGTGGACTGCTCTTCAGATAGAGTGGGACAGGCAGGGGTATGGAGCTGTCTATGTTGGGAGAGAGACCCTTGGGAGGGTGTTATCTGCCTGGGAAATTTCACTTTCTTGAACCTAAACTCTGTAAGAATCATACGGAAGCTTGCTAAAATAAATAGAAAATCCCCCTATTCTCCAGTCATGACCCTGGCTTTGGAGTCTAGATCTTTCTCAGAGGAATGCAGGCTCCTACATGTCTGCTTCCAGTAAGGCTTGGCCTGTGGAGGTGACTGTAGAGCTGAGCAAAATATAAGATGGTGGACTTGACATGTGTAGCCCAGGATCGGTATAAATAGACCATAGAGTTCATGGTGCTAGAGGGTTGGAGTCCATGATCATGAAAAGGAGCTTGGACACAGATAGACATGGCCCGGGAGCAGCAGTTGATCCACAGGTACAGGCAGGAAGATGGGGGGAGGAGGGGAAGAGAGAGACAGAGAGAGAGAGAGAGAGAGAGAGAGAGAGAGAGAGAGAGAGAGAGAGAAAGAAAGAGAGAGAAAGAGAGAGAGGGAGGAGATAAGAACTAACTGGGAATGACATGGGCATTTGAAAGCTCAAAGCCCCCCCCCCCCAGTGACACACCTCCTCCAACAAGGCCGTACCTCCTAATCCTTCCCAAACAGTTCCACCAAGTGGGGACCAAGCATTCAAATCTATGTGCCCATGGGGTCCATTCTCACCCAAACTACTCCAACTCTGATTCAAGCTACCTCCAATGCCTCAGTTTTCTCATCCGAGGAATGGAACGGAATGGAATTGTGAGATTTCCCCTGGAATGTTGCAGACGTTTCTTGAAAGTCTATAGGAAGTGTTTGGCACAGTGTCTGGACTCTTCGGCAAGAGCCAAGGTGTGAGGCCTGGCACGTCAACTGTTGAGAGAATCATATGCTATCTACTTTGTTTTCAGCCAGTTTTAGCCTGCTGGTGGTCCCTGGTCTCACCGCCATTGTAATTGCACTCCCTGTGTCTGCAGATGGAAGTGAGGGGGGTGTTCTGAGAGTCAGAGAGCAAGAACAGGCCCAGAATGCAGCTGTTGACAGGAGGTCAACCAGTACTCCTGTTTCTTAGGATTGTGTCCACACATCTTAGACTGGACTATGCCCTCTAATGACAGTGCACCCTGGTCTAATTGTCTCCTGAAAGCCGTTCAGTAGTCTGCAAAGAAATGGTGAAGCTGAGCCTCTCACAGAGTCTTACCACTTCACATCCTTTTCCATACATAAAGCTTTGGGGACCACAGATCTATAGAATCCTCAAACAATCATGGCCGAGTTAGTGAGTTTTAAGCCGTGGGTTTATTTCTTACCATAGATGTCCCCATCTGTCATATTTGTGACATGTGTAATTCGACTCAAGCAACTGGACAGTGAACACAAAGGCCAGAAGTCAGAGGTTCAGGAGGTCAAGTTCTGGGGTCCCTTTTGAGGGCAGCCTGGTTCTCCTCTCTCACGGCCTAGACGTTCTTGCTGGCTCAGGGCTGCACACCCTCTTTCTTCTTTACCGTATACTCCCTAAGGAAGAGCTCAGAAGATGCTCGCTGTTGAGAAGACTTGGAGAAGATCTATGTTCCCCAGAATTAATATTCCAGGGGAAACACTGCAGCCTTCCATCTCCCATAAACTGGCTATCAATTCCCTTCCCGTGTGTAGATAGAGTCAGGAGGCCAATCTCTGCAGTACAGAAGACCTGGAAGGGTGCTGTCCCCTCCTTTTCTTGTCCCCTCAGTAATAATGATCTTCAAGTGTCTTGGAGTGTCCCTTGGGTCCCTGCTGTCCGCTAGCTCCATGACCACCTCCTCCATTTCTATCCCTCAGGTGTTCAGTTATTTAGACCTTTTGCAAACTCAGCTCTATACATACAATCAAAGTCTTGCGTGGCTCACTGTGTGTAGATATCCAGCTTGGCTTTGCCACACTGGGTGCATGAGCACCGAGCACCGTAGATGATGGTGATTTAACAGCGGCCATGATAGAGATGTCGGAAGGCTCTGCCGTGAGTTGAGTGACAGCTACTGGGTCAGGCACTAGTCTGATTCTTCCTTGGCAGAGTTTCCGTGGCCCTTATCCCTGGGCGGGATGAGCTTAACCACTGCTACCCACAGACCAAGTCTTCATCTCTTATTATTGCTTTTACTTATTACTGTAGTGTTTACTAAGTCCTTACTCTGCCAGGAAGTATGCAGAAGCTGAAAAAGATATTGCCTTATGAATGCCCATTCATTCATTCATTCATTCATTCCTTCACTCACATGGCTGCCCCTTTCCTAGCATGTTCTAGGGCTGAGAATGCAGCAGTGAACTGTCCTGACTTTTTGGAGTTTGATCTCTACTGGAGAAGATAGACAAGTCAGTCATGTGTCAGAGGTCACATGTGACACCGGGGATGTGACACTGGTGAAGAGGTGGAGAGAGGCACTTGCCTTGTTTGACATTCAGGGCTGACCTTATGCCTTGATGCTGTATTCACCAGAGCCCTCAAGTTTCAGGCAGTGCACGAGGAGGTCCTAGGGACATCAACAGTGAACCTCGGGTCCTATCAGAGCGTGACATGATGTGACTAGACTGAACACTTCGGAGGGCAGTAGATGTAGCTTTTCTTACCAGGTAGCTCCATGTCCAAGGATTCAAACTTCATTTCTGTTGACAGAAAAGAATTGAGAAATATGTTGTTTCCATAGTGAACACAAACAGACTTTTATTTCTTGTCACTAGTCCCTGAACAATACAATTTGAAAACTGCTTACGCAGCAAATTTGTATTTATTGATTGATATTATAATCAAGAGAGGATTTATAGCACTTGGGAGGATGTGCCTGGATTATATGCAAATGCTATGCCACCTGATACGGGGACTTGAACATCATTGGGGTTGGGAATCTTGGGACTAAATCCTCAAGAGACAATATGAATCACAGCTGTGCTCCCCAATCACATGAGTGCGTGTACACACACGCACACACACACACACACACACACACACACACACGCGCCGTCAGACCTCATGAAGCCTCCTTTGAGTCCAGCTCGAGACACCCGCTACGGATGGCTAAGAGGGTTCTAGGCTTTTACATCTCTCTTTGAGCTCCCTCTTCCCCAGGCCCTTCTCTAAGTCCTTAGGGTTTTCTTACCATGTGGCCTCTCTCCTTTAACTTCCTGTCTTGGGTTTAGACCTTGGCCACTTCTAATCATGGTGCAGGTGATAGGCTTCACAGCGAGGCAACATTGGGACTCAGGAGGGTGCGGAGGTGTCCTCCTGAGCAGAGAAAAGCCTTAGGGGATGAGTCCCAGCTCCGGTGCTAGGGTCCAATTGGAGACAGTGGGCTTTTGCTAGCTCCCATTCCCTCCCATCCCCTTTACTTCCTTGTCCCCTCCCCAGCATCCTTTTATCAAATACATAGTCCTGCATGAGGCATGGCATGAAGTTTAGCAGAGCTTAGTCTCATGGAGGTGACAGTGAGCACATGATCCGCAGAGACACGCTCATGTGAACATATTGTGGTAAGGATGACCTAACTTTGTAGGCTAGGCTGGAGGAGGTGGCAGTGAGAATGAAAACCTCTGCCCTTCCCAGCATTCCTTGTGATTGTGAAGGAACGTCAGAGGGCTCAGGATTCTCTCTCTGTTAAGTTCCAGTCTTTCATTTGCTCTCACTCAAGGGCACTGGGCTTGAAGCCTGGGGTACATGGGGCGCAAGACTCCACTGATGCTTGGAGGGTGTCACTTGAGAAGGAAGACATCCATCATCCATGGTAAAGACTTAAAGGCTGTCTGGCTTGTTTGTTTGTTGTGGCAATTAGAGCAAATGTCACAAACTGTGTCTCAAGACAACGGAGATTGTCTCCTGGCCTTGGAGGACCATGGCCTTAAAGGACCAGCAGGTCCTGCTGCTTTTTAAATCAAAAGGGACTCCTTCAGTGGCCTCAGACACTGATGCTGACAGTCCTTTGGTCTGTTGTGCCTAGTGTCTACCTATGACGTTGAGTGTCTTTTCTCCATCCAGTGCCTACCTGTGTGATCATGTGTGTTTTCTTGGTGCCTCTACTGGGTGTGTAATATGTTCATTATTATGATCTCACCTTAGTTGACTCCATGTGCAAAGATTTTATTTCCAGAGACGTTTCCACTCACAGCTTTTGAGTAGGACTTCGACACACCAATATTTTTTTTGGGGGGGGGGGGCAATACAGCCCAACCCATAACAAGGATAAATGGTGAAGACTTGGGTGCGAGGTGGTGTATGAGGACAGTGAAGACTCAACGGAGGCAGCATGGGCCCCAGTAGGCTCCAGGAAGGGGGAACGTCCATGGCTCTGGATAGCTTGGTGACAGAGAGGTTGGTGAGCGAAAAGAACTTGAATAAATGAACAGTAGAGTTAAGGGTGCACAAGTTCGCACACATAGGAGCAGGCTCCTCCCCCTCAGAGCTGCCTACAGACTGTAAGGCAAGGACCACGAAGCCACAGAACTTAAGAAGCTGCAGTTCATCCTGCAGGCCACCCACTGGCCCCCTCCTTTGCAGGAGGCACTGTGATATGTTGTGTGTGTGTGTGTGTGTGTGCACATGTATGTATGCACATGTGTTTGCTTCTGTGATGTTTTCCAGTGCCTGAACTTTAAATTTCTCCTCAAAAGAAATATGAGTAACCTGGACTGTTGGATGAGCTGAGAAGTTTTACCCAAGCCTAGAGTCTGTGGCCCTTGATAGTCTCTAAACACCCAGGACTATCCCTTTCTTGTTCTTGTATGGATCCACTTCTCTTCACGTTCCTTTCTTTTTCATGTGTCTGTGGAAAAACCTGGGTGAATGAGGCAGCTTTCACCACTACATTGATGGCCTTTGCTCTGCGCATGCTCACAGAACCCTGGTTTTGACCTAAAGACCATAACAAGTTGAAATACGCCATCAGCTCTACTTCCTGTTCCTGTCCCTTCTCCAGTCACTACCCCTTCATCCAGTCCACTGTGGGCTCCAGTCCTGGCATTGATCTTGGGCGAGTCCTATCTCTTGCTGGGTTCCGGTTATCCTCTGTGAAGTGGAGGTAGGAAGAGCCACACAAGGCTTGCATGACAGAAAGAGCCAACGGCTATGAGAAACTGGCATTGTGTAGTGCAGTTTTGTGCTACTATCTGAGTGATGGCCCAGCGATTCAAGTGTGGTACCTGGGCCCACATATGCCTACGTGGGTTATGGTCAGCCTGCTGGGAAAGGTGAGTCTTAGGTAAGGAGTTTACAAAGTTATTGAACTCCAAAAAGGGGACACATGGTCAGCTCTGGGGGGACGTAAAGGAGGGGAATGTCAAGAAATCTTCCTGAGAACATGGCACCTAAGAGAGACCTAGAGATGAAGTGACGTTAACAGAAGAACTCAGCAGAGGCTGTACTATCTGGGTGGTTGGTCTTTTTGCCCACGGTTAGAAATGAGAATGGTTGGGAGTCTGGAGCAAGGGCACTGTGAGAACTAATATCAGTCTAGAGCTATTCCACCCAGAAGAATTAGCATCCAATAATTCTATTTGGTTGAAAATTTAGTTTATTTTACATATCTATGTAGGAAAAACTTTGTAAGGAGCAAGCTGGAACTGGTGTGATATTTCACATGCTCAGACCCCCAGTGTTCCTCTACTTCCGTGGTCGGCTCCTCTCTCTGTAACAGCCACTCCCAAAGTCACTCATGATCACGATGGCCACAAAGGCTGCAGGTGTTAGATTTGTAAATTCTTCAGCAATATTTTCAGGAATGAAGGCATTTCCTGGAAAGTATAAGCACCATTTCCCCTTAAATCCTAATGGGCAGGTTTCAGTCACAGATAGTTGCAGGGGAAGCTGGGAATGCATCTTTACTTTAGATATTTGCATGCCTATAATGATGGAAGGAGGGAGAGAAATATGTTGGGGGAAACCCAAAGCCTCTACCACTGCCAGCGACTAACTACTTCAGGTGACAAAAGTGCCCAAGGTCCAGACGAGCTGGAGATGCTTCAAGAGTCCGTTGGCTCCTTTTGGCTCAAGTTAGGACGTCCCAGTCACGTGGATCGGGCAAGAGCATCCTCTTCTCAGTGCGGCTGAATTCTTTACTGAGGGCGTAGGGAGGTTCTTTGTTGCTAGGACAAGAGCAGAAGGTTAATGTGTTTGCGGATACCCATCATGGAAGAACACAGAGGATGGTCTCTACAGGGGACTGAACTAAGATCAGAGAGAGCAGTATTCTTATGTCTGTAGCCTGCTCCAGGGACTTAGGGTTCCCAAGGAAAATGCCATTGGAATCTGGAATCTCTCACACACTCTTAAAACTGAAATAGAAATAGAAATTGTGTCTTTTCCTCAAAGGCAGTTCAACAGCAATCCCAGTTTTCCAACACACCCCTCTCTTCTTCCTTTCTCCTTTTGTTGGGGAGAGGAGTGATGTACAAGACAGCATCACTGAAAGGCCATTATCTTACTAGGGAAGTTGTCAGTGTCACTGGAAAAAGGAGATCCAGTTGCTGTAAAAGAGTCCCTTAGCCCAGGCCTGCCTCGCCATCCCTGTGTTTCTGACTCCCTTGAGCCCTCAGGGATCTTTCCCAGAGTACCAGGAAGAGCCACAGGGCTCACTATATTGGTGAAGTCCATACATGTCCAGCCTTGGACCATTCCTGGGGACACCCTGGACTGCAGAGCTTTTGGGGAGCACCGGCTTAGCTACACAGCATGGTCTTTGTTGTCACTTCCTAAGGGGGCTCCCGTGGTCTCTTGCATCTGAAGGTAGTATTAAGCCTGTAGTTACCCTTTCGGTGAGCAGCAAGATGGACCAAACACTGCTGGGAAGAGGGTCTGTTTACCCAAGTTCTTGTCACCAGCCTGTGACACAGGTGGGGTGTAAGTGTCTTTTTCCTGATGTGAACGTGAAGGCTTTTCTATGTCCCACATGCCATTGCTTCTGGTCAACTTGGATCAGCTATTGGCTTCCAGGTGCCCTTAGCAGATCTGGATGCTCTGAATTGGACACCTCCTCCCAGCACCAGATGTTAAAATATCAGTTATGCTCTGGAGAATGAGATTTCAATCCAACCCCTGTATACTTGCTCTTCTAAAAAAGAACAAGAAAGGTTGTGAGGTTCTTATGTTTAAAATGGCATAGAAATTATTGTATGTGTAGATGCATGTATATGTTCTGTACATGGGTATCAAGATTTGACTGGGGATTATAGGCACATAACACAGTGTTCTAAGGACAGGCACTGTGGACAGGCAACTCCTTCCCCTGGCTAGTTGCTCTCCACGGTGTTTATGGACCTTTGCAAATATCGCTATGCTTGCTTCCTTTCAGCTCTTTCCATCCCTGCTCCTGCTATTCTCAGTATCACCATTAAGCACACATGATCAGTAGAGGGAGGTAAGACAGGCCGGCAGGCTGGTGCTCTGTTGACGAGCCCTTCTTTACAGAGACAAGCTCACCTCCTTCAAGTACAAGCTAGAGACCCTGGAGACCAGTCACCCTCTCTTCTGCTGTTTATGTGCTCCTGGGTGACACTCCCGGTCCCTCCTCGGTCCTTAGAGTTTGGCAGTAGCAGGGGAGGGGGTTGGGTGTTCCGCTCTTGAAGATGCCTTTTAGCTCCAATTTCCATGATCCTATTATCTACTTCATGCCCCGTTTCCCCACTTAAAGAAATTAGAAATAGAGCAGCATTGAAGATAATAGCACATTTGTGTCCCTGAAGGATTTCAAAGGCATTTCCAGATTTCAAGCAAAATGGAGCTCGAATTTGACTACGGTTGGTTTGCTAAAGGCAAACCTCCCAGCTCCGCTCATGAGCGGAGCGCCGCAGGGACGCCCTGGGTTTGCTTGGGGGCAAGTCCAAGATAGGGAGACAGATTGGGGGCAAACAGTAGCTTCTCTCCAGAGGCCGTAGCCTGGGCTCAGCAGGTCCTTGGGATGAATTCTTGGAAAGGCAGTTTTCCCCGTAAGGTTTTAACATTCAGGGTTTACACGCCAGCTGGATGCTCCTAAGAAACCCCTCTCTCAAGAGGCTTAACATAAGGGAGTGGGTTGCAGGGAACTGTGGAGGCCTGGCAGGTCACAAGCTCTTTGAGCCACTCTACCAAATCCTGGGGTTCCATTCTAGATGTGATGCTTGTGGCCCAGGGTTTTGTTTTACTAGGAACCCTTGACACTCAAATACACAGCGGCTCAACCAGGCCCTTCTTGTTGAACAAAGAAAAACCCCCAAATGTTGCCATTTGTAGACATAGAGAATGTAGACCTTGGCCAGTGAAGCTTGGGCAGCTTGTGTCAGGGAAGCTCAGGATCCATACCAAGTTCAACCCCATTCACTCTGTGTTCAGAGTATTTCACACCAAGTTGGACTCCACTCAGTCTGCATTCAAAGTACTTCAGATCAAGGTCAACCCCACTCACTTCTGTGTTCAGAGTGCTCCACCCCAAGGTCAACCCCACTCACCTATGTATACAGAGTCTTCCATACCAAGTCCAATTCCATTCACCTATTCATCTATTCACCCACTCACTCACCATGGACTCAGTACACACGGCCAGGGTGCCCACTCTGAATCCAGCACTGGGCTGGGGGAAGCAGTAGCAAACACAGCCATCACCTAGCTGCGAGATCCAAGTCTGGAGAAAGGTCCTCTGTGTCCTGCTGGAAATAAGAGGTTTCCTAACACTGGCTTAGAGCCCAGTCCTCCACTTGTACTTCTGGGATTCACACCAAGAGGGAAATTCATCATATACTTAACTTCCAAGAAATAGGAAGTAAGTGACCAATCAAAACATTCTGAGTCTTCTAAAGCAAACACCAGGAAGACAGGCTGAGTGGATGAAAGGCTCCTGCCAGGCTGCCTGTCTGCCTGTGACGTGGATGTCTTTTTACACTTACAGACTTTGGCAAGTTTGCCAAGGGCCTTTTAGGATGGGTAGCGTCTCATTCAACTAGCTCAATCCTGCTTCTTCTATCACTGACTCCTGGGTCTGCTGCCCAGGTGTTGGGTAGACCAGATGACCACTGATGTTTCTGTCTGCCTGAGGACTCATCAATTAGGAGTCTTTTCAGAAGACTCTGGGATCTGAGCTCCAGCTGCAGGACTGCACGCATATCCATAGTAGCGGCTTAAAAGGCAGTAGGCTTCTGCTTAGAAAAGAAGAAATAAGCCCTAGTTCTGCTCATTGGTGCTAAAGCCTTGACTTACAGTTAGTTAGAGAATGGTAGATAGGTTCATTAGACCCATTGCCTGGTATACGCATGATCAGATTGTTCATTGAAAAAGCCTTAGAGAGGCCTTAAGCTCACACTGCATAAAACTTCTGATATGGAGAAAGTTGTATTTGTATGACATTTGGTAGCATATTTTACCAAACTGGTCTAGATCACTCTACCTGCAACTTGTGGCTTTGTATAATAGTGAAGACCTACTCTGACCCCCTGGATTTGAGGTTAGAGGCTAGTTCTCAAGCATTCTATCCAATGTTTAAAACAAGAAATTATTTGACTTCAGCTAGTCTTGGCTGGGGACAGGTGTGTATTTTCTTTTCCTATATAACTCCATCCTCTCTTCATATCCAGTCTCTCACAAGGCCTGCTACTTTTGAAAAATTTTTGTCTTTCTATGAACTTGATATTCTCTCTTCTATAGCACCTTTTCAACATTTCCCCCATTTTGCTTTTTTGGTTTATACCCAGCTCAAATGTCACTTCTTCCTTGGGCTTCTTGGGAAAAGATACTTTCACTTGATTCTTACTGGGATGTCTATACCTTTAATCACTCTCTACATGATTTTGATGCCTAGAAGTTTGAGAACCATCCGCTGAGACCACAGTGTCCCTAGATGTCACCACTGAGGCAGCACTCCTGCTTGTGGAGCTTGTGAAACACGTGGATTTCTGGGCCTGTCCTCAAAGCTACTGAATTAGAATCTCTGAGGTGGCATTTGAGAACTCATGTGGACATTCTAATGCACACTGATGGAGGTGAACCACTGCTCTAGTCCTTGCTTGCTTCTTTGACTCTCTAGAGCCTGTGTATTTGATGAGAGAAATTCTCTCAGTGCCAAGTCTGTTAGAATTCACTAAGTGGGTTCACTCTTAGAGAAGTTTTGCCTATATTTGTCTGTTGGGTAAGATGGACTTGGGTTACAGAGACCTAAATAGAGAACAAAATGTGCTTGATAAAACATTGAACTCTTTGCCCACATCTTAGTTACTTTTCTATTGCTCTGATAAAACACCATGGCCAAGGCAACTTATAAAAGAAAGCATTTAATTTTGCTTATGGTTTTAGAGGGTTAGAGTCCATGATGGTAGAGCAATGAAACAGCTGAGAGTTCACATCTTGATTAACAATGATAAGGTTGAGAAACTGGAAAGGGTATGAATATCTTGAAACTTCAAAGCGAGTGTCCATTGACACACCTTCCCTAACAAGGCCATGCCTCCTAATCCAAGCAGTTACTACCCAAGCAGTTCTACCAATTAGGGGCTAAATATTCAAACATACAACTCTACAGGGGCCATTCTCATTCAAACCACCACATCCTATATCTCTGCCTTCTTTCTTTCCTTTTCCCACCCTGAATACCTATGATCACTGAATGGGAACTCAAACTTTCCCAGGTCAGGGACTGATTGTGAGACCCAGGAGAATGAATATGCCTATGAGTTCCCCCAGATTTCTTATGAGATAGGGGTACACATATCACCTTCATCAAAACCTGGCCTGGGTATTGTCCATGTCCCCATTGCCGGTACAGGAGAAGCCACATGAACTTTATTTTAAGGCAATGTAGTCCTGCTTTGTAAGGACAGCCACATGGGGATGAGTCTTGTTCTGTTTCAGGGATTCAGGAAGCCATGTGTGTACCACAGCTGGCTGTGAGGTCCGTGTCATGGCTGGGATGACAGCATGGAAACAGAGTGCACAGATTCAAACCCAAGTCTTCTGGGACGAAAGAGTCCAAGTTTTCCCTTCTCTGTGTGAGTGTTCTGTGAAAAGCCAGAAGATCTGTTTTAAAACCCATATGTAGAGCCAGCCTGTAGTTTACTGGAAACCTATGAGCCCATTAGAGAATCACACGAGATGACATCCTTGTGGGCTAGGTTGAGTCAGGGGCTGCTTACATTAGACTCAGTGGGGAATCAGGAGGTTAGGCCGAGAGAAGAGGGGCTTGTGGAAGCCTGGTACATACATGTGTACATGTGTGTGCTCATATGTGTGTGTACGTATGTACATGTACACAAGTGCATAGCAGGCCCAGTATAAAGGACAGCAACAGGAGAGAGTTGTGTGTGAAATAGGGTGAGGCAGGGAAGCCTCTGGGGATGTTTGAACACGTGTTGTGGGTGCCAAGGGAGGTGGCAGGTGCCTCAATAGGCTGATGTGATGCTTTACGTGTGCAGGGCAGGACTCTCCTCCCCTAGTAACCAGTGCACTACCCAGCCAGACCGTCGGCCTGGTGACCACTCTGCATTTAGATGGGGGTGGTTTTGTAGTCGGCCTCTCTGAGCTCTGGGTCACCTTTTCTCCAAGTGCTTCATCTTCCAGTGGACAAGTCAAATTTCATCCATGCGTCTCCTTAAGATGCTGGGGAGCCTGTGTCTGCTCTCTTCCTGTTGCTCTTGGGCCTCATCTGCTGCAAACAGGCAGAGTAACACCCCCAGGGACAGCTGTTGGTGGTCCACACGGACAGGCAAGTGCACACTCACACTCCAGATTGGAAGATGGTTTGACAGTATCTTTGGGGACAGGGAAGCTTCTTGCTATTGCAAGACCCCCCTCAAGGGAAAGGAACTGGGAAAGGCCTTGCCGTCCTTGCTCCTGCAAAACATCTCTTTTTATCATTGTCTGCCTGGGTTTCTCCCTCTCTTTTGAAGTAAAAAAAATGAAATACTAAATAATAATAAAACATGACAGACTATAATGGACCAGCCTTGACTTGCTCAGTGTGCTTCATGTCTATCTTTATAACATTCTCCATGGAGAAGGTAGGGAGACATAATGTTACAGAGAAGGCTGAGGGATGGTCATCATCTTGTCCAAAATAAGACAGCTGATAAGGAGTGAAGGCAGGACTTGTGTGAAGGAGATCACTGTTTAGAGGCCACGGCCTGGGCTGGTTTTCCACATAGCCTTAGTCCTGTGAGCTGGGTGGTGTGGAGGTAAGGGGAGACGGAAAAAGCGGCCTCTCGATGCTTTTCCTGACCTTTGGCATAGAGAACAATCATGTTCACACTGGCCCCCAGGCCACAGTCTCCCTAGCTCTACCCCTCCATCTCTGACCTTGGGCATTCCAGATGTGGGAGAAACCCTCTCCAGACCCTGGCCCAGGCCAGAGTACATTGCAGGTCAGCCTAGAGAGCTGTGTCGTTCGTGGAGCATCGTCAGAGTGGGCTCTGGGACTAGTAGGAATTTGGGACAGGAAAGGGGAGGTGTTTGGGAAGAGGGGAGACCAGCAAAGGCAGGAGTGGAGCTAGCAAGTTCCTAGCCGATGGGAGAGACAGCTTGGGGGGGGGGTGGGGAACAGAGGCACCGAGTTCAGTGAGTTGGAAGGGTAACACAGCTGGGTTGGGGGGGGTCTGTGTGTGGGTCTGACCATGAAACAATCTGAGGGATGTCACAAGCCCTTGCTGGATCCTCAATAAATAACACAGGCAAATGTAAAACTCTGCAATGTCTTCTGGGTAAGGGAGAAGTTTGAGGGAATTAGATGTGCAAACGAAAAGGCTTTTAAAGAAACAGTAGGCCTGGAGGATGATGCAGGCATATGGCCCCATGTGGTATCTGGTATTGATCAAGCAGCATAATTAGTTTACTTACATGGGAACTGGGAGCTGAAATCGTGGTTTAGGGTCCCCTCCATGAAGTACTGGTGTTCATCTGAAGCTGTGCCCTGGCTTTTCATGGGGTGTGTTCCCAGTGGTGCAGATGAGAATGCTAGCATTGAGCTGGAGTCACAGTGAGGAAGGCACAGATGGGTAGAGGGTCCTTCAGCAAGGTTGCAAAACATGTATTTCAGAGGTGGGTGGTCAGAACGTGTTTTTCAGAGGTGGATGGGTCAGAACATGTATTTCAGAGGTGGGTGGGTCAGAACATGTATTTCAGAGGTGGGTGGTCAGAACATGTTTTTCAGAGGTGGGTGGTCAGAACATGTTTTTCAGAGGTGGATGGGTCAGAACATGTATTTCAGAGGTGGGTGGGTCAGAACATGTATTTCAGAGGTGGGTGGTCAGAACATGTTTTTCAGAGGTGGATGGGTCACCCCTTGGTTCATTGTTGACTCACCTACTTGTTCAATAGCTGTGTGTTCTAAACTGACCCTCAGAGAACTGGGTTTGACCATGGCTCATTTTTGCAAGCTGCCTACAGAGCCCTGGATGGACCATGTCAGACAGCGTCCTTAAAAAAAATGTGCTTTTAGGGCAGACAAGGGGCTGTGGTTTACTCAGAAGTCCACCTGAGGCAGTGCTGGTGGCTAGAATTGCTTCAGTGGCCATGGCGTGCCTCAGCGGTGCCTGCTTGGAGGCATCTGGGCCTTCACATGGGTCTCTTCAGAGGGCACCAATGGAGGTCCCCCAGCATCTGGCTATCAAGCTGTGTAAGCCACGATCCACTCACTGCATCCTTCATCATTCATTCTCTGCCTTCCTGCCTGGCTTCCATCATTCCTCACCACCACACCTCCAGAAGACCCAAAGGGACAGGGTACACAATGGGGCCTGAAAACAGTACCATGTGACATGAAAGACACGCTTGTCATTCATTGTTCATCACCATGGGGGGACACCTATTTAGGCTCACTCCCAGCTTCCTTCAGCTTACCAAATTCCCAGAAATGAGGTTCGAGGTTCTGTATTCATGGGACCAAGTCCTCATTGTCATAGTAACAAGCAGGGGTGTGGATGCTAACCCCTCACAGGTCTCAGAAACGGCTGGTCTGCCTTTCCTATTGGGATTTGAGCGTGAGAGGGAGTGGCGCCACCTGCTCAGCTGTAGAAAGGGGACCACTGCTCCTAGCCAGGCTGTTTCAGCCTTGTACATCTGGAGAGACACAAACCTGTTTCCCTCATTCTGACCTTACACTACAATGCTGTTCTGTAAAGACCGCACCAGGGCACAGGCAAGAGAAGCCTCAACATCTCACCCGTCCACTTCCTCCTTCTTTCCCTACAACCTCCTAATGGCATCAGCACAGCTAGATGCGGTGATGGAGGGTGGCCCCTGCTTGGAATCTTGGAGGAGTGAGTGTGTTCGTGTGCATGCATGTGTGTGCATGCGTGTGAGATAATCAAAGAGACATAGACAGGGAAAGATATAGAGAGACACACAGAGAGACACACACACACAAAAGAGAGAAGAGAGAGACAGAGACAGACAAAGAGAGAGAAATGTGTGTATGTGTGTTCATATGTGTGTGAATGTGTAGAGTGTGCAAGGAGTGGGCTGAACGTCAGTAATGACAGAAGGACACAGGGCTCTTTCATCCTTCCCTCCACATACACTAACATGAGCAGAAGAGATTCTTCCCCGGTTCTGAGGCCTTTGGAAGTCTGTGTTCTCCTCCAAGGCTTCCCAGGACTTCAGGCCCTTGAGCTTGGCAGCACGGACAGCTCTTGCCTGTGCTCTTGGGTGGCTACAGTGCTTGCATTTATACACCTCATGCCAAGAGTCCTAGGTGGCCATGCCCAGGTGACCAGCCCTCCAGGCACATGATGAAGGTGAGGCTCTTGGGGGCCTAGGCTAGTGAGGTCAGAGTGTAGTGAGCTCTCTCCAGCTTTTTTGAACCCAGTGCCCTCATGTCCTGGGGCAGAAGGGCTGACAAAGTTGGGTGTATACCAGGGAATGAGTGTCCTTTCCTATGGTGCCTCTGGCCATGGATACCCCATTGAAAGTGATGTGACAATAGAGAAAACACAGTGCTCTCAAACCCTGATAACATAAAGCTGGATGAGGCCTGAGCATCCAGATCTACCCTCTAGGCTCCGAGGAGAGCACACTACCACAGTGGGTAGGTGTGGCTTTACATGGCTCTTCTGGGGTCTCAGCCCTCCAACAATCTCCCAGGGAATAGAAGGAGCTATTGTCTGCACCACACACAAACGTGCTGAGTTCAGAGTAACTGGATGCCCGAGGGAGCAGGGCTGGGGCTTGCTGGGCTCTCAGTCCCTGGCTGTGCCCCTGAGCCCTCCTGGCAGCTGCCCGCTTTCCCAGAAGCAGATGGATGGAGGCTTCCACAAAGGGGCAGTGGCACCCTGCGCTGCAGTTCCTATGGTGAGTTCAGGCCCCTTGTGTTTCTCATCACTCCTGGTGTTCTTTTCTTCCCAGGGTGTGAGCACAAACTGGGCCAGGGCCATTCTTGTTACTCTGTCCCCCATGTCCCCTCTACACCAAGGACAGCCCTTCTCACACATAAGAGCCCCAGCCACGGGAAGCTTGCTGGGGTCACTAAGAGACTTGGGCACTGGCCAGATGACTTTTAGTTCATTAAAATGGTTATAACTTTTATTGTGGTAAAATATATAGAATGTATATTTGGCTTTTAAAACCATGTTAAGTGCCACAATTAGTGGCATTAATTAAATCCACAAGGTTTATACAGTGTTCCCTGCCATCCATCTCCAGAACCAAGGACTACCTGTTATTATGCCTTACTTGCTCATCTCCCCTCAGCAAACTTTATCCCACATTTTGTCCATGGGTTCACCCACTCCAGGTCATAGACATAGACCATGGAAGAGTCTAATGTGTGTCTGCCTTATTTCTTTCAACAATAATGCCTTTAAGGTACATCTGTGTCATAGAGGGTGTTCTCCAGCTGGGTGGCTTGATTCCTTTTCTTTTGCTTGGAGGTTCTAAAATAGGGCATTTGAAAGCAGAGGGTCTTTGTTGAATTGTGGTGCGTGAGAACCCCACACCACAACCTTGGCGTCTCCGGAGACACCTGCTGGGGACTCCCGGGTTTCTGCATTTAATAACCCACATGTCCCGGAGAAAGGAAGGCAGGCCGTTTGGTTGACCTCAGGTTATAAAGTCCGACTGTGGGCACTGAGGGGACACCTCGATTGCCACACCTCCCTCTGGCTCTCCGAGCATTTCCCCTCTTTGTCCTGGTCCAGTCTCGGGCCCCAGCCACATCCCGGACCATTTAACTCAAATAGAGGTCCTGAGAGAAGTGCAGTGTCCATTGCTTGGAGGACTAGGAGTTTTGTCCGTACGTAGCTTGTTTGGGCTGGCTTTATCTGGCTCTGCCACCCCTTCCACAGTATCTCCGTGTCCCCGAGCTCCCCCAAACCTTGCTTGTCCTTGGAGCTTCTCATTCCTTCAAGGCTGCCCTGACGCCATTCTTCCTGGCTCCGGTGGCTTCATGATCGGCTTCACCTGCACTGCTGGCTGTTCTGTGTGCATCAGACAACACTCGGATCCAGATGTTTCTTGTGAAGGTTCAGATTGCATATGGAATTTCAGACCCTATGCAGGGCAAGACAGGAGCACCATTATAGGACAGGAGTAGCGCATAAAGCTGAAGCTCTATTGTGACCTAAGTTCATCCCAGTAGCCAGACTGCTTACCCCAAACAGTGTTGATGGCAGCTCTAGCCCTGTGCTCAGGGCACAGCAGAACAGGCCTAACCC
Source organism: Arvicanthis niloticus (assembly GCF_011762505.2). Classification (NCBI taxonomy): domain Eukaryota; kingdom Metazoa; phylum Chordata; class Mammalia; order Rodentia; family Muridae; genus Arvicanthis; species Arvicanthis niloticus. Next base: position 12,174,498 of record NC_047671.1, read on the forward strand.
TTGCCCTTGACAACAGTCTCTAATTTTGGGCTACTTATTCCATCTTCTTTTGTTTCCACTTGCTCATCTGAAAAATGGGTGACTAGTGAACTCACATTGTTCAGAACAAGGCAAAGGCCAGTGTTAACTGCAGAGAACATTGGCTACCAGAGTGTTTCCTACCTGGGACTGAGGGCCAGCAGGCTTCCCCATGTGCCTGTTGGTTCCTGACTTTTACCAACCTAGTGGCAAAGTGGTTACTTGTCATTTCAGTTCTCCCTAAACTAGCTGTTGGCATGGAACCTACACGAGCTGGGCACCTTATCTGTGGGCCCAGGACCATTCTTGTTACTCTGTCCCCCGTGTCCCCTCCCCAGAGCATCTTACTTTACAGACACTGGGGAAGGAGCCCAGGGCAACCCAGACAGACCCAGACAGAACTTTGCACTCGGCCAGTGATAATGACTGTGTCTGCAGAGGAGCCAGAAAGTGCAGCCCCTGGGAACACGTTCTCTGTTGCTGTGATGCAATCAACATCCAAGAGCAGTTAGCTTTGAGTAGGAAAGGTTGGTCTGGACTCACGGTTTCACTCCACAGTTGAGCCAGTTGCTTTGGGGACTCGATGAGACAGAACACCGTGGTGGCAAGGGTGTGGTGAAGGATACTGCTCAGTTCATGGTGGCTAGGAGGATTGGGGAGGGACAGAAACAGAAAGAAAGACAGGCAGACACATGCATGCATGCATACATACATACATACATACATATATAGACAGACACAGAGAGATCCACACAGAGGCATACATGCATACATGCATACATGCATACATACATACATACATACATACATACATACATACACACACCAAGGGGCCATGCTGGGGCCAAGTCAGAGATCTTCATCGTCTAGTTACTTCCCTGAACACCCTACCTCTGCACACAGCTGCACTGAAAACCAATCTTCATTCAACACCTGATCTCTTGGGGAACACTTCAGATCCTAAGCATAACAGGGCTGTGTTTCTACTTTTCTTGTTTGTTTGTTTGTTTGTTTTTTGAGGACTCTGCTGGGACCATAGATCCCACGTATCCACTGGATTGTTTGGCCAGCCACTGTGGTCTGGTGCTAGATCATGCTCTCATGACTTGGATAGGATTGTCTTTGGAGGCCTCAGTTCAGTTCAGTTGAAGTTCATTCAGCAAGCACCAGCTAAGGGTCACTTACACGCAGAGCATGTGAGAGATTCTAAGTCGGAACCAGCTCCACCCCTGGGGAGCCTCCAGGCTACTGGGAGCAAGCAGCTATCATTGTTCTGTGATGCGGGAAGATTCGGAGCGCCCTTTTGTCTGAACCCCAAGGCAGCACATGGCCTGACGATGGATTTTTTTTTTCTAGTGGCAAACATGCCAGAGCTTAAGAAGGTAGAAGATATGTCATACTTCAAACGTCAAAGCTGGGCACCACAGTGCCCGTGTGAGTCCTGCACTCCAGCATTGTGGATATCTAGACAGGGAATCAAGCTCCTCTTTCTAAAAAACTAAAACAAACAATTGAACACACTAGTCAGCCAACCTTGAACTGTCAATACATATACTTTAAGGGACAGAATAGAATGTTTCATAACACTAACACGAGAAATTGTAGACCGTATTAAAATGTGCTCTACTCCTTGGTCCTTTTCGGAACACATTCTGCCTCAGGCATTGCACTGGACACAATAAATGTAATTCCAGTGAGGTGGCTGAGGCAGGACAAACAAAAGACAGTGTCAACATAGTTGCAGTATGTCTTGACCTGCTAGAGAACTTTGCAAGAAGAGAGGTAGGTAATAGACAGACTGTAGAGTTTGTCAGGTGGAAGTGGGGGCGGGTGGGTACTAAACGGAAACAAGCCTGGGGAGAGGTGACATCTGAGAAAAAGATACATTTGTAGACAGGCTCTGTCAGGGAAGGGAGTAACTAGTTTTGCTCAAGGGCAGAGTCGTGGGGGGGATAAACGTTTCCTAGAGTTGTCATTTGGGACTTCCTGGGATAAATAGGGGCTCACTAAGCAAAGTTTGAGAATATTTCAGACAGAGGAAGTGGTATGAGCCAATAAATGCATGGTGCATTTAGACAGTGATACAGATATTGGTCCAGGTGGGTGGGGCTTGCATGAGCAAGCATCAAGCAAGGTGGATTTGGTGGCAGGAGGGTTGCTATGGGTGCTGTGAGGCTGTGGGGGAGGAGGTGTGGAGTGAAGTGGGTATGCTGACAACTGAGTTGTTGTGGTGGTTGAGATGATGCCCCATGAAAGACAGCCTTGGGGTTCACATTTGAGCTAACTCTTTTGCCAGCTCCTAATAGATTTCCTTCATGCCCCAGAGACTCCTTTCCTTCCATTCATCAGTTTGTATCGGGAAACAAATTTGTGGACTTGGTGTTCAAAGCAAAATAAAGACGAGAAGAGTAAGATATATAACTGGGGGGCTGGGTGGAGGGTGGTGTTACAGGATATTTGAACCTGTTTCTAGTTAGGGTGTGGCTCAGCCCTTAGCACACACCTTTAATCCCAAACAATGAAGGTAAAGCTTGTAGAAGGAAGCACTCGTGTATGAAAGGGATTCATACTTGAGTGGCAGCCAAAGTGACCAATCAGAGAAAGATTTTGACAGGAAAGGGTATGCCCAACTCTCAGGAGAAGAGAGAGGAAAGGGAAGCTACTCAAGGGAGAGACAGTGCAGGAGGAGAGAGTACAGCCCAGGAAGACAGTGGAGTTTGTGACGAGCAGGACAGTAGAGTTGAGAGGGAGAGTAGAGCAGCACAGAGAGGGAGGAGGCAGCTTTACCAGGACAGTTGTACAGAGACAGACTGAAGAGAGAACAAGCTAGACACAGGTGAAGACAGAGCAAGCAAGAGAACGAGAAGGAGCCAGAAGATTAGAACAGATTGCTAGAGTTAGTTTGAGGCCAGGCAGAGCAATTCAGAGGCCAAGAGAAAATCCAGACTGAATAAGTCAGTTGGGAGAGGAGTTTGAGCCAGAACAGGTGAGTTGAATTAGCCAGCCAGAGTTCAGAAAGAACAAGAAAGGGTGAGCTTACTCAGCAGCAAGTCTCAGAGGCTGAAAACATTGTAAGCCAAGATAAGATTGTCCTGAGACTAGAAGCTTCCGGAACTAGGCCTAGGTTAGCAGACGGAGGCAGTAAGCCTTGGAGAGGACAATGACATCAGGCTAATAAAAGTTACTTTTACAGAGCAGGTCAGTGCAGGGCTGACAGCTAGGTTCTAAGACTGGAAAACAACGCATAGACGTTGATTCTCAATCTGCGGGTCACGACCTCTTTGGAGGTTGAACGTCCCATCGGAGTCACCTAAGACCATTGGAAAACACATATATTTACATTACGATTCACAACAGCAACAAAATTGTAGTTATGAAGTAACAACAAAACTAATTTTATGGTTGGGATCAGTACAATATGAGAGATTGTGTACTTAGGGGTCACAGGATTAGGAAGGCTGAGAACCACTGCCGTCCACCCTTCCTCTCTCTCAACACCATAGGAAGAGAAGGCTTTGCCCTGCTTCCTGTAATTTCCCAACCCAGCTTAGAAGGGCTTGGGGGACCTTGTGGTCAGGCTTAGTGTCTTTCCTGTTGGAGCATCTAGCCTACCTACCCTGTGTGGTTCTGAGGAACAAGCATTTGAAACCAACTGTAGGTCAAGGTGATGGCAGTGTCTGAGACTCAGGCAGAGAGATGAGGAGACATCAGAAGGCCAGCTGGATCTGGTCCCCAGTACATGTGAAGCTCTTTGATTTCTTGCCCATCATAAGGGAGCTGCTTTAGGACACTATTGTCCTAGCTAGTGACTCAGGCAAGGACAACCCTCTTAAATACTGTTTGGAGGGCACAAACCTTCTTCTTACACTCAGCTTGAAATTCCAAAGAACAGGTCAGTTCTGTAAGATGACGTTCTGGGCTTGGAACCATATTCTTTCAGGCTGTGGGAAAATTCATATCTCCACATCTATTGCGCTTCATCACGCTTTTGCAGATGGGGGAAGACAACCCTGGAAAGGCAAAGTGAACTTCCAAAGTCCCACTGTGGTTTGGCCAGCAGCACTGTCCTTGTCTCTGTCTGGGACCCTCTCTCTTTCCAAAACCCCACAAGATTCTTCAGCAGAGGTGGTTTACTGCTCCCTTGAGGAGCCAGTGAGCCTCTCAGTCTACAGGGGCTTGTGGAGTCTGAGCCTTTGAAGTGTCTGAAGCCAAGGAGGACATGGAGGCTAGCTGTGGATGTTCCTGTCACTAAACTCTTCTGCAGGAACCCTCCATGCTGCAGGCTCCTGCCTTGGCCCACAGGGCCGGTCCTGACACCTCTAGCGCTTCCCCATCTTAGGTAGAACTGTGCTGATTCAGAACGTAAGCCACCAGCCAAGGCCTTCTCCGCCTTCAAGTCCCTCCAGGCCACCAGGCTCAATGAGCTGTTCCGTAAGACACCGTCATTCTCTGGGGCTTTTAGAAACTGCTTACTCAGAGTGCAAAGAGGGAGGCACCTTAACCTTACACTTCAGTGCTATAACCCTCCCCTTGCCTCAGTTTCCTCTGATGTAAAGTGGGAGACTGGAGTGGAAAGGTCTCTGCATGGAGTTGCCCTACTGCTGCAGCCAGTCTGTTCCACCCTGACTGGACCTGAAGTGGACTTGAGGGGACAGACTGACTGACAGTCTTTGTCTTCCCTTGACGTGGGCAGTGTGTGCAGGAGCATCCCTTGTTCTGAAGGAGGCCCTGTGAAGCTTGCTTAAGGTTTCATTGAGAAGTGAATGTAATAACCAGACTCCCACCCATCTCCTCAGAGGCCGTCAATGGTAATGGTGAGGGCAGACGGGTGACATATGCGTGGTGTGTGAACTGGATCAGGGAACTGTCTGCAGTGCTTCACTGCCGTGAACTTTGGCCGAGGACCTGCGTCCTTCCTCTGGGTCTAGGGTTCTGTTCTTGTCCACTTACCTTCTCAGGGAGAGACACCCTGCTGTTGTTGGGCACTGGAGTGTCCCCCTGTGAGTGGGAGCTGTGACTTCTGACTTCCCCAACATCCAGTATCTAAGATCCTGGAGCCTTGCATCTAGCCCATGTGTCCAGGGCTGGATGTTTGTATAGCACCTGCCAGGAGTAGAGAGATGGGAGGGAGCATCTGTCTCACACAGGCTACCTGCCTTTCCTCCTGGTTTTGGAAACCCTAGAACTTAGCAACCTGGTGGAGGCAGAAGGAAAGGGGCCAACAAAGACTGTGCATGGCAAAAGCTGCCTTGTATGCTTCTGTTTCCAAAACCAATCTGATGTACAGAGTGTCTTTGGCTCTTTGGCAGAAATTCAGACAGGCAGAGGATGGTAGCAAAGCCTTGGGTGTGCCCTCTGCTGGGTCTCACCTTCTCAGCTGCAAAAAGGGCAATGTTGTCCCAGCCCCACTGGAATGGGTGAAGAACACAGAATTAAGGTGGTGTTGTTCTTCCCACCAGGATCGGAAGGAAAGGCAAACACGTGATTTGAGCTCACACCTGGTTCCCTCCTTGACTTTCTGTCCCCGCTCCACAATCTCTGAGGAGTTTGGGTCTTCTTTTTGAAGCTACAAGAGCAATCCCAGATCAATCCCAGGGACCAGTGACCAGGACCGTTTTCTATGTCTTTACTTTGTCCCCCTTCCTGCCCTGCTGTTTCTGCAATTGCAGAACCCACATCCATCCCAAAAGATCACAGTCTGTCCCACCCTAGACCACCAGGAGCACCAGCCCTGTGCACTGTGTGACCCCTGTCAGGGTCTTTAAGCAGGAACAATTCTCCAACATCCTGCAGGTGCCACCTGGAGCAGGCACAGAGATACTCTGTGGCCCTAGTTCAGCCCAGGTACCAGCAGAGCCCCTCCCTCTTGGCTTCAAGAACAGGTGCTCCTTGGTCTCATCACTACTCGTGCCAGCTATGTGACTGGAACAGAATCTCCTCTGATTGTCAGTCTGGGCAGCCTGCCGAGGGGCTTGCTTGGGGACTTAGTTTTTAAATGACAGGCTATAAGGGCTTCAATATGGCAAGTTTTGGCCCTTGGGCAACTCAGCCCTTAGATGTCTGTGGCTCTCTTGTCTGTGGAAATACGCTATGTTCAGGTCAGCAGTCAGGAGAAAGAGGGTACAGGCCCATGATGTTACGCTAGTGTGATTTCCTCTGTCTGCACAGAAAGAGAGGTGGCAGAGCGTTCATGCTGGGGCAGGGGTGGGTGAGGTTGCCTTCTTGGTGAAAAGGAGACAGAGCAGGGGAAGACTGCGATCCTGAGAGAACTCAGCCCTGTGCCTGGAAGCCCACATACACACCATCCAGCTAGACCAGTTATAGTCAAAGCTGGAACCCACCCACCCGGTGCTTCCTTTCCTTTAGCGGGGTGGGCTAAGATCAGACCTGAAGGAGGCAGGGTACAGGGCCAAAGAACAATGTCTGCCCAGGAGATGATTTAGACTTCATCCAGCCAGGAGAGGCCGTGGGTTTTAGGGGCTGAAGACAAAAGGTAAGGCCTAACTAGCACCGAAGGCAAAGAAGTAGAATTGTTATGTAATTATCTTACAAATGGATCAGAGTTTATTAATTAGTAAATAAAGAAGTCGGCTCAGTAATTCTCTTGGTTGAAAGTAAGATATTTAAAAAGTATGCGTATAAATACATGCACACTGGGGAAGAGAATGTTAGAACACCAGTGTGAAATCACGTGTGAAATGGTTAATATTCAAGAGGGCGATGAATCTATCCTTCACTGTCACCGGACACAAATGGCTGAAGCCAGATCTGTTCTCCACTGATGGCATTTCACTGTACAGTCTGGCTCAACTCAGTAGCAAGTAAGTGAACCGCTGTTGTGGGCTGGCCCTTGGGCAGTCTGGTTGACCCTTGCTAGCATGACTTTGATAGAATCCATAATCCTTTCTACAAATTCCTTGTCTGGAGTTCCACTCTGGTCAGTAAGATAATGAGGTCATCTCACGATGAACCGGAGACCATCTTCATATTGAGATGCTTACAGTTTCCTGAGGGGGAGGTCTTAGAGATGCCCGGTCTTCCTGAGGATGTGCTGGCTGTGTGTGGGTTTCTATCTGAGTTTGTGTGACTCCTCTTGTTAGAGATTCTCCCTGGTAGTATTCCTACCCAGAACTGACTGGCTCCTGTTCTCTGTGTTTTTCCAAGCCTATTGCTTTTTCTTTGAAATGTTCTCACGGGTACCCCCTTCAGTTTCAACTATGCAGATACAATGTGATCCCTGCCATGAGCAAACCCACTTACTTAGCTGTTCTGAGGCAGCAGGAGAGGAACACATCGAAGAGGCTTGGTCCGTTCTACTGGCCGTTTCTGGTCCATTCCTAGACCTTTGCACAGATTAGGAAATGCCCTTTTCTTTCACAGAAGTGGCCCTGAGTCAGGACTTCATTCCCACTAGCTCCTTGCTGGATACCTTGGTGCCCGGAGCAGGCAGCGCATCTGTAAATGCTGGCTTTTCCCCTCCCCCAGAGGTTTCTGAAGTGGCCTCCAGGGACCCCTCAAATTTTCAGTTGGCAAACCTCTCTAATATCGATTGGAAGATGGCCCAACCAACACTTGCGTGTGTCCTCAAGGGTCCTGTTCACTACACTGCTGCCAATATCATCTTGTGGACTGGGGAAGATGCTGTCCCAAAGAGGATGTATGATGTCAGGGGCCAGAGGAAGGCCGGTCTTACTCCAAATTATAAGGTTGCTTTCTAGGCCCAGATCCAAGAGCACAGTAATGTGAGTCACTTTGACAGTCCCCTTGGGGAGCAGATGTAGAGCTTCATCATCACAAGTGGCTGTAAATACTGACAATATTTTGTCTTGTCTGGAGGGATCTGAGCACCAGGTAGATTCTGTGTATATGGGTGTGCATGCTCACAAGTGTGTGTGTGTGTGTGTGTGTGTGTGTGTGTGTGCACCTGTGTGTATGTGTCTGTCTGTATGTATATGTGTGTGTGTGTGTCTGTCTGTATGAATGTGTGTGTGTGTGTGTGTGTGTGTATGAATGTGTGTGTGTTGTTATGTGTGCACACGGGCACTAAAGAGGAAGGTGATGCCCCCAAGGACATCAGTTTTCAGACTGGAAGGCAGCAGCAGGAACAAGGCTTGCTCTTTAAATGTGTATAGAGAAAAATCTCACCACAGGCCACAGGCCCGATCTGGAAGTGTCAGCTCTCACCCCTGGAGTGTGAGCCAAGTGCCCCCGCCTTCTCCCACAGCTTCTCTGTGCCTCCCCAGCCTCTCTCTTGCTCTCCACCTGCAGCTCGGCAGGACCCCCCTGGAGGTAATTAATTAATAAATCAGTGTTTGCCTTCTTCCTGGAAAAGTGATGTTTTCCCTCTGTAAGTGATAAGTGTTTCAGTGGAGCCTGGTGAGGTGTCTAAGGCAGGAGGGGTTGCTTTTATTAATCCATGCCAAGAAGCCTGCAAATATTATCTCCAGAAAATAAGATGGTAGGGCTTCACCGCCTCATGGTGGCAGCTGCCAGTCCCAGGGCACTAGTTTTACGAGTCCTTTGTCTACAGGAAAGTGTTGCTTCCAGGGCATCTGAGTCTCTTCCTCAGTTACTTTGCTAAAAGGGGGTACTGGGGTCCACTCACAGCCTTGTGAGGCCTCAGCAGCAAATACACACCCCATCCATTTAGACAGGATGTTCTTGTGAGTGATGGGATGTGGTTGGGTACCCACTCTTCTGCAGCTGTTCCTTCTGGTTCCTGTGCTGGACAGAGCTTTCTCTGTCCACACGCTATACACTCTGACACTTCAGCCACTCTTATCAGAATAGTACCTCACCTTGCCCCTGACCTACATACAGTCAGATAGTTTACCAAGTACTACTGTGGACATGGCCATTCTGCTTGAGACACTGTTTCTCTGTGATGGAGTTGGGGGCAGTTTTAGTGGTCATTATTTGGTAAGAAACAGGGTCAAAGAGATTAATGACAGTTTTCTCTTCAGAGCAATAAGCACTGGGACCAGAACTTAAATCTAATTTTCCTTCCATACCGCCTTAGGTGTTTTTTGTTCTTTTTGTTCTTTTGAGACAGGGTCTGACTGTGTAACCCTGGCCAGCCGGGAACTTGCTATATAGACCTGGCTGGCCTTGAACTCACAGATATCTCCTTGCTTCTGTCTTCCATGTGCTGGGATTAAAGTCATGTGGCACCATGCCTGGCTTTGCATGTCTTAACCTCTCATCCATCCATCCATCCATCCATCCATCCATCCATCCACTGATCCATTTATCCATATACTTGTCCATTCCCCTAACAGATAATTATTACATGTTTCGTGTGCATCATGTAGTTATCGGTAGTGAATACAACGAGCCATTCCCCACAGATAGGAGCTGTGTGTTCAGGGGAGTTCTTACAGGGAACATGCTATCTCTACATAGGGTATGCTCTGGAAGCCTACACCTGAAACTCTTGAAGGACCATAGTCGGCTTCACACCGCCCTGTTCTTCCTTCTGCCCACAGCTAACTGGATGGAAGCTCCTGTCAGGAGCTTTTCAGCTTCCAATTTCAAAACCCTCCAGCATGGTGGGTGGAATTTAGGTAGAAGAGTGGCTGCACGCTACAGAAAGGGTGACGGTCCCAGGTTTGGGTACCAGAGTCACAGCAGATCCTTTGCAAATATATCTGGTCTAGTCTGTTCCTCACAGTGGCTGGCGGGAGATGACCTGGATTAGGAGGCAGGTCAGGGGAAACAGATTTCTGGAAGCTTCATGGTAATGAATGCTGACAGGTCTGGCCATTTCAGGAGACAAATTTCTTTAAGTCCTGTAGCTTCAAATGTCAGCTTCCCTCTGAGGCAAAGGTGAAAGATTGGGCTCCAGTGAGTCCACTCAGACCTGGGGTTTGGGAACCCGCTCTCAGACAATCCCCTTCTTGATTCCCAAGCATCACTGGGTACCATTCAGAAAGAAAGAAAATGACGTTTCCTCAGGACAGTGGAAGAGTTTGGGAGAACCCAGCATCCAGATGGGAATGAGCTCCGGGGACAGGCATAGACAGGACAACATAGGCTGCCATTTCCCCAAATTCACAGCTAAACCTCTCAACCACTTCGGATCAGGACCCCTGCCCTGTTATCTGATACGGGAAGAGTGGAAACCCGAGAGGAGAGATGGTTTGCTGAGGGTCATGTCACTCTTAAAAATTAGAGCTGAGAGGGGAAAAGAGGCAGTTACTCAGTAAGGTGGGATTTACAGAAGGAGCCTGGGCTCCCTGGCTGGATACGTTTGAGAAATTCTGTTCACAACAGCCGTTTGGTTTAAAGGCTCACTGTTCGTGTGATGGCACATTAAGGGATTGGAAAGCTGAAAGGAAGAACCTGTTAAACTTCTTAAATTCAGTGTGTCCCTGTGGGTTTGGTCCTGGGCCTTTCAGAGGTAGAGAGTCTGCTGCTGGAACCCTCTGGCCAAGCAAGAAGACAGATACCCGATCTGATCTGCCTTGCCCACAGTCACAGACTCAGGAAATGTGTGGCATCGGCATAAATAAATAAATAAATAAATAAAGTCGCCCTTGGTCAGGATCTGGTGTGTGATGGATTTTTATGGCTTCTTTTGGCTCTTGCAGGTTAGGCTCTTGCAGGTTAGAAAAATAGATTCTTTGGAGAAGGAGCTTTTAGGATAAGCCAAAGAAAAGTGCACTTCCTAGAGCAAAGAACAGACGAGAAAGAACTGGAGAGATGTGACTGTGTTGGGGAGGTAAGTCTGGAGTGGTAACCCCACCAATAGGCCACAAACACAGACCCAAAGGCTGGGGGGTCACTCAATGGTAGAACATGTGCTTAGCTGGGTTCAACAGTGACCCTGTCAGATCAGACCTTTTAAATCAGAGAGTAAAAAGGAGAGGATGAGGCACACGGACCCCTCGGAGGTGAAGCCTGGGCTCCTAGCTCTGGGATGGTTTATTGGATTGCCTTTGCGTTTACTGGCTTTCAGTTTATGGAGAGTTCCACCAGCTCCAGAGTTGCCTCTTGTCTCAAAGTCCACAATAAATGAGGAATAACCATTTGGAAGGGGAGTCACAGCCATAGTGACTCCAGGACTGACACAAAGAACTCACACCTACTTCCTGTGTCAACACTCAATCTTAGGTAATGTGGACTCCATAGGAATAAGTCTACCATGTTGATTCCCTGCCCAAGGAGCCAAGAACAAGCAAGTGAGAGCCTTTAGGAAGGCTTTCTACATGAAATGAGTGTTTCTGCTATGGGGGATAATTCACTTGTGTGACTCTTAACAACGTTAGGAAACACACTGCCACTCCCTATACGTTTTCGATGCTTTAGATTTGTCCCTACTGGACAGATATCCACTATGTTATAAAAAACAATACATGTCAGTTATTCAATTCAACCCGTGTGTTTGGAAGGCAAAGAAACATTGTGTGGAGCTCAGGAGACACTCAGCCAGAGGCTCACAAGGAATCTCCCACTCATGATTCAAAGAGTGCTGTTGTCAAGGGTGACTGTAGTGGGAGGTTATTACACCTGCCCCTGCCCACCCCTATAAACATGGGCCTCCTGGCTGTGTCAGTGAAGGCCTACGCAGGGCCTTTTTTGCGTTTTCCTTAGATTTTTTTTCAAACCAGAGCAGCCATCTCCAAGAAATAAAATGGCTATTTCCAGCCCGTGACAGCTCTTTTTTCTGCTCTTCACCCATGTCCCTCACCCTGCCTGCACTGACCCTTCTGATGCCTTTTGGTGGAATGGGTCACACTGGTCGAATCTGGGTAGGATGTGGCCTGAATCCTACTTGAATCAAAAGCCCCAAGCTGAACCTGTCAAATGCTCCACCTAGCATCCGGAAAGTGGAGGAGTCACCATGGTCTAGAATAGTGTGAGCACCTTTGGGGAATATGGAGGCTCACTGTGAAGGCCGGGGAAGGCAACAGGAGGAGACAGAGGACGATGGCTTGAGGACGGGCCTGAGGACAGGAGAAGTCAGAAGTGGAAGCTGTGTGTGGGATAGGGGCGGTACGTGACTGAGGAAGCCAGCCTGGAAAGGGGAGATGGTTCCATGCTACAGCACAGGAAAATGGCAGTTGACCATTGATCAGCCCAGTCAAACTTATCTAACATCTGCCAACCAAGGAAAGGTGGGAGTACCTACTGGCCCTGCCTCAAAAGCTCACCCGCAAAGGGGCCACCAGAGCCCAGGACTCCTAAGGATTCACGGCACAAGAGAGTGAGTCTCCTATATAGAAGAGCCAATGCGGGGTGTGGAGCAACACCCTGACACTGCAGGGCCCTTAGATAGAGAGCATTGCTGAACCCAGCACCTTCCTCAGCCCCTAAGCCTGGCCTCTGGTTCTCAGACAGCTTCCAAGAGCTCTTCACACTGAGCAGATAGAGGGCCTTGTATCATTTGCTCCTCGAACCCACAGCCCCAACTTATGGATGAAGGAAACTAAATACAAAGATCAAGGGCACCCAGCACAGAGGTGATAGAGAACCAGATCCAGGCCAGTCTAGAATTCAGAGCCACCATCACCCCACATTCCTTCAGGTCACCTCGGTCGCTCTGTTTACACACCAGAAGTGCTCATGAGTGGGGGCTGACGGGCTTACTGCCGAGAGAGAGAGAGAGAGAGAGAGAGAGAGAGAGAGAGAGAGAGAGAGAGAGAGAAACCAACGAGACTGTAGTGGGAGGTTATTACACCTGCCCCTGCCCACCCCTATAAACATGTATGCCTAACAATATAAGATGCCCACTGCCTGGCAGGGACACGGGTAGGTCTGATGGAAACCCTTATTGGGTTGTCTTCAGCAACATAGAAAGCAGATAGGGTCTGAATTAGGTGATCCACCTCCCCCACTAACTTTCTGCCTCCCCTAGGGAGCACATATCTTGTTGGATACTAGGCTACCACTGATTTCCTGCCTCCAGAATATTCTTCTCATTTGGCTACAAGTGACTAGAGATGGTGAGACAAACAGTCTTGTCCTTGGTAGAGGCGAAACCTTAAACAGGGTAATAACAGGGTCCTGAAGTAATAGTACATTCTCTGATGTCATTGTGGCAGCATGATATTTCTGGGACATGAGCAAACACAGCCCTCCTCTGGGGTCTGTAGCCCTGGCCAGTCATGTCTCCTGCCTAACAAGGACCATTGTCCTCCATCTCTCCCACCAGCTGTCCCTGAAAGTCACCTGTGCTGGTTCAGTCCTGTTGTACCTCTCTCTCTCCCTCATCAGTAATCTCCTGCCTGGCACACAGGTGGTCCTTGGAGATATTCCCTGTGGCGGATCAAGACTCTCCATCCTTGACTCTCCATGGCCGGGCTTGACCCTGAGCTTCATTTCACTCTCACCTTGCTAGTAACACTGAATTTTCTACCCAGACTGATCAAACAGAGCGCAGTTTTAACCAGCTCAAACCATGCTTGTACCAACCTAGCACCCTGTCTGCACACCATCCCCAATCCCAACAAACATGAAATTCAGATCCCTTGCAGGTCCCCTCACCGCACAAGAACAGCTGTAGATCTCCGTAATGGTCCCCACAGTGTTTCTGCAACAGCCAAGGGCAGGAGAGTTCTTATAAAACAACGTCTTGGTGGAAGATGCCAGGGGAACTCTGAACACGGAGCAGTCAGTGAACAAGGGCATCTTATGCACAGACTTCGCTCCCAGTGTGCTGAGGTCCAAAAGCCTTACTCAGCTTTTGGAGACACAAGAACCTGGGTGTTAGAAACTCAAATGTGTCCCTCCCTGACCGAGCTTAATCATCCCACCTTACATCAGCCCAGACTCCCTGGACTGCAGCACATTCCCAGTTAGTCCTCCTTGAGACTCCCAGGAAGAAAGCAGGAGTCCCCGAGCCCTATATTTCTGGGAAGCTACACAACCTTCTCCATTACTGTTTGCCGTGCTCCAAGGACTGGATTTCTTTATACCCTGTATAAAGATGTCTTATACCCTGATGTCTTAGTTTGGGTTTTATTGTTGTGAAGAGGCACTATGATCAAGGTAACTCTTATAAAGGAAAACATTTAATTGGGGCTGGCTTACAGTTTCAGAGGTTCAGTCCGTGATCAGCATGGCAGTGATGACATCATGGCAGCATCCAGGCAGGCATGGTGCTGCAGAAGGAGGTAAGGAGTTCTCCATCTTGATCCCAAGGCAGCAGAAGGAGACTGTGTGCCACACCGGGCATAGCTTGAACATATGAGACCTCAAAGCCTGCTCCAACAGTAACACATTTCCTCCAACAAGGCCACGCCCACTTCAACAAGGCCACACCTCCTAAAAGTACCTTTTCCTATGGTCTAAGCATTCAAACATATGAGACTATGGGGTCCATGTCTATTCAAACCACCACACCTGGACACTGGGGCTGGGCAATTCTTGGGAAGTTTGTGGTGTTCATCTTGGTGTTTTTAGTGACATCTCTGGTTTCTCCTCACTACACACCAATGGTCTACCTGCCCTTGTTTCAATAGCTGTAAACGTCCTTAGGTAATCCCCAGATGTTCTCTGGGGACTAAGTCTCCTCTAGTGGAAATATGTCACCCCATCCTAGCTGAGTGTGCAGTGTGGATGGTGTCTGCCACACACGTTACATGCAACCCTCATGGTAAGGCTTCAAGGCCTCCGCTCAGCATAAGCCCTGCTAAACAGATGAGTCTGCCAGGGCTGAGCACATTAACTTGCTTCCCTGTAGTCAGTAAACAATAGACCTGGGGCTCAAACCCGAGTCTGCCTGATGCTGGTCTGTGTTTTTTATGTGTGTGTATGAGAAGTGTTAGTCTTTATTTGGTAGCGTACATAACCACACTAATCCGCCTTTCAGTCGTAGAAGGCAGTGTGCCTTTTGATGTGGAGAACTCTAATTAAATTGGCATCGTTAAGAACAGTGGAAACATCTACCCCCTTATCTTCAGTCACGGCTGACAAAGGTAAATATGCTCACACATTGAAGCACAGGCCAGTCCTCTGGTTCTGACATAGTAAGGAGATTTCCTTCTAGTGTTAAATATATTCACATAACCTTCATATGAATGTAAGTAACTATTTCGTCAGCATATCCTCTCCCCAGGTGATGTCTCTGTTCTTGTGGACATCCATGTGAGACAATCCAGTGGCCTGGCCTGTCTTCCATCCAAACAGCCCACAGAGATCAGGTCCCACCTCCCTAGTTCCACAGAGTGGCTTTGGGCACTTTGTTGACCAAACTCATGTCTTTCCCAACATCACCGATTTTAATTTGTTCTCCTCTGGCTCACATCGTGACTGTTATGACACAAAGCTAGACCTCCTGTCCTCTACTCAAGGTTTCTCATTTTGACCAGGACCCTTAGCTCTTTCCACACACTGTATTTCCACAGAGGAGAGTATCTCGGCCATGTGCACCTAGGAACTCACTTAGGTTTGCAATGGGTGATATGGCTTATTTATTGTCCAGAGCGAGAGCCCCACATTCTGAATTCTCTTCCTCTGGGCCTTTCTAGGGCCAGATGGTGCAAAGAAGTGGGTGGTGACACCGTTCTTCTGCAGATAGTCTGGCTTTGGGTACATATTGGTAACTACTGTCATGATAATGCTGTCCGATAACCCATGGCCGAGAACATATTTGATATTATTGTTCATCCTTGTTCTGTGGAGCCCATTCACGTAGGTGTGGCTTGCTGATCTCGGCTTGTCTCTCTCTCTCTGGTGTCTATGGACTCAGGCGGGATGGCCTGGCCAGCTTAGCTTTATTCCATGGTGTGGAAGGTGAGCTCAGCCACGCTCACCAGGCAGGAACAGGAATCTGTGAGAGGAAAGGCGCAAGATACTCGGAGACCTAGGCTCAGAAGTAATTTCTGCCATTGGCTAGTAAGTCACCAAGCTAGCCATGCTTCGTGATAAGGAAGAGCCCTCCTCTCTTGGTCAGGGAGCTGAAGAGTCACATTACAGCCAGTGGGGCAGGGATGGGTTGTGTCAGAAGCCATGTTGTACTGACAGAGTGCTCCTCTGGCCTTCTGGTTTAGCCACGGGAGCTCAGAGTTCATTAGTAAGAGGCAAGGGAAATATCAGCAGGCATAGGCATCCGTACAGAGATTCCGGTCACCTGGATACAATACAGATTCTTGTCACCTCTCAGGATGAAAACTCAGTGAGGGGTATGATCACTGTCCCCCAACATTCATCCTTACCATGTAAATACTAGCATGTGGCCGACTCACAGTAGAGTCTCTGCTAATAGTAGCTAAGTGTAAACTTAATCCAGTTCATTCATATCAATTCGTCTCAGCAGAACGTGACTTCAGTGGTCCTCGTTAGTCCCTGCTCTCTACTGGATCCAGCCCAGTCCTCAGTCTGGCTGTCAAGACCGTGTCCAAGTATAATCACATTTGTTATGGGGCTGTAGGGGAGGGATTTGAACAGCTTTGGAAATGCCAGGCTAGCATATGCCACTCAGCCCGAGACAGCTTGAGCCACCAGAGGAAGGGTGTGGCAGAGGCTGAAGTCTCTGGAAACTCTTTGCAAGGTCTTGGCATGATGTGGCTGTGTGGATTTTCAGATGTTTTAGATCAGCCAAATCCAGAGGGTGTCTGAAGCAGCCTGCTGCCTCTCCTTTCCGTTGAAAGCCCGAGCTCTCTGGAAGGGAAATCTGAGACTCGCTTGAGAGTCACCACAATGCGGTCTGTGTGAAGGCGGCTATGTCAGCAGGGCCTTTCAAAGTCCCAGATTCTTAGAAACAGGAAGCTGCCTGTGCCAAGAGTCAATGAGCTTCACCTCCCTTGGGTTGGACCTGGGCTCAGGCTTGGTGCTGGTCAGGAGATATCTCCTCTTCCTAACCCAGGAAGATGAAGGGAAGGTCTTAACAAGATGCCATTCTGGTCTCACATCTCTGCCTACATGCCTTCTTGAGCATAGAAGTGGGGACTGCCATTGGGGGTGGAGGAAACCAGGTAAATTTGAGGTCATACTGCAGCCTCCTAATGCACATGATTATCCTTGGACATGGCCTTGACAGCTAAACCATGACATGAACACCATCCTTTGTTCCTCATGGAGGAACAGATAGGGCAGAATTCAATAGGCAGCAGGGTTTTTTTGTTTTGTTTTGTTTTGTTTTGTTTGTTTTGTTTTTCGAGACAGGTTTTTTCTGTGTAGCCCTGGCTGTCCTGGAACTCACTCTGTATGTAGACCAGGCTGGCCTCGCACTCAGAAATCCACCTGCCTCTGCCTCCCAAGTGCTGGGATTAAACGCATGTGCCACCACCGCCCGGCTGCAGCAGGTACTTAATGAAGACCATCAGAATCAAGTTTTATTTGAGGGAGTTGCCAAGTCCTGGTCAGAGCATGCCAGATGAAGTTGTGGAGCTTACGGGTGACAGCAGGGACAGAGAGGTCTGTGCAGTGATATGTAATAGCAGGGCATGTGTGAACATGCATGCTCACAGTATGTGGGCAAAGCTTTCATGCACGTGTTGTAAGGTGGGAGGATGTGTTTGTGGAAAGATTGTGTGTACATGTGTGGTGAGGTGTGTGTATGTGTGTGGTCATAGTGAGATACATGTTAAGGATATATTTGTGTGTATGTGTGATCAAGGTAAGATGGGAATGTGTACATGTGTGTGGTCATGGTGAGGTGGCAAAAGAAGGAAGCAGGCAGGAAGGTAAGAAGAACAAATATGGAGACCAGATATGACTGTCAAGTGTCTGTCATGTTCCCCGTCCCTCTCTGATGCTACTGATAGGACCTATTCCTTCTAGTCCAGAAGGAGCACCTCAGATCCAGCCCTAGGTGCTGAGGTGGAGCCATGAGGCTGGCAGAGGCGAGACAGTTGCCAATGGTGCTGGACAGTTTCTTCAAAATATACAGTGGTTTGGCCTGAGCTTGAGGGCTAAGACATCTGAAGAGGAGTGGGGGTGGGAAGCAGAGGTGGTGCCAGCCCAGCTGGCATTTCAAGGTTGGTAGGACTTGGTAGGGAATGACTGCCATCAATCACCTGCTACTGAACCAAGAGCCTGCTGCTTAGCTTCTGGGGATTTGATGGAGACCACTGTCTCTCTGGCTTCTGTTCTTTGTCCTCTGATGTACATATCAAAGGAGACATGACACTAACCACCAACTAGGACTCACAGGTAGGGCAGCGACTGGAAATGTTACTATGCCAAAAGCCCCCCACAGCATCTGTTAGGGAGCAGACCTGGGTGTAGTCCTAGAGATCCCGATGATGAGAATTCACATGGGACATGGCGATGTGCGACCAACAGAGTCTTAGGTCCCGAGAAACTGCATCAAGTTTCATGACTGACAAATGCCTTCAGCTGTAGGATGCTTCTTAGAACTCACTTGGCACCATGGTTAGCTGAGGATAGGCAAGTGTCCAGGAGAAGGGTCAGCTCAGGATCACACAGTAGGGATGGAATGGGATAAAAGAATGGACTCTTGATGCCATAGTAGTGCTCACAGGCAATGCTCACAGGCAGTGCTCACAGGCAGTGCTCACAGGCAGTGCTCACAGGCAGTGCTCACAGGGAGTGCTCACAGGCAGTACTCACAGGCAGTGCTCACAGGCAGTGCTCACAGGGAGTGCTCACAGGCAGTGCTCACAGGGAGTGCTCACAGGCAGTGTTCACAGGCAGTGCTCACAGGCAGTGCTCACAGGCAGTGCTCATGTGTTCACAGGCAGTGCTCACAGGCAGTGCTCACAGGCAGTGCTCACGGGCAGTGCTCACAGGCAGTGCTCACAAGCAGTGCTCACAGGGAGTGCTCACAGGCAGTGCTCACAGGCAGTGCTCACAGGCAGTGCTCACAGGGAGTGCTCACAGGTGCTCACAGGCAGTGCTTACAGGTGCTCACAGGCAATGCTCACAGGCAGTGCTCACAGGTAGTGCTCACGGGCAGCTGAGAAGAATAGTTTACCCTGGGCATGGGCAGTCCTATGCTAGGGTCCATAGACACAGGGATCCTGCTCCTTCACCAAACACCTCTCAGCAGAGTGTGACGGGACCTCTTGGGAATGTGTGCTCTTGAGTTGGGTGAAGACATGTGACTTCCTGGGCAGGGCCTCTTTGGTCTGATAAACTCATGTTGCTATGGCTACAGATGGTCTTGAGCAGATCTCGGGGCTCTGGGGCAAGAACAGGTAGGCTTTGAGAGGAGAGGAAGAGGGAGCTGATGAAGCAAGAGTCCAAGTAGTCTTGACTAGTGCTTAGGCCTGTACTGGTCTTTTCCCTTGAGAGGACCACGGGAACTCTGGAGTCATGCAGCTACAGTGGAAGACACTTCACTTAGTGCGTGAGGAAACCAAGAAGCAGAAAGACTCGCTCCAGGTCACACCCTTTATTGTAGCTTGGGCTCTGCTCACAATGTGCTTCCCTCTTTGTGACCTCTGGTCATAAATCTTTGGCTCTCTGTGCGCTTCTGGCCAGGCCTTCCCATGCTTGCTCTGCATTCTGGCTATCTCTCAGCTTTTCTGTTAGAAGTTCACTTTCCTTACTGGCTTTCACAGAACACTTTAACACACTCTTGCCTGTGGCCACACAACCTGGGAAGGGATCTTCTATAAACAGCAGGCCTATCATTGTGTACCCAGGTCCAATCACTGTGTACCCAGGTCCTGTCACCATGTACCCAGGCCCTGTCACTGTGTACCCAGGCCCTGTCACCATGTACCCAGACCCTGTCACCATGTACCCAGGCCCTGTCACTGTGTACCCAGGCCCTGTCACCGTGTACCCAGGCCCTGTCACCATGTACCCAGTGGCCAAATACCGATGCTTACCCTTCACTGTCCTCTTGGCCTTTCATTTGAATGAACTCCTGGCCAGGGCCTTGGGCTTAGGCCTATGAAGGCATTTACAACTTACCCTCCTCTGGGTTTGTTAGTTCTTGGTCAAGTGGAAGGAAAGGGGATGGCTATAAAGCACAGATAACCCCACAGGTAGACCCAAACTGAGCCATATGTTGAAATTGGGGGGGGGGTGTGGTGGTGGAGACTTTCCCTGTAGGGAACAAGGAGCAATTAATTCTGTGCCAGGCTGAGTTCTCAGGGTCACAGACACAGGCTTGGAGCCTAGGGGTACTGTGTGCTCGGTCCCCTGGGAACTGCTCGGTTATATTTTAGGGGAAAGGGCAAGGCTACTCCACATAAATCCCTGTCTGAGAACAAAGACCTCAGAGCTGTCTGTCCATGACCCAGGGAGATGACATCTGCCCCACCATCCCCCTACTCTCTGTGTCAAGTTTCACCAACACTTTGTCACAATGTTCCATGGCCCCTACTGAGCTCAGTGTTGGGGTTGCTTTCAGGCTGGCATTGATGCCTCTGGGTACCCCGCAGGCTTGGGATTTCCTGTGTCTGTTATAGCTCATCCTGTGGGTTTGGTCACACTTCCAGGCCATTTGAATGTCAGGGAGTCATAGCATGTCACCTAGCAAAAGGCCCTACTCTACCAGGCTTGAATACAGTCAAGCTGGATCCACCTGGCTTTCAGGTCTTCTGTCAATACTGGGGAGAAACATGATCCAACCTGGGCTGCTCTCCATCCCCCATTCTCTCCTTCACCCCTCTTTGTTAACCTGAGCCCACACTCATGGGACACCTGAACTACTTGTCTCACTTCTATCCATAAACATTCCAGGCCAGTCCTCTGTGACTTCCCTGTCTATTCATTTCAATGACCACACTGAAAGCTTCCTTATGCCATGGGCCAGCTGTCTGGTGAAAGTCAGACTCATTACACTTGATCGTCCTTCATCTATCAACCTAGGTGACCCCATCACAAAGGCACACACTTTAGGGGAGCCCCACCGGCCCCTGGTGAGCATTGGTCCCTTCCTGCTCCTCCTTTTTCTTAGCCAATCACAAACCATTTCAAATGCCATCATCTGTCAAGGAGCTTAATATTCCCACCGCAAGTTCTGGATTTCATCACTTATCATGCAAGAAGATTTAAATACAGTTTATAGTCTGCGGCACCTGCAGGGTTCTTGATTGCTCAGAACGGCCTAGTGGACCCAGGCACATTTGCAAGCATTCCCACCCCCACCCCCGCACTGAGCTACAGTTGCACAAGATGGAAGGTGTGGGCTCAGCCTGGTGCTGAATGGCTCCATTACTCTTTCCCTCCATTGATGAGTTCTTACTAGGGAATTGTGGGATGTGTAGGGCAAGGGCGGAGCTGACAGGTCTAGTCGCCAGATACCGTCAGGACACACTGCACTGCCCTACTCTCAGAACGTATCAGCACTGATGGTTAGACCCACTGTAGAGCTGGAGAAAACGAGGGTGAAGTATAGGGAAGTTGGGTGAGATGCTCCCGGTTACACAGTTGCATAACCACGGAACAGATACTGACCACATTCAGCTCTGTTGGGTTCTGGAGCTTCTTATCTTTCCATGGCACTCACGATGCAGAGCTTAAGTTCAAGTAAAGGTGTTGTATGGCCAGCCTTTCTCCATTTTTAGATTAAGCTCATCACGTTTTTTCTTTTAGGTAGGACTTTGTTCCCAGATGATAGCTTGTGACACATCCGTTGTGTGTTCTCTGGGACACGGGGAAGCTCAAATGCTTTGTCAAGTGCCTGGAAGTTCCTCTTCAGCTCCAAGGGTTCTCCAGAAGTTACAGGGTGGAGGTGGGGCTGGGGCCAGAGGGACCATCTGTGCAGCTGCTGGAAGCCAGGGAGGGCATGGCAGTTGGAAGGTGAGCTGGCTGAGCATGCCGGTGTGACAGTGGGGTCTCTGGGGAAGCACACACAGCTGAGGCAGGGGGATGAAGTAGTTGATGGGATGGTTATAGGAAGTGGAAGAAACCATAAAATCAGGCGAAGAATTGGCCAGAAAGAAAGATGAGACAGCAAAAGCGAAAATGCTGAAAGGATTCAGAGCCCTGTGTCCCAAGGGAGAACCGGGAGGTGGAGGGAAAGAAGTTCGATTTGGCTGCATCAAGGCAATACCTGAGGAACAGAGCATAGCTTCTTAAGGTCTGGAGAGGGTGACAGTTAGGGATGCTGATGGAAGGGGAGCCCTTCTTGGAGGTGTTGGTATGCATACCGTCTGACATAGCTCTGCTGGCATAACTTCTCTGCAGGACCATCTTTACACAGACATGTAGTAAAAAATATTAAAGATCCCAGCGCGGGGCTTCTCTGCCTTAGACCATCTATGTTCATGGATGAAAGACACACGCAGCCTTTCTATTTTAAAATATGCCTTAGGCAGCACAATAGCTGGACAGTTGCCTACCCTCCATGCTGGAGAATCTGCCTTCGATAACCCCAAGTTATCACTTACTATTTACTGCTCTGCTCTTAACCCAATAGGGCAGCCCTCGGGCCATGTTCTCCTGGCCCATAGTCAGTGGTGGCTCTCTTTCTCTCTCCTGCACGTTCTTTTTCCATGGCGGCTTCTTTTTCTCCCTCCTCCCTCCTCCTGGTACTTTCTCCGCTAGCCCGTGAACCCTCAACCCCACCTATGTCTCTTCTGCCCAGCTATTGGCTGTCTGTATCTCTATTCACCAATCAGAACTAACTTGGGGTCCCAGGGTCTACGGGACAACTCTAGGTCTTTCCCCCCACCTTCAGAGAAGGCCTGCCAGGCTGTGACAAGCTGGCGACTGAAACCTCAGGTATTTTTGTTTGAGGCAGAGGCCCTCAGAGTACCAGGCTGGCAAGCTGGAGTTAGATGTGGGCTCAACTTGTGAGGGTGAGGCACGTGGCACACTACCAGCAGCAACAAGCCAGGCACTGCTCTGTGGGAACCAACCGTGCCCCCCACCTGCCCCGCAGTGAGCTGGCTCTGTATCAGGGGCGGATGGCCGCTGGCAGATGCTAAGGAAAGCGGGGGCCGGACAGCTCTGGGCCTGACTTGATGGGATGGACAAGGTAAATGTCTTTCCTGACATGGCCCTGTCATGTTGGCACGTTTCCCTTGGCTACAGAGCTGTTGCTTGAGAGATACCTAAAACTTCTGTGCACTTGACTCCCCCCCCCCCACCCCCCCACCCCCGTCTCCACCACCACCTGGTAGGAAATGAATTTTATAAGTTGTATCTTATCACAGAAAGCTCTTCCGCTTTCGTTCAGCCTGACTGGCTGTACTTGAGACCTATCTGAAGTCCTGGGATTAGTTATTGCCACAAGCTCGTGCCTGCTTTTTCCACCTTCACCACAGTCCTAAATCCACAATGTGGGGAACCAGTTCTGGCCCGGAAGTCCCGCCTCCAGCCCCCTGCCAATCTTTTTGCGGAGTCCTGTTTCCCCCCCTTTGAGCGGCTCTCTAACATCTCTTAAGCAAGGCTGGCTGATGCCTGGCCCGCCACACATAGACTCTTGCTTGATCTTGTATGTGTTTTTCCTCTCCGGGATAGACGGTTTATTGTCATTACTGTAGTTACGTGGCTTTAGTTCTCCACACTACACAATCAAGGACCAAGAAATTTGACAGGTATCATTTCTAACACCTACCCCCCCCCCCCCCCCAGTCCACGTCAGCCTGTTACTGTTCTCCTTTCTAGATTTCACCCCCAGGCAGATGAGGGCCTGTTTAGTTTAGCGTGTTTTGTTTTGGTTGTTTTTAGGTGGCTGGAGGCTAATCCCCTCTAATGCCCAGGGCATTTTCAGACCTGAGGCTCCAGTGCAGCGGTGGCTTGCATGGGAAGAAATGAGTCACAGCTGTTATTCAGAGCTGGATTTTTAAATTAAGAGCAAGGGAGCAGTTGCTGGGAGCTGGCGTAGGTCTCCAAACCTCGAGGTATATCAAGTAACTGCTACACGGAAGGAATTTGCATCCCACAAGATCCACCCATCTAAAAATCTGAAGCATTACATCAGCGGCAGTGTCACAAGGCCGCCTGGAGGCCTGCCTGCCTTATTGAGAAGCTTTGGGGGTGGACAGTGTCTTCAGAAATCCAGGGTGGCAAAGATCCAGGGAGGCAGAGAGGAAAATCTTCCTAGGAGAGGAGGCCTCCGGGCTGAGCTGTAACATCCAGGTCAGCTTGGAGGATGGACAGGAAGTATCTGATTCTGCTCTAAGGGACAATGACGGCCGCAAACAAGGTGAGTGCATCTTTCTGGAAGCAAGCCCTGCTTGCCATCTCTTGTCCCTATAATCTCCTTCTTTGAGCCAGAGCTAGCCTTGGACTAACCTGGCCTCCTGCTGATCTGCCAGGTATCAGCTTGATACATCATGTAAGGTGCCTGGGAAGCACTAGAATGACTGCAACACTTGACACTTAGAGCTGGAAATCCACGACTTACATTCCCAGTCTGGTCCATCAAGGCCCTGGGCAAAGCCACTGAGAACACCCCTATAGTCAGGCATTGCTGGGTACAGTCCCAGAGCACACATGAGACTGGAGTTTGATTCCCTAGCATGGGGGAGAAACAAGAATGATCGAAAGATAGGTTTATTTTATACTTTAAGGGCCAGGGTAAAAAAAGGACATGCTAGAAGGTGCCTTGGCCAGGACATGACACTGATCTAGACACCCACCATTATGGAGGATATGTAACAAATCCATGTTGGACCGACAGGATCTTCTAAGAAGAAGGGATGGAAAGGGATCTGAGGATACTTTGGGGATAATTTCCCAGCTCAGGGATCTCTGGCATGGAACAAGAGGCTGAGGTGTAGGCTCCCACCCACTGCTGACTAGGCTGAATTGTTGAAGTGAAGGGCTGCCAGCTCTGGGGTCCAGGACTGTCCTGGTGTTGGGTGGCACAGGGTAGCTTTCTGACATTCACCTATTTTTTATCTAGGGAAGGCCCCTTCAGAATCTCAGCTTCTTTGCTTTGAGGCATCCTGAAGGTCAAGGACATTATGTCTCATAGGAGCATTGTAGACCCCGATTGGGCTCCCTCTGCTGAAGGACCCACTGGTCACACTTACCAGACGAATTACACATGTATGCTTAGCTTCATGCGTGGTGCGTGATTGTCTTCAGGGTGCCAGGTGGAGCTGTCAGTTGACAGGGGTTGTGCTTCTAGAGCCATTGACAAACTGTTGGCCGGGCGGTGGTGGCGCCATTGACAAACTGTTGGCCGGGCGGTGGTGGCGCACGCCTTTAATCCCAGCACTTGGGAGGCAGAGGCAGGTGGATTTCTGAGTTCGAGGCCAGCCTGGTCTACAGAGTGAGTCCAGGACAGTCAGGACTACACAGAGAAACCCTGTCTCGAAAAAACCAAAAAAAAAAAAAAAAAAAAGACAAACTGTTCCTCATGAAGCTCACACTGGTTACAGTACTACTGGCAAGCTGTGTGTGCAGCTGCCTTATTTCTAGGGTGAGAAGTGGGCACCCTTCAGGGGGCATGACCCTCAGGCCCTGCTCTGGCCCTAAGTGCTTAGTCAGGCTTGGTCCGTGCTGCCCTCCTGCACCTCAACCTCCAACCTTTCCTTGTGGAGAGGAAGCACAAGAGGGGAGAGAGTTCTAGGTGCTGTAATGCAGCAGTGCTGTGCTGACCACTGCCTCCAGCTGCCATGCACACACACATCTGGCTGCCCATGGTTGGGGCACATGTAACCCACGTAGTATGGTTAAGGATGGAATCCTAGCGTTCTCGCTCCAAGGCAATGAGAATTGGGGGTATCCTGGGTTTTCAGTAGGTTTCCATCAGGAGTATCACAACTAGTGAGCTTACACAAGGCTCCTGACACCACCATCCTGACGGTGATGTCACTCCTAAGGAGTGGCTAGCAGGCCCTGGTTATTTGTTGAGTTCTGAAACCATGCCTTAAAGCACCCAAATCATGTTCTCCCAAAAGTCCGTGGGTTTAAACAGTCCGTGGGAGGGCAGGTGGTAATGAGTAACAAAGTCATGAAAGCCCATCACCACGGAACTGTAAACCGAAAGCCAGACAGGAGTGAGGCATCTGTTGTAGTCGATGCGGTTGGATCATGGTAGACTTCTTATTACACATTTCCACAACTGCCCATGCCCAGGACCAGCAAACCATCCCTGTGTTCCTTGTAAACTTCTGCGCAACTCTGACGAGATGCCATCTACACTCCTACATTTATTTATTTATCATTTATATATTATAAATATACAAATATTTATTTATTGTTCAAACATTTTCCAGGCCGGAGTTGCACGTTCCAAGACCCTGTTTCCACTCTGAGGAGCTTCCTAAAACCAGGTTCCTTGTGACAAAGCTCAGTGTGGGAAGTGACGAGTGTCAGATTGAAGTGAGTAAGCCTGCTGGACCCTGGCAAGGGCTGACGACAGCTCTGAGTGTCCAAACCCTAAGCATCTGGAGATGGTAGGAGTTAATGAGAGTGGTGAGCCAGAGTGCGCGGGAGAGCCTTCTGGAGAGAGAGAGCTTCGGCCCTGTCATTGCTGTCTGCTTGGGGCCACCAACAGTTAGCTTTGGATTGGGCAAGTTTCTTGAAAGATAACCACACTTTAGTGGTTGTTGTAGTTAGGGTTTTACTGCTGTGAACAGACACCATGACCATGGCAAGTCTTATAAAGGACAACATTTAATTGGGGCTGGTTTACAGGTTCAGAGGTGCAGTACATTATCATCAAGGCAGGAACATGGCAGCATCCAGGCAAGCATGGTACAGGCAGAGCCGAGAGTTCAATATCTTTATCTGAAGGCTGCTAGTGGAAGACTGACTTCCAGGCACCTAGGGTGAGGGTCTTAAGCCCACACCCACAGTAACACACCTACTCCAACAAGGCCACACCCACTCCAACAAGGCCACACCCATTCCAGAAGGGCCACACCCTCTAATAGTGCCACTCCCTGGGCTGAGCATACACAAACCATCACATTGGTGGTGCTGAAAAAAGACAGATTTCCTAGTGGGCTCAGAACTTGGCCTTTGTTGGTAAGATGATGCCACACAGCCATCAGGACACATCCTTCTGAGTCAGCTTGGTTTTTACCCAGGTGGTAGAGAGGAGGTTCAGGCCACAATTTGGATTTTCTTGCCAAGTATTTTTTGGGTGATAGATTCATTTCAACACACCTTTGGCAAACTACTGCCAAGAGCCAGCAGTGAGGCCTATGGCTAAGGTTCTGCCTTGTGGATGTGGTGCTCTCTATGTGTGTTCGTTTTGTGTCACCACCTCTGACCAGGAGCGTATCCAAATGAGGGCCACTGGATCTTAGAGGCATATCCTGATAAATTTTGTGTTCCTGAGGCATGAGGCTCTCCCAGTGATGTCTCAGTCATGGGCCTTCTGTTTGTAGTTGCTCACCCAGTGCAAGCCAAAGAGGCAAGGAAAGCAGGTTCTGGTCCCCAGAGAGGACGATGTGTGACTGAGCCTTGTGCATGAACCCTACTTGTGGAATCCCTCCAGCCAGGACCCTTGGAAGCTCAGGAGAACACTGTGCACCATGGGTCCTGGCACCCTGGAGCAGCACTGATAATCCATGCTCTTCAGGCTAAAAGCCTCTTGTTGGATACAGAGTAACAGGACTTGTCTTGCAGCAGGCAGGGCTATTTTTAACCGCCCTCTCTCCCCAAGTGCAGAGCTCCAGCAGGAGAGAACCGCTCATCTCTCAGCTCCAGGAATCAAAACGCAGCCCCATCTCCCACCTGATAGCTCTCCCACCAACCCCTCAGTATCAGATTCTAAACTGGACAACCACTCGTGAACCACATGACCACAGGACTTGGCTTGTAGAAGGGTGGACTCTGGTGGTCTTGGGGATCAGTTGATGGGGCCTTGCTGCCTGTCCGTCTGGAAGCAAGCCATAGCCCTGGTGTCTTGGTTGACTGGCAGTCCAGAGGCTCCCTGAAGCCTTTGAGCAGATTTGTCTCTGACTTCTTTTTGTCTACAACTCTTGGTAGCAGCTCACAGCTGCTTGTCAGGCTCAAAAGTCAGAGAGCTGCCACCCTTCGCCTGTCACTCCTGTGGGGAGCTAAGCCCTTTCCTGCCTCTGCCCACAGAGGCAGAGAGATCTCTGAGGAGAGGGCTGTGAAAGTCAGTGTGCTACTCTGTTGCAGGGTTTTCCTTTCTTCCAACTCCACCTCAGGGGCTGCCTGTGAGGTGTTCTCAAGGCCTGGGGGCAGAAAGGAGGGCAATTTCTAACTCCTTTCTTACTATCTCCTCACTCTCAGATGTAGACATGACACCTCAGAGGGAGCCTTCCCAGAAGTGGGGTTGGGGCTCACAGCTGACATCGAGTGATCACCTTCCAGGCTCCAGATGACACACCTGTAGGCCATATTGTTACCACAGGCCAAAGAGGCCTAAAGGAGTAGCCTTTGGCCAAGGTCACTGCCAGCTCCTCCTCCCTCTCCCCGAAGACTACCAGAAGTCACCAGGCCTTTGGATACAAAGAACGACTCCAAACCCCATAGCTCATCTCTGAGGACTTGCAGGTGACCAGGATTCTTCTTGTTTTGTTAATCACTTCAAGTTTGTCACTTTGATTGACAGCTCTTAAAATTGACTTGCAGAATTGTTTGGTTAAATCATTGCAGGCAGGATCTCGTTTCTCCCCAGGGGGTACAGACTGACTCAAGACATAGATTTCCAACTCTATACACAGTCCTGGGGTAGCACAGTTCTGTCCGGGAGTGGGCCCTGTGATGACACGACACACATACACGGCTGAACTCACACTCCCATGGGGGCGGGGTGGCCTGTAGCTGTCTCATCAGCTCTGAAAGAGATGGGACACTTCCAGTCTTTGTCAGGTCTTTGGCATCCTCAAGTCCCCGGATCCTGGACCAACCCAGCACTCTCAGCTGGGATGTCAGAGAATGACATTTCTTCTTTGAACTTCAGCATATTTTATCTTTTTGTTTTTGCTGTTATTGTTTTGTTTGCTTTGTTTGTTGTTTGTGTGTTTGAGACAGGGTCTCTCTGTGTAGCCCTGGATGTCTTAGAACTCACTTTTTCAAAGCTGGTGGCTTTGAACTCAGAGATCCTCCTGCCTCTGCCTCCCTCGTGCTGGGATTAAAGGTGTGTGCCCCTCCCCACCACCTGGCTAATGTATTATATTTTAAAAACAATATTTTTATTTGTATGTGCTTGCGCATGCACACACATTTGAACAGATAGAGGTCAGATGACAGTTTGTGGGAGTAAACACTCTCCTTCCATCCCGTGGGTCCCAGGAACCAAATTCAGGTTCTCAGGCCCAGCAGCAAGCCAAGCTCTCTTTCTAGCCCCTGAATCTCAGTTTATCTCTATTAGTGGGGTGGGAGTTGGGCTTCAGACTAGGGAATCAAGAACCCGGGAACCCTAGGTACTTGGGGATAGGGGCTAGGGGGACAAGGAAGGGCAGGGGGACTTGTCCATTTCTCTTGCCCCATTGTTATAGTTTCAAAGAACCACTCAGGGTAATTAAAAACCAAATCATATATCTCCTCATGGAACCTACTACATACATGCTTCAGTTTGAACCATATGAACTTTGTCCAGCTACTGCCTCACTCTTGGGTGGTAAGTGTTCATGGGAGCATCTGTAACATCAGGCCTCATTTATGTAAGTCACCCTAAAAAGAAACCCAGTTTCCTGCAGCATGCCTCTTTTGACTTCGTGATGGTCCTAGAGGTAGAGATGACAGGATTCCGTAAGTATTTTATAGGTCAGGAAGCTGAGGTTCTGCCAAGCTAAGGTATTTGCCAAGGTCACACAGAAAGCAAGACTGGACTTGAACACAGCTTGCCTGACTCCCCAGGCAGATGCATCCCAGTGTTTCCTCAAGGGAGGCACTATATTGTACGGCCATAGAGCGGTTGCGTAAGTAGAAAGTTATTGGATCCAGGTCCAGCGTCACAGTGTGTATCCTCAGGACTGAGGAGGCTGAGGCAGGAAGGCTAAGTTCCAGACCTGTGTAGGCTACATAATGAGACCTTGTCTAAAACCCTGAAAGTCCTTGGCCTAGAAACCCAGGATCCTGTAGGCACTGCCAATAGACAGACTAACGTTCCCATGGGCTAGGTGGATGCTCAGACCACCCACTCTCTGTGCATACAACTTATGAGCACATCACATACACGTTCACTGTTCTCTTCCCTCCCTTGCGCCCCCACCCCACCCCCGACTCCAGATGATCATATACAGCTTGTAGAATCAGGCTTCCAAGGGTTTCTTGTGCTTCAGTAGAAGCATGGGAGGGAGGGTTGTAAGAAAGGTCACACTGGGTCTCCTGGGGTCCACTGTATGCACTCACAATGCTGTAACTGGGAAGCCAGGACTGATGCCCAGGGCTACAGGAGAACGTGGATGATCAGTGTCTCATCTAAACCACACTTCCTGCTGGACCTTTGTTCTAGGCTCACGGACATCCCACAGGTTCAGGTAACATCTGGAGCCTACGCCCAAAGGATGGGGCATGGGAAGGGGCAGAAGCCAGATCACCCTATTGTGCCAGAGTCATCTACAGAGACTCTCCCTACTGGTGCTTGTCTGATCTTGGTCTATAAAGATGTTGACCGTGGTCCCCCAGTGACTGTCTCCAGGAGCCCTCGGCAGCATATGTTTTGCTGAGGACACAGGTTTGACAGCCCTGACAGTGAGTGAAAGGCAGACTTGGAATCAGAATCCCAGGCTTGAAGTCCCTGACCCAGGTTACATCTCTGACCCCAGGACCCTGTATCTTGTCCTTAAAGATGGGACAGTCTGCCTTGGATAACTCTGGAGTGGAGCTGAGAAAGCTTTCTAAGATGTTAGGTGATCCGTTATGAGGCCACCACAGAGGGACAGAAGCAAGGTGTACAGGGAAGCTGGAGCACTATGGTGGGAGGACTGGTGAGCAAGGAGGCAGGAAACGGTGCTGGAGCACTGGGCCCAGAGTAACCATGGAAGGAGGAGTAAGGCTGGCTACCCAGCGCTAGGGCTTGTCCACAGCCTACTTGACTTTGCTGCTGGCATTTTTTTCTGCTAATTAACATGGCATAGGGGTGGAGAGAGAGAAAATCCAAAACAATTGATTTGTGTGTTTGCTAGCCCATCTGGCAGAGGCTGGGTGTGGGCTGTCAAAACGATCCAGAAGTCAGTACTTCATGTTCCAAAGAAGACACATGGAGGTTTCACATTTCTGTTGCTGTCTCATAAGTTCTACGCTAAAACTTCTAGGAAATCTAGGGTTATCTGCAGCATGTTCAAGAGAGCAATTGGCAGGGGAACAAGATGACCTGGCTCATCTGACCTATAGTCAGTAGAAGGGTGATAGGGCTATAGCTTGTGATTAGATATACAATTAATAAACTACCCAGGATCTATTCTTCACTCAGCTGCCATTCATTCATCCTCCCATTCATTCATTAACTCACCCACTATCCTCCCATCCATCCATCCATCCATCCATCCATCCATCCATCCACCCAACTCACCTCACCTACCACCCATTCATCTACCCATCTACTCACCCACCCACCCATCCATCTACTCACTCACCCTCCCATCCATCCATCCATCCATCCATCCATCCATCCATCCATCCATCCTTCCATCATCCATCCTGTTCATCCACTCACCTACCCATCTGCCATTCAGCTCTATCCTGAGGGTTATCTGGGTGTTACAGGGAGAGAAGATGAAGCTTTGGCTGAATATTTAGATTACTGTGATGTTCAGATCAATTAGGACAGAACTCAGAATAGAGTCTCCACCTCACTAAATGACATCATCAGAGTGGTTAAGTTTGACCCAGAAACAATGACTGTCGTTGGCTCAGCTAGGAAGTCATTTCAGTCTTATCTAGGCCTACCTATATATCTGTGCTCAGCTGCTAAGCCGCTAGGAAACACTGGCTTAAGGTGGCCTCAGCCAGGACAGTCTGTGTCACATTTCACTGGAAACAGTCACATTCTATCATCTCTTGGCTCCTTGTCTTAGTCAGAGTGAGTGTCAATATGTATAATAACCAGGAAGCTCCTGAATGATCTGATACCTGCCACCAAGATTTGTCTCACCTAGATCCCACCATACAACTCTCCTGGTGTGCCAGGCTCCAGATGCCAGGCTCACTGTCACCACTTTGCACACAGTTCTTCTGCCTCTGTTTGCTTATCCTCCTGTTTTCTCATCTGCTCATTTTGTTTTAAGTTACTTCCCAGTGAAGGCTCTCCTGCCAAGCTATTTTACAATGAGACGTCCCTCACCTCGTCTGTCCCTGCTTCCAGTTTCTGTGTAGTTACCATCACAGATGTTGTCAGTACTTAACCTTCTATAGCTACTTCATATCCAGACCACAGCCCATGAAGATACAATGCAAGATACTTTTGTAATTTAAACTTTGCTAGCAACCGCATTTTTAAAAACAGTAAAAAGAGACAGGTGAAATTAATTTTAATGATATGCACTATTTAATCCAATATATCTAAAATAAAATTTCAATATGTAATCAGTTTAAAGATTTTTTCCTGTTTTTATATAAATTCATATTAAGACTCGAGTCTGGCATATGCATGGTTACTTAATTGAACTAGCCACCTTTCTCATGTGGCACTGCAGAAGGAGATTACACTTCCACAGGGGCGAGTGGTTTTGACTGTTTTGCTTGGGGCTGGACTCTTTCCATCTAGATTGCTTGCACATAGTAGGCATGCAGTCACGTCCCTTCCTGTTCTTTATAAAACCTGAATAATTCTGAATGAATGAGTCAAGTTCTGAGTGACAGCTAATTTTGTGGCCTGACAGAGCGACCCAGAGAGAGAACTCCTGTGCACTTTGTTCGATGCTCAGCTGCTGGGGCGGAACTAGACTTTGTACCCTAGTCTTGCTACCTCATCTGGCGTTGCCATGGTTTCCCGCTCCCCTACCCTGCACGGTAGGGATTTAATGTATTACCCTCTTTCACACATCTCCACTCTGAAAATGGATGAGAGGATCAGTGGTTGATCCAAAGCTCCAATCCCCTCCTTGGGTTTTGGCTCCAGCAGGGAAATGCTCTTGCTCCACTGTGGCTCCCCTAAGGTGATGCCAGCTTGGGGTGCTGCTGTTGGCACACTGCCCTCTGCTGGACTGAAAGAGTGGGGGCTGGCAGATGGGAATAGGTGCTCTCACAATCTGGGAGGTAGCTCCAGTTCTAGAAAGGTTCCCCAGCCCAGTGTCTACAGTTAGCTCTGGGCTGGCCCGGTAGAGGCTGAAAACATTTCTACTTGGTGGGACATGCATCACAGTATTACCCTGCCACCTCAGACAGTCAGGATGTCATACTCATTCTGAAGGTGAGAAGCTGGAACCAGAAATAGGAAGCTATCTGCTCCACTATTCTGAGGGCTCTCCTGCATGAGAGAGAGCAGGCAGGCTGGACCTGAGGCACTTCTTGGTCCAGCTGGGTGACCTGGGGGAAGGGATGCTGGCTTGAAACAACTATGTAGGATTCTAAGAGGTTAGCCGAGGCAACAAGGTCCAGCTAACCCAGGTCTGCTTGGAGAAAGGTAAGACAGGGCTAGTCACAGGACGTACAAGAGACAGCCAAAGGGCTGACAGAGTCACGTGATGGGCCAGGCTGCAAGAATGGCCTCTAGGATCTGCCAGCTGCGAGAAACCTTCAGCTCTGTGGTTCCCAGGTATCCTCTTCCCTCTCCTGCTTCCCACCCTCCCTCCCTTCTCTCTCTCTTTTGTGATCTCCCTTCCTGTTCTTTATAACCTTATCTCCCTCCCACCTTTCTTTCTCTTTTCTCTTTTATTTCTACAAACATCCTCTGTCTCTGTCTCTATCACACACACACACACACACACACACACACACACAAGTGCTAGATGGACTATCCCAGGAAGGTACTGGCTGAGAATTTAACTGACTCCAGCTCCCTCCAAAGGCAAGTAGATACCTAGAACCCCTACCCCGCCCCCAGCTGCTCTATGGAGGACGGGGAGGCTGGAACAGCAGAGGTTCACTATTCTACTGTCTTAAATCCCAGACATGGTCTGCTCCTGAAAAAAGCCACAGTCAAAGCTCATGGCTGCCACTCTTCCTCACTGCTCAGAGGTCGGGTCCAGGCAGGGAGGGGAACAGCAGCCTAACATCAGAATTCTCTGGAGCAGTGAGCACCAAGGGAGGATGTTGTAGTTTGT
Organism: Arvicanthis niloticus; assembly: GCF_011762505.2. Taxonomy (NCBI): domain Eukaryota; kingdom Metazoa; phylum Chordata; class Mammalia; order Rodentia; family Muridae; genus Arvicanthis; species Arvicanthis niloticus. Next base: position 12,208,469 of record NC_047671.1, read on the forward strand.
CCTGACCACATGGGTCAGTTTGGCCTGTGTGTGTATAACCCATGGCTTGGTGGGAGGGGCCTCCTGAACATGCTCCACTGCTCTGAGCACCCACTAAAGTGAGCAGTGTTTATGTAAGGTGATCACATCTAGGAAGATGTTGAGATTTGGAGATTTGATTTTTTTTTTTTTCTGAAAAATACTATTGAGTCGTACACGTACAAGTCTGTGACAGAGGTTGCTCATCTCAAGTCAGCCAGGAAGCAGAGAGAGGCAGGACACAGGATATACCTTCAAAAGCAATTCCACTCTCCCAGCAATTCACTTCCTCCAGTCAGGTCCCACCTACCACAGCTTCCTCCACCTCCGGTTTATCTATCCAGTTATGAACCCATCCACTGATGAGGTCAGATACTCCTGGTCCAATCACTTCCTTAAAGACCATTTCTGAGCATCGCTGAGGGAACAGGCCCTCAATGCATGAGGCTCATAACACCAGCTAATGGGATTTGTGGAATAGGCTTCCTACTTCTGCCACAAGCGGCATCAGGGAGTCTCCTCTCTGGCTCTAAAGACACTTCTTTCTCTGGGCTAGTTGATGGTGACACATACTGACTGATGATTCGTGTCGGACTGGCCACATAACCCTGCTTATTACAGAGAGTCAAGCCTTTCTTTCTGTGTCTCTTCAAGGCTAGTCTCCCTGCCTGTGTCTACTCGAGTTATCCTCATTCCCTTGACACCTGCAAATCCACACAGGGCTCAAATGCTAGAGGCGCCGACTTGCACTCTTCCGAAATTTGCAGCCCAGTGTTGCCTCCTACACACCCATATTCCTGTGCACCATAGGTCCTCGCTCATCTCTTCATTTAGTAAGGGTCTAGTGCATTAGTATGTGTTGCTAGGCAGCGGGATGGGGGTGAATGAGGCAGACGTTGTTCTGACCTCATGCAGTACCATTGTTGGACTCCAGATGCTCTCCAGAAATTTTGGCTGCTGTGTCTATAGAGGGCCTGCAGACCTCCTAAAGGCTTTGAATGGAGAAAAGGTGTTTCCTTTTCTGTGATTACATCCTGTCCCTGACCATCTTCCCCTCCAGACTCCCTCTCTCCATGCCCAGTGAACAAATGGAGTCATGACACCAGCCCTTGCTACAAGCGGGAGGCTCGCTGCTTAATTGCCTCAACCGTGGACAAATCCGCTCCCTCAGACCGCACAGTCCCCCTCCCTGCAGTGTTTTGAGAGCTGGAATCCAGCTTCTTGGGTGAAGCTGAGCTTTTCATCAGAGATCAAAGACTGGCCCTGGGGAAGCATCACAAAGCTGCTCTGGGCTGTAAGGACCCCTTTGGGCATATCACTTCCTGTCTAAGCCTCCATTGGACAGGGAACCAAAATATGGAGAGGCAGGAAAGCAGACATCTGGCTGCCCAAGAGGCTCAGCCTGGAAATGGGCCTCTTAGGGCTGATCAGAGTAGAACAATAGCTCAACCGCGTTACCTGGAAGAGGCACAGAAAGCTGGAAGAGTGGCCCAGGCAGCTGGGTTCTGGGCACATGGCCCGCTTTCATTTTCTTATCTCCAATTTTCCTGGTTTGTAGTCAAGTAGTTGCTTAGAAATGTACCCCAGACTCCCAGGCTGTCATTCAGGACTCTCCACAGGGTACCCTTCCTCTTCTTTCCTGTGGCACTTCCCCAAACATCTACTTCTGAATGAATCACAAGGGATACATTCCCTCATTCCAGGGAGTCCAAGTCTGAACGCCTCCCAGGATGCAATGAGAATACAGGAAATAGGATTCTGAACTGTATTGTCCCAGGGAAAGGGGCTCCTGGAATCGATGTTGGGGAGCTCTGATGAGGAGCTTTCATCCTTTTACTATGGCTCCCGTGCCAGGCCTTCAATCCCTGAGGACCTCAGGTTATGTTCCCTGTTGCTTAGCTCCTTCCGCCCTCCCCCAGCACCAAGGCCATCTTGGTTGGGGCTGAGCCATTCACAATGATCAACCCACTACATACACAACAGGGAGCAGGGGTAGATGGTGCAGGAAATGTGTATTATCTTGTGGAATGCCCAGAAAGGCTCCTCCCACCCCGTGCTGGTACCCACTCTCCTCTGTGGCATCTTCATTGATCAGGAACTTGGGGGGACAAAGCACCTTCTGAAAGATGCCCTTCTGATGTAGACTTGAACCTCTGTCTCAGAAGGGCTTTGCCCCTTTGATGACCACTGTGACCTCTCCCCTGCCCACAACTTGATTTCCATCCATTCCTCATGCCAGGTCATTTGAGGGATCTCACACTACTCCATCATCAGGGCCAGCTCATCAGTACAAAGAGTCTAAATGGTTCTCAGCACTCATGACACTTCTGCCCTTCTTTCTGTCAGCTAAACTCTGTTAAAGGCAAGGCCTTGATGCCTTTTCCATGGGGATTTCTAAAGATACAGTACAATTTGTCTTGCTAGAAAAGCTGTCACTTTGGCATGTTCTTGGACTTGTCCTTGATCTCAGGCTGGAGAGAGAGCCTGGAGCAGTTGACCAGCATGGCGTGAGCTTCCTCACCACATGCCATCCCTCGGTCGGCACCTCTGCATCTTTCCACATGGATGTCAAAGGTAGATGATTTGCCAACTCACAGTCACTTCCTGAGGCAGGAATGGGTGCATTCCCAGGGGAGCTTGGGAGATGCACAGCAAATCAAAGGGGGGGGGAGGGGGAGGTGGAAGAGAGGAGGGGGGAGGGCCACCAGGGCCATTCCTGTTCAGCAGCCAGGTCTGTAGGAGGATCCATCTCTGGGAAGACGATGTGTTGACATGGATGGGTATGTGCAGATCCTGTAGAGGGAGGAGGGATTCTGTGTCTGGCAGGGCAGGATGGATTTGAACTTAGCCGATTCAAGTCTAGTCCTAAGTGCCTGAGAGCCCTGGGACACATCGCTCAAGGCCCTTCCTTATCTTTGGACTGAAGGCCTTACCATCTTGACTTCACTGAGTTGGACTATTTGACAATATCATAAAGAATCAATTTCCTTACCAGCCGGAAACATAACTTTACCTTCTCTAAGATGATGAAGGCTTTTATTCTTCCTTCTCTCTTTTTCCTGCTTGCCTTTCTTCTCCCTTTCCCTTTTTCTCTTATTCCCTGGTCCCTCATGGACTATGTCTAAGCCTCTAAAAAGAAAGTTCACTTACTAAATGGTGTTTGCCCCGAAAACACTGTCTTAGTTAGGTTTCACTGCTGTGAGCAGACACCATGACCATGCCAAGTCTTATGAGGACAACACTTAATTGGGGCTGGCTTACAGGTTTAGAGGTTCAGTCCATTATCATCAAGGCAGGAACATAGCAGCATCCAGGCAAGTGTGGTGCAGGAGGAGCTGAGAGTTCTACATCTTCATCTGAAAGCTGCTAGCAGAATACTGGCTTCCAGGCAGCTAGGACTAGGATATTAAAGCCCACACCCACAGGGACACACCTACTCCAACAAGGCCACACCTTCTAATAGTGACACTCACTGGGCCAAGCATATACAAACCACCACACACTCACTTCATAGCTTTTATTGGAGGTAAAGTTTGTGTACAAACAAATGCTAAGTACACCAGGCAAACAGCCCAGGTCAAGCACAGGGTGATTGGACCATCTGGGAAGAACTTGGAGGACTCCAAGGGCTCCTGTCATCTGCCCTGAGCAGTCAGGGGTGGACAGTCTGTGAGGGAAGGTGGCACCTTTGGGGATAGAGAGCAGCCATAGAGAGCAGAGGGGCAGGCAAAGTCCTGGGGGTGGGATTAGAAAACCAGAGAGAAGGTTACACGGGCGGGGGAGGGGAGGGGGCGTGGTGGGAACAGTATGCTCAGAACTGGCTTTAGGGAGATGTAAATGGCTGCCCCTGGGATACAGGCTCTTCCCGCCTCTCACTGCGTGACCACTTCAGATGCTCAACATATGCTCAATATCTCAGCATCATATAGTCCTCTCAGTAAGGGAGGGTGGCATGGACCAGGTGAGGTCTGTCCAGCTGTGGGACCCTGGAGGCCAGCATGTGTTTGGCTCATCAGAATTTTCCTGTGCCTTCTACTTGGCTTTCCTGTGAATGAGAGGAGAGGTCAGCTAAGAAGGTATTCATTTGGGAGCTCCTTGTCAGCAGCATACTCGGGCCACAAGTCAAAATGAGGCCCAGAGACATCCACGGTAACTGTGAGGAGAGGTGCCCTGACCTCTTAGATGGAATCCTGACACCAGATTGCTCTGCCTGTCCTTGGAAGTGACTTGCCAAGAGGCCTCTGTGGACAGACATCAGCTCTGCAGAGGACGGGTCTCTGGGCTGCTTATGTGAACCTTATGTTCCACTGCCTGCTCCCTGTTCTGTCCCAGTGCTGATGGTGAGTGACCTGGGTCAATGAGCTAGGAACAGCAGGAAACCAGACACCCTGAGAACCAGCTGGAGCAGGAGGGGACAGGCTGCCAGCTTCCCCAGAGGCCCTAGAGGGTCTGGCTCCCATCCTTCTCACTCCCTCCCCCAGGGTCTTGGGCCTATTCTTGGGAGGAGTCTGGGAAGTCTAGCCCAGGACATCTGAATAACCGGTGACAAGGCTTTAGGCTGACCTGTTCCTGAAGTGTCCATGAGTAAAGTTATTTGTCACTAGGGCAGCACCCTAGTGAGGGCTTGAATGCAGTATGCCTCAGCCTTGAAGTTTTGTGGGTGTGAGTCACTACCTGAAGAATGAACTGCTCGTGTGTGTGTGTGTGTGTGTGTGTGTGTGTGTGTGTCTGTCTGTCTGTCTGTCTGTCTGTCCATGCCTGAAGGAACTTCTGCTGGTCTTCTGGGACTTCAGTTCTGAGCACTCTGGTGTCTTAGCTAGGCTCCTCTGCTCCCAGAGCCCAGTTCTGACCAGACCACCCTCACCCACAGTTCAGAGAAGGCTTCAGACAAAGCAAGGCATCCTTTAGACATCCTGTCTCTCTTGTCTCTGGGCATCACCCTTGTATTAGTTAAATCATCTTGCTACTGTAACAAAGGCAAAAGCAGCTCGTGAAGCAAGGGCTAATTTGGCTCACAATTGAACACGACTGTGATGGAGGGGAAGCTGTGGTGATATGAACGCAGGTGGCTGGTCACATTGTTTACAGCCAGAAAACAGAGACAAATGGCTTGCCCAGTTTCTCCTCTCCTTCTTTATTCTAGGACCGAAGCCCAAGGAATGGTACCACCCACAGTTAGGGTGGGTCTTTCACGTCTAGAGAGACATTTGCATGGTGATTCTTAGGCCCATCAAGTTGACCGTAAAGACGGACTGTCACAGTTGTCCTCCGTGGGAGGCCCCATCCAGAGCCCCTTAGACTACTCAAACAAAAAACCATAAAATGGGTAATTTATAAAGAATAAACATTTATTGTTTTAGAGTCTGGAAGTGCAAGGTCAAGATGCTAGCAGACACAGTGTCTGGCAAGCACTCTTTTTATTTCATAGACGGTGACTTCCAGCTGTGTCTTTACACCATGAAGGGGCCAGCTCTGTCTCTGGGGTCTCTTTTCTAAAGACATTAATCCCTTTATGAGAGCTAATCACCTCCCAAAGGTCCTACTTCCTAATCTAACCACACTGGGAGTTGGGATTTGAACATACAGACATTCAGACCACAGCCTCTTTCATTGCTGTTCAAGGTTCCTGGCTCCTTTGGCTCTGCCCTGTCTTCTCATCCTGGCCTTTAAAAGGAGACTTCGAGACTGAAATCTCCATCTGTCACTCACTCTGAGGGGTGTGTCCTATGTAAATCAGCAAACCTTTTAGACTTGAGATTTTGTTACTGTTATCTCAGTTTACCTTCCCACAGCCCTCCACCCTGTGTTTTCTAAATCCTCTTTTTTCCCCTGTCCCCACTGGGGCTGTATGGAATCTTCAGCCCTCAGATCTACCCATTCTCCAGCTGTTGGCTTCTTTGGGCTCCTTGCTGAGAGGCACGAGGCAGCCAGTTCCTAGGCATTTGTGGAGCACCTGTCTTGTGTCCCACGTGTACCAGGTGAGCAGCAGGTGAGCCACACACCTGTGGGCTTCCCTGGTCCCAGCTGGTACACGTGGGCCTGACCTGGGCCTCCCAGCCTCTGCCCGGCACCTGCATCTCTCCAGCCCAGCCCTCTACCATCAAGCATTGCTCCTAGCCAAGTCTCAAGAGGTGGCAATTGTCAGCATCAATCTCCAGAATCCTAAGGCACACATTTTCCCCTTTCTGATAGTAATTTGTGTCTTATAATTGATGTGTTTATTTAATATGGTGGGATTTATTTTGTTTATTTCCCCACTCACTGAAAATGTTATTTAGCTTGTGATGAATCTTTCAGTTGGTGGCATTTTAACCCTGGGGAAATATGATAAATGCATAGAATAATCAGGGACATCTGGAAATTATTTTTTAATGGGATGGAATGACTCTAATGGGAAAAAATTCGGGTAGTTGACTAAAGGGTGGTTGGGGGGGTTGGACTTGGAGATGTCACGGCTGTTCAGATATCACTGGCTCTTAGCTTGTCAAAGACTCCAGATTCCCCTGAGTTTCACTGTTGGTTTTGGAGACTGAACAGGGCAGCTGTTCACAAAGACTACACGACATAGGGCTGAGTTCTGCTGTTCCCAGCTTCTATGCTTCAGTATAGATGGCGAGGCCCAGGGGATAGAGGTGACTGCAGGCGGAACTTGTTCTGGTGTTGAAGAACTTGCTTTAGCCTAGGGTCCTCCACTGCCCATTCTGGTGGAGAGATCCCTTTTACATGCCCCAGCTAGAGGATGCAGGGGTGTGAACTTCCCTCATGGAGCAGGAGGGTCTGTGGGAGTGGAAGGGCAGTGGTTGCTCCTGGCAGCCAGATAGGCTCCAGCAGGGCAAAGGTAGAAGACACTGTCCAGCTGGCCTCATCTGTGCCTGCCCTGCCCTTGTAAAACCCAGGGCTCACCCAGGGTCTTCTTACTCCTCTCTGTCTCAGTCAATTTTAAGCCAGTTTGAGTTCAGTCAGCCCCAGCCCCTTAGCCCTCGTTTCTCCCTACCCCCGTTTCCTCCTGTAACCAGGCAGACACCCAGGCATTTACTGAGTGAGCATCCACACCATTCAGGATTTAGGAAGACCAGGAAGTATGAAGCTTTAGTGCCAGGCCATTGGCGTTGGGTTTCACAGATAGGAGGGGTAGGGCTCCTCATCCCATCTGAGGGAAAGCTGGAAGGAAGGCTGTGCTCTGTGGATGGTGTTGACCTCTTTCTGCTACCTGCACCATCCGCAGGGAAGCCACATACCAGAGAATACACCACACAGAAAGCGTCAGAATGCCAAACCACAGCTGATCACGTGCACTTGTATAAAAGCATTCTTTTTTTTTTAAACAAATAAAGTTTTATTGAAACACAGGCACATTCATTTCTTTATTCAGTAACAATGGCTGTTTTTATACTATGAAGACAGACAGGGTCAGGCCGTTATGACACAGGCAATATGGCCTGCCAAGCCCAGAGTATTTACTCTCAGGTCTTTTATAGAGCATGTGGGCTGACACCTAGCTGAGTAGCAAGTGCCACTTCTCTTACGGTTCACTTGCATTGTTTTCAGAGGGATCCGAAGATCTATAGTCTGAGAAAATATGTGGACAGAAGCCCAGTGTGGGCGGTGCAAACCTATAAGCTAGCATTTGGGAGGTGGAAGCAGGAAGATTTAAGAGTTCGTAGCTAGCATGTGCTGTATGAAAACTGGTCTAAAAAACCATAACAACAAATGACATGTGGCTTAGGGCTTTTATGACATTCAGGACAGTGTAAAGAAGGAAATTAAAAATGTAAAGCAATAGGCAGTATCTCTAGGCAATAATTTCAGTGAACTGGACTGTTACAGAGAAAACTGAGAGCCGGTCCAATACATACAAATATCACTTTATGTCAAGTAAACATTCTTTGTGGTGGCAACAGTATTGTTGACAGAATTATAAGTGGCTGACAGACTGTATCCACCATATCAGTATACAGGTCTTTTTCTCTGAAAAATGTCCAGGAGAGATGATGAGGGAAAGGTTAGGAACTGTGAGGGTCCAGGTGCCCAGGACTCAGAACTTCAGGGGAATGACAGGCCAGTACTTCGGCTGCTTTCTGTCACAATGCTTATCAAAGCTCAGCTGCATAGCAGCCTCCATGGCCAGGATCTTGGGAGCACTGTTCCCATACAAGCGCTTCATCTCTGCTTGGCGCCGCTCCCAGGGCTTCTCAGATGGGGGCTCCACTGACCTGTGGTGGCTGAGGTACAGGCCATGGTCCGCGTTCACATAGTCATTCAGGCGCTCCGCATCCAGCTGCTGCTGTCGCCGTCTCTCTTCTCTGTGCTTCTCAGTCTGTGCAAAGTACTGGCGGAGCTCCTCAGTGATTTCCATATTGCTCAGGTCACACTCCACTTCATCATCTGAATCCGACTCCAGCTCTTCCTCTTCATACAGTGCTTCATTTTCTCTTGTGGATGTCTGGGTTCTATTGCTGTTATGCAGAGGCTGCCCAGGGCTTTTGAGATGGGAAACAGTGTAGGGAGACTCCTGCCGTGCCATGTGCTGGCCTTGAGAGTTCCAAGGATGCCAAGCCTCATAAGCAAGAGAGTTCCAGGGAAGAACTCCATGAGGGAAGAACCATGGAGAAGTGAAATAGGAATCCCTCAACTTTCTGTAGACATGCTGGTGGCTTTGCATCCAAAGCATTGCATGATGATAATGCTGCCAGTATCTTGCATATACTGGGTGACAATACCAAGATGAAGTAGCCCTCCATTTTGAGGCCATTGCTGTAATCTCTGATTGCAAAAGTCCAAATGGGAACTCGCCGGCACGTAGCTTGAAGATCTCAGGCGGTGGGCAACAACGGACCTAGTTCTTGTGGTGGGGAGGAGGATGGGCGTATAAAAGCATTCTTATACTGAATACATGTTAAAAGACCATTTTAGGCACATGCTTACATATATATATATATTGGTTTTTCAAGACAGGGTTTCTCTGTGTAGCCCCGGCTGTCCTGGAACTCACTCTGTAGACCAGGCTGGCCTTGAACTCAGAAATCTGCCTGATTGCCTCTGCCTCTGCCTCTGCCTCTGCCTCTGCCTCTGCCTCTGCCTCTGCCTCTGCCTCTGCCTCTGCCTCTGCCTCTGCCTCTGCCTCTGCCTCTGCCTCTGCCTCTGCCTCTGCCTCTGCCTCTGCCTCTGCCTCTGCCTCTGCCTCTGCCTCTGCCTCTGCCTCTGCCTCTGCCTCTGCCTCTGCCTCTGCCTCTGCCTCTGCCTCTGCCTCTGCCTCTGCCTCCCAAGTGCTGGGATTAAAGGCATGCGCCACCACTGCCTGGCTATGCTTACACATATTTAAAGTGAGTTTCACCTGTCTATTGGTGCAGAAAGTTAAAACTACCTGTGTGGGTCTCACATAATTCTATGGCAAAGTTGGCCTTAATTTAATCAATATCCTTTAAACACACAAACACACACACACACACACACACACACACACACACACACCTCCATGTCTTTCCCGTGTGGTCCCACCATCTCCTGCTCCTGTCTCCTGCTCCTGTGCAGGGTTTTCTTTCTTTTTCATGCCCTTGCTCCTCCCCCCACCCCACTCCATCGTCTTGCTGGTTTGCTCCTCCTCTTTTGTTGTGTGTGATGAGAGGATGGGGACTTGAGAAGGAGGGACTGGTGTCTGCCTTCTCAGGCTCCAGTTTTTGGAAGCTCTGATGTCACTGTTCACAAGGCCGAGGGACCTGACTTGTCCATGTGCGCATGGGAACTGAAGTCTCACATAAATACACTCCGACTGCCTTAGAGGCAGGCAGGTCCTATGCTTCTAAGTCCGATAGTTCCTATGCTTTGGAACTAGGCAATTACTTCCTGAATCATGTACATTATTATGTAAATCTCAGACTAAGCCATTGTGATTGCTGTTGGTTGATTTTAAAATTCCTGACCCTTGTTTAGATTCTTCAGACATTTTTTTTTTGTCCTAATACAGCTTATTAGCTGTGTTATGGTTAGTACATACTGTTTAATGTTGAGCCAAGCGGTGTGTGATAATTACACTTACACAACTTTTTATTTCCCTGGCGAAGATCCCCAGTCCCTTTAGGGCTGCTTTGCTTTTTACAGTACTTATAGTTTTACCAAAGCCTCTGTTAATGTGTAAAATGCCTTCAAATACTATTTCCCACTCTCCTCTCCTCCAGAGGACCCTGCTTGGGAACACCGCACCTCTTTAAACTATGGCTCCTATGGCCCCCTATTTTGTTGCTTTTCTTTCTTGGATTTTGGTACCTAAATATTTCTGGTGTTTGTCTGTCAGATCTCTTGGGAACTGGAGTTACAGACAGTTGCAAGCTGCCATGTGGGTGCTGGGAACCAAACTCGGGACCTCTGGAAGAGCAGCCAGTGCTCTTAACCACGGAACCTGTGGGAACAATGACTTTCTTTGAAGACGTAGCCCCCTCCACCCCCCATTTCCAGCCCAGTGTACCTGCATAGAGTGCAGAACAATGTCAAAAACCTAGTGACAGATGAAAAGCAGAGGGTCCCAAAGTCCCATAGGCTTTCAACAGACCCTGTTTGCTTTATCTGGACCCCTGCCTTCTGTGCCTGGTGTCCCCTCCCCCATGCATCGAGACCTTTCTGGCAGGATGGGAAAGGGAGAAGCTCTGGGCATAGCTGCCCTGTGCGCAGACCTAGCATCTCTTTGTTTTCTTAGTCCCACATGGTCTCCTGCCTTCCAAAGTAGCTGGTGCCTCCATTCCCTGACCTTCTAGCCTCCCCCAGCATGATCTGTCCACTGTTTGTTAACTGCCCCTTAGGTAGGTGCTGGTGTTGTCTCTCCTGTTCCCCCACGTCCTGTCTTTTTCTTATCCCTTCCCTCTTTTGTTAGTGGGGATCTTTCTGCAGCACCAAGTCTGATGGCTACCTCACGGAAGGACTCTTCTAGTTCTGCATTGTCCATTAAGGCATCTTGCGAAGCTTTGTAATTCAGCTCAATTCTAGTCACAAAATACTGGAGCCTTAGTTAAATAAAACTGGCATCCAGCTTATACCTGGACTTGTTTGCTGTAAAGTAAATTCTAACCTTACAATAAATGGTGGGTATTTTATTTTTTTTTTATTAAAATTTTATTTTAAACATTCTGCCCCCCTTTTGAGACAACATCTCTCTATGTAGCAATGGCTGTCTTGGGACAGGCTTGTAGACCAGGCTAGTGTCGGACTCACAGAGATTCACCCGCCTCCGAATGCTGGGATAAAAGGCCTTTGCCAACAACTTTGGGCCTGATTGGTATTTTAAAAGGTCATTCTCTGTGTGATCCTTTCCTGCTTAAAACTGTAACACAAAATTTCTAGCGGCTCATGCTGGAATAGAACTTCCTCCGTAAAGTCCAGGGTGTGGCTAGGTCACCCTAAACTTTATGTACACTTTTCTCACAGGTCCTGCACCAGCAATTCAGAAATCGAATGAGGGGAGTCTAATTCAAGAAGGCCAGGCTGGCTTGAGGGGCCCTTAAAACCCTTTGGCACGTGTCACTTATAAAAAAGGCTGCTTTCCTTCTCTGTACATTAAGGCAAACACTTCCTCTGCTAACAGAACCTTTACGTGGAGCGTTAAAGACGGTGGCACACAGAGTAAAGCTGTAGATCAGCTGTGTTAGGAAGGTCCAGGTTGTCCAGGGTGGGGACCCCGCTCAGGTGGGAGAACCCTTTGCAGGTCTTCACGGAGACCTCTGTCTTTTGTCTCTCTACAGGTGCCCCCTTTCAAAGGTCTCAGCATCCTCACGCTACCTCCTGCCGCCACTTCCACCTGGGCCCCCCGCAGCCGCAGCAGCTAGCCCCGGACTTCCCGCTGGCCCACCCAGTGCAGTCGCAGCCGGGCCTCAGCGCCCACATGGCCCCGGCCCACCAGCACAGTGGCACGCTGCACCAGTCGCTGACCCCGCTGCCCACCCTGCAGTTCCAGGACGTCACAGGTCCCTCCTTCCTACCTCAGGCCCTGCACCAGCAATACCTGCTGCAGCAGCAGCTCCTGGAAGCTCAGCACCGCAGGCTCGTCTCGCATCCCAGGTCAGCAGGGGCGGGGCCAAGGAGGGGCGGGGCTGGGCAAGGCTAGGCGGGACTTCATTAAATCAAGATTGGCTGCAGTCACAAAGTGGGTTCCTCAGGGGATTCCTTTTGCCTCTGGTAGTGACATTCATTTAGGCCAGACCCTAGCATGACCTCTCGCATCACCCAGATTCAGGGTTAGGGGTTGGGGTAAGCAGTGACCAGTGATGCTCACAGTGGACTTTTGTAGCATGGGAGATTTAAGGTCTCTCAAGTCCCTTCCAGCTCCCATGGCGGCCTAATTCTGGTTTTCCCCAAATCATACCAGAGTACCAAAGGAAATGACTGGTTCCAGCTTTGGCCTCCAAAGGGCCAACGTCTAGTTGGAGGCTAGAATTGGAGACTGTGGCTGTATGCCCATGTAACTGAATAAAATTAGCAGCGATCAAATATTGTGCAATGGCAAATCACTACTTTTCTCTGAGCCTCAATGATAAAGAAAAAAAATGAATGAACATAACTGAGTGCTTCTAGTCTTTTGGGTCTCAGGGCCCTTTTCACTCTAAAAAATAAACGACTACAAAGAACTTACATGAGTTTATCATGTTAGAAATTTTAAAGTATCTATTAATTCATTAAAAATAACAATAGATAGTGTATGGTGAATTTTTAAAATGTTCTTTTTAGTTATTAATTCTTTTCTCTGTAGTGAAAATAGAATTTTTTCCTCACGCAATATGTCCTGATTATGGTCTCTCCGACCCTCTACTCTTCCCAGTTCCTCCCCTCTCTCCTCCTATTGGGGATCCATCCCCTTCTGTTTCTCATTAGAAAACAAACAGGCTTCTAAGTGTTGATAATAATATGATATAATAAAAAAATAAGGTAAAGCAACAAAAAATAACAGTTGGGATTAGACAGAACAAACCAACAGCAGGAGAAGAGTCCAAGAGAAGGCGCAAGAATCAGAGTTCCCATTGGTTCACACACTCATGAATCCCATAAAAACCGTTAAGTTGGAAGCCATACTATATACACAGAGGACCTGGCGCAGATCTGCTCAGGCCCTCTGCATGCTGCCTCAGTGTCTCTGAGTTCATACGAGCTTTTCTCAGTTGATTTAGAGGGCCTTGCTCTCTTGGTGTCTTCCAGCCCCTCTGCCTTTTCCAAGGAGTCCCCTGGGCTCTGAGGGGAGGGATTTGATGAAGACATTGCATTTAGAGCTCTGGGTTCCAAAGTCTGCTCCCTCCCCACCTGCACAGGGCATTATGCAGAGGTCTCTGTGTTCAATCCCATCTCCTGCAGGAGGAAGCTTCTCTGATGATGGCTGAGCAAGGCACTGATCTATGAGTATAGCCAAATGTCATTAGGAGTCATTTTATTGCTGGGTTGTTTTGTTTTTAGGACAGTAGTATTTCTAGATCCCAGGGCTGTCTAGTCTCAGGTTCTTGGTCACCCAAGCAGTGTTGGGGATGGGTTCCATCTTGTGGAATGGAACTTAAATCAGATATTGGTTGATGACTCCCTCAAGCTTTGTGATTGCACAAGTTTGGTGATTGCACTAGCAGATCTTGCAGGCGGGACAGCACTGTAGATCAGAGGGTCTATGGCTGGGTCGGTGTTTCCATCTCTCTTTTGGTAGTGTGCAGAGTGCCTCCCTGTAGCAAAGGCATTAGAATGTAAGGGCGAAGGCCGTCTGTAGGCACCAGCTCAACTCGTACATCTTCAGTGGGTGGTGTGGGTGTTGTCTTCAGCAACGCGGCCTTGCTGTCAGCTTGTGGAGAGCAACCTGTGGTCTTGGCAACAGCCTGAGTTGTTTGGGGACTCATTTTGACCAACAACTCAATTATATGTAACCCAGTCCTGGTACTGAAAACTTCACTTGGTAACAAGAGATGTCCAGTTGGGGGGGCTGCCTCCTCCATCATTTGGCTATTTCATTTAGATTTTGTCCTTATATGTGTGTATTTTCAGAAGCTTTTACTGTATTAAGTTTCCATTCTACTCCTCAAATGACCCTTGATTTTAGGTGTCTCTGTTCCCCTCCCTTGTTACTCCCCCTCCTCACTTGAGCCCACAGATCCAACCCCCTACCTACCATCCATAGCTAACTATTCTATTTATCTTTCCTAATGAGATCTATCTGCCCCTATCTCCCCCATCCACCTACTCCATACCTACTCTCTAGGGTTCTATGGGTCGTAGCTTGGTTATCATTGATTTAACAGCTAATATCTATGTATAAGGGAATACATACCATAACTGTCTTTCTGGGTCTGAGATACCTCCCCTAGGATGATTTTTCTACTTCTATTCATTTATCTGCAAATTTTATGGTTTCATTATTTTTAACCGCTGAGTAATACTCCATTGTATGAGTGTACCACTTTTTCTTTATTCATTCTTCTGTTGACGGACGTCTAGATTGTTTTCAATTTCTGGCTATTATGAACTGAGCAGCAGTGAACACGGTTGAACAGGTGTCTTTGTGGGAGGATGAAGCATCCCTTGGGTACACGCCCACGTCGTATAGCTGGGTCTTGAGGTAGATCCATTCCCAGCTTCCTGAGGAACCACTACACTGATTTCCACAGTGGCTGTACAAGTTTGCTGTCCCACCAGCAATGGAGGCATGTTCCCTTACTCCACATCCTTGCCAGCCTGAGCTGTCACTTGTCTTGTTGATCTTAGCCTTTCTGACAGGTGTAAGATAAAATCTCTAAGTAGTTTTGATTTGCATTTCCCTGATGTCTAGAGATGTTGAACATTTTTTTAAGTGTTTCTCAGCCATTGGATTTCCTTTTTTTGAAAATTTTCTGCTTAGACCCAGTTTTAATTGGGTCATTTGTTCTCTTGATAGCTAATTTTCTGAGTTGTTTACCTATTTTGGATATTAGCCTTCAATTGAATGTACAGTTTTAAAAAAACCACTCTTTCCATTCTATAGGCTGCTGTTTTATCCAGACAATGGTGTCCTGTGCTGTATAGACGCTTTTCAGTTGCATGAGGTTCCACTTATTAATTGTTGATCTTCGTGCCTGTACTGCGTTCTGTTCAGGAAGTCTTTTCTTGTGTCAGTAAGTTCAAGGCTATTCTCTCTCGTGTATCTATCAGGTTCCGTGTGTCTGGTTTTAGGCCGAGGTCCTTGATCCACTTGCAGCTGAGGTTTGCACAGGATGATAAGTATGAATCTATGTGCATTCTTCTCTATGCAGCCATCCAGTTTGCCAGCACCATTTGTTGACAGGGCTATCTTATTTTCTAGTATGAATTTCTTGCTTCTTTATAAAAAAAAATCAGGTTTTCATACGTGTGTGAATTTATGACTGGGTCTTCAATTTGATTCCACTGACCAACGTGTATCAATATTATTCTGTTTTTAATTACTATAGCTCTGTAGTACAACTTGAAATCGGAGCTACTTATACTCTCTGAAGTTCCTTATTATCCAGGATTTCTGAACTGTTCTGGGGTTTTGTATTTCCATATGAAGCTGAAAATTGTTCTTTCAAGATCTGTGAAGAATTGTGTTGGAATTTTGGATCTGTAGATTGCTTTTGGTAGGAGGGTCGTTTTTCACTATGTTGATCCTACTGATCCGTGAGCATGGGAGATCCTTCCACCTTCTGATAGCTTCTTCAGGTTCTTTCTTCAACGTCTTAAAGGGTGTTTGTTTGTTTGATCACACAAGCTTGGTTAGAGTTACCCCAAGATATTTTTGATTTTTTTTGAGGCTACTGCAGAAGGTGTTGTTTCCTTGATTTCTTTCTCAGTCTGTTTGTCATGTGTGTAGAGGAGGGTTACTGATTTTTGTGAACTAATTTTCTAGCTACTTGCCGAAAGTGTTTATCAACTATAAGGGTTTCCTGATGGAGTTTTTAGGGTCACTTGTGTATACTATCATAGAATCTGAAAATAAAGATGCTTGGACTTCTTCCTTTCCTATTTGTATCCCCTTGGTTTCCTTCCGTTGTCTCATTGCTCTGGCAAAAATTTTAAGTACTATATTGAATAGGTATGGAGAGAGTGGACAATCTTGTCTTGTTACTGATTTTAATGGAATTGATTTGAGTTTTTCTCCATTATGTTGATGTTGGCTATAGACTTGCTGTAAACTGCCTTTTTATGTTTAAGTATGTCCCTTGTATCCCTAATCTCTCCAGGACTTTTATCATAAAGAGTATTGAAATTTTCAAAGGCCCTTTCTTTATCAAATAAGATGATCATGTGTTTTTGTTTTTCCTTTCAGTTTCTCTATGTGGTGATTTTATTTTTTCATGTATGTTGAACTATCCCTGCATCTCTGGAATGACGCCTACTTGATCATGGTGGATGATCTTTTTGCTGGATTCTTGGTGATTGAACATTTTGCTGAGTATAATAATCTTGGCTGGCATCTGTGGTCTCTTAGAGTCTGTAGCCTCTGAAGAGCCTCTTTTGGATTTTAAAGTTCCCATTGAGAAGGCAGGTGTAATTATAATAGGTCTGCATTTATATTGTACTTAGTCTTTTTCCCTTGCAGTTTTAAATGTTCTTTCTTTGTGCTGTATGTTTTGATTATTATGTGCCAAAGGAAATTTCTTATCTGATCCAGTCTATTTGGTGTTCTGTAAGCTTCTTGTCTTTTGATGGACACCTCATTCTTTAGGTTAGGGAAATTTTCTTTTATGATTTTGTTGAAAATGTTTTCTAGGCCTTTGACCTGGGTTTCTTCTTCCTGTTATTACTTCTCCTTCTATTCTTATTATTCTTAGATTTGATATTTTCATAGTGTCCTAGATTTTCTGGTTGTTTTGTGCCAGGACTTTTAAATTTATTTAACATTTTCTGTGACTGAGGTACTCATTTCTTCTGTTGTGTCCTCAGTGCCTGAGATTCTCTCTTTGTCTCCTAATATTCCGTGGCTGAGACTCGCCTCTGAGGTTTCTGTTTGATTTCCTAAAATTTTCACTACCAGATTCCCCTCAGTTTGGATTTTTTTTTTTTTTTATTGATTCTATTTCTACTTCTAGGTCTTGAATGGTTTTATTCCTTTCCTTTCACTGTTTGTTTGTATTTTCAGAGATTTCCTTAAGGGATTTATTCATTTCCTCTTCGAGGATTCCTTTCATCATACAGGCGATTTTAAGGTCTTCTGTTTGTGTTCCAGCTATGCGGCATTTCTCAGGGCCTCCTGTGGTAGGCTTGTGAGCTCTACTGGAGACACATTGTCCCACTGTTACTGATTTTGTTTTTATGTTGGTGTCTAGGCATCTGGGTTTGGGAAGATTGTGATTCTAAGTGCTGATACCTGGTCTTCTTGTCTTTGGTGAATGGGTGTTTTGTTCCTTGGTTTCTGTTTCCTCTCTGGTTCTTAGGCCAGTGTGGTGGCTGTGTGTTGCCAGGTAGGAGATTCTTCTGGGATCCTGACAGGTGTGGTCACTGGGTGGTTCCAGACAAAATGTGTTTCTAGGTCTAGTGAGCTGACACTTAGGGATGGGGGTGGGCTAGGAGCGGTGCTTGGGGGTCTACAGAAAAACAGAAAGCAGGGTGTTCCACCAGGATCTGGTTAATCCCCTGAGAATAAGACAGATGGTAAGAAGAGACCACAGCAAATGGTCTGCTACAGAGCTGGAGGTGAGACTGGGGGATCGTATCTGGAAAGAGGATGGACAGGTGAAGATGTGCAGTTATCTTCTCTGCTTCCCTGGCAGCAGTGGCCTGTGAGTTCTCAGGGCTATAAAATATCCATATGAAAAAGGACTATGTATCAATCTAGTGAGGACCGCTCAAAATGTATTTGCAAGTCTCTGTGACACATAGCTTAATGGAACTTCTCTGTGCCCTCATGTCACTTCTGTACTAGATCTTGAAGAGTCCTGTGTCACAAAGTTTCTGGAAAGTTCCACTGTTTGCCTGCAAGACAGTAAAGGGTGAAAAGGGAAGTACTTTTTCCTCTCAAGCTACCTGAAAAGAGCTTCAGAGACCCCTAAGGAGAACTGGACCACTGCTGGGCTCAGTCATGGATAGGTCCCCAGCCATTAGTGACTAGAGGGCTGGGGTAGCTGGGACAGGGGTGTAGGAAGTCAAGAAGAAAGGCTGCCGTGATTTAGTGTGTTCAGGGAGGCCTTTCTGGAGGAGACTAACTCTGGCCTGGGCCTTGAAAGCTAGGAAGAGTGTGGTGGAGAGAGGAGCATGGTGGCAGAGCACGAACGGATTCAGGGAAGTGGTTTCTGCCCACCTGGGACATTCTTTGGGAACTCAAGTTTCTGTAGGAGATAGCATTCATAGTAAGTGGAGGGGTGTCACTCAAAGCTCCTGGGAGCTTGGCTCAACACTGTGGCTTAACACACTGGCCATTCTTGTTTACTGTGCAGGCGGGGTCAGGATCGAGTGTCTGTCCACCCCCACCGCCTTCACCCCGGCTTTGACTTTGGCCACCAACTGCAGACACCTCAGCCCCGGTATCTGGCTGAAGGCACTGACTGGTGAGTCTCCAGATGCTGGGGTGGGGGGACAGGAGAGAGGGAAGAAGGGAGGGAAAGAGGGAGGGAGAGAGGAAGGGAAGGAGGAAGAAAGAGACTGGAGAGAGGAGGGGAGGAAATGAGGAAAAGGGAGGGAGGGAAGAAGGGGGGAGGGGGAGATTGCACCAGATCCATGGAGTTTCTGATTTGCATCATTTTTGAATGATGCAAGTTAGTCCTCAGTTCACTCAGCCTTGGATTCTACTTCACCCACCTACTGGCCTGATTGCAGGAATTCACTCAGTGGAACTGGGCACTATCCTGTGCCAAGATTGGAGCTCAGTGTTCATGGTCCTGCCAGAAAGAAGGGAGGCAGGATGTGAAGTGTCTCCTAAGTTCAGTAGTCCTATAAACCAGTGGACTCTAGAGGACAGCTTGGTAGGAGAATTCAGAGATGCTAGGGTGGTCAGGGAAGGCTTCCTGGGGGAGGGAGGAATCCACAGAGAAATGATAGAGTGTATGAGAAAGACAATACAGAGAGCGTGACTTGGATGGGGTTAGAGGTCAGCTTAGGACCGTGGATAGGAGCAAAGAAGGAAGTGGAGATGTCATTGTGTCTTAGAGACAGGTACCCTAGGAAGCCATCTCATTGCCTGTACTTTTGGGACTCTGCAGCCCATTCAGAGACATTTAGATAGTTTGAGGTTGGGGGGAGAGTATTCCTCAGTGGGAAAAAAAAAGGAACAACTTTTTAAAAGCTGCATCATCTTCCACACCTCGGGTCAGGAAAGCTGGTTCGGTCAGGGTGGCGTTGGAAGCTCTGTCCGTGATAGCTGAGAACGATACACAGCATAATTTTTGCTGGCTGACTGCTTCCCATGCTCCTTTCTGGGTGCCAGAAAGAGTGTTGTAAGCATTCTCCGTTGTCTTCCATCTTCTGAGCATTCTCGGGTACCCTCTGTTAAACGGAACGAACTCAGCAAAGATAAATCACACTACTGCCAAATTCAGCCCAGCCTTTTTCCTAATTAGCAGATTCAAATTAGGAAGATTTAATTGCAGTCTGGATTAAATCCTGCCCCTCAGCAGTCAAGTCAAGTCAATTTGATTCAATTCGGCACACATGGAGCACCCAGAGCCCTTGTACACAGCTGAGTGACTTGAACACAAATACAGGGTCCCATGATGCATGCGGGATTACATGGGTGACAGAGGAGAGTCATCCAGAGAGGAGTCAGGAGTAGTGAGATGCATCAGCCCTGTCTGTGGCTTTCCTACTCATCCAGACCTGGTCTGCTTTCTTGTTCCCACCTTTCTGTGTTCCCAGGAGTCTCATTTCCTGCTGGCCCCGAGGAACATGAGGAATCAGGGTCTGGTTCACATTTTGCCGTCCTGTTTGGACCCATCCTGGGCTCATTCTGCTTGACTTATCTCCACTGGTGTAATAGGTTCTTCTCTCTTGTAATGAGCTCAGTTTCAGCAAGAGTGGGCCCAGTGACGAGAAGGGTTTTTTTTTTTTTCTTTCTATCTATCTATCTATCTATCTATCTATCTATCTATCTATCTATCATCTGTCTATCATCTGTCTGTCTGTCTATCTATTTAATCACTCATGCTGACTGTATCCCTATCTTTCTCTATGACGCATGCTTACCTGCAGGAGACAGCCTGGTAATTAGCCAACAGAAAATGCACTGTAGCAGAGGCTCCTCTCGCCCTCTGCAGGGAACTCCTGGGAGGGAAGGGCTTGTCTGCAACAGCTACCACCCTGGATCCAGTTCTTTTCTTTATACCATCAGAAGCCATTGAATTCTGTTCTGGGTCATTGTAAAAGTTTGGCTTCAGGTCTGGTTCAGCCCCTAGTTTAAGGCTATCCTGTTCTTCCTTTGGGATATCACACCTTTCCCAATCAGTTCTCCAAGTACAAGTCCTGGCCTAAGGGTGAGCAGGAGCATCAGGCTTGGGAGATAAATTTCAGATAGCCCCCTTCCCTACCCATGCCTAAAACCTGTCCCTGAATTGAGCCACAGCCCAGGTCTCCATCCTTGTCATGGTCTACGATTCAGTTCAGTCCCAACTCTGACTCCCAGGATGGACTGTGCCCAGCTCCACCTAAGGACAGTTTTGCAGGCACTTGGGTCCTATAGGCAAAGTGTGATGGATTGTGAGGACCTTCTGCTGTTCCTAGAGGTAGCTCTGTTTCTACCAAGTCCTAAGGGCTTCAGAGTCTAGAATCATCCAAGAAAGATGCTGGCACTTTGAGAGATAGGTTTCTAGGAAGAACATAAGATGCAACAAGACCACATCAAACTTTATAAAAATTGGCAGTGGGAATAAACTTGACCTTGATGTTTGTACACAAAGGAAAGGAGTCAGGAATGTGCAGGAGGGGACTCTGAATTAGTCTGCGAACCCCTACGTTTTGAGTGATTGTGGTTTCCTGTTAACGTGTGTTGTAAAGAGAAGTTCCCTTGATAAGGGGTGAAGACTACACATCTGTGGGGGATAAGGACAGATGCTTATAGAATGTTGCTAGGGGCTATGCTGGTTTAGTAAATTAATACAACAAAAATTAGTGAGAAAGGAAATCACAAATTTGAAGGAGACTTAGGAGAGAGGAAAGGGAAGAAAGAAATGTAGTTATAATCTCAAACATTAAAAAAAATAAGAGTCTGTGAACTTCATCCCCTGCTGATTGAGCCTGGGCCCAGGAGAACATTACTTATCTTTCCTTTCACTTCTTGTCTTCCTGCTCCCCTTTCTCCCCTGTGGTGGACCTTTGGGTTGTGACTTGTCTCCAGTTAGCATAAGAATATAAAGTTGTAGACTTAAAGACGGAAAATGTTTATTTTCTAATTGTTTTTTTTTTTAAAAGATTTATTTATTTTTATATATGTGACGACATGTGTCTTCAGACACATCAGAAGAGGGCACCAGACCCCATTACAGATGGTTGTGAGCCACCATGTGGTTGCTGAGAATTGAACTCAGGACCTCTGGAAGAGCAGTCAATGCTCTTAACCACTGAGCCATCTCTCCAGCCCTCTAATTTTCATTATGACTAGTTTTGTTGGCTTCTTCTATGAATTATGGGGGGGAGAAGTTGAAGTCTCCAACTATGTTTATGTTTGTTTGTTTGTTTGGTTTGTTTTTTTAAAATAAGATTGTTTCATTTTATGTTACATTTTGTCTGCCCATAAAGGTATCCAGAAGAAGGCATTAGATCCCCTAGAGCTGGAGTGTCAGGTAGTTTATAGATGATAGGAACTGAACCTGGGTCCTCTAGAACAGCTAGTGCTTTTAACTATTGAGCTGTCTCTTCATCCCCTATTTGATTCTTTGAATTTTGTCAGTTTTTGCTTCACTTACTTTGATTTATAAATATTGGGAATATATATTTCTCATCTATTAAGAATTATACAATGGTTATATCTTCAAAATGAAATGACCTCATAGTTAGGTTTCTCTTTGGTTATGCTCCTTGGGTCCAATTTTGCTTTGTCTGATATTGACATAGCCGTACTAACTTTCTTCCAATGGTGCTTGCTTCTTCCTCCTTTTTCTTTCCTTCTGACTAAAATAAAATAAAGAATAAATAAAAGTTTATTTTTACCCTTTTTTAAAAAATTAAAAATAGAATCTTTTCTTATACAATAGACCCCAACCACAGTTCCCCCTTCCTCCACTTCTCCCCCTCCATTTTCTCTTCAGAAAAGAGCAGGCATCTAAGAGACAACAGCCAAAAAGGGTAAAACAAAATACAGTAAGACAAGACAAAGCCCTCATATGTAGGCTGAACAACAACAACAAAATTAAGGCAGAGTTTTGTTATATATCCCTGGCTGGTCTAGAACTTTCTAGGTGGACGTCAAACTCAGAGATCATCCTGCCTCTGCCTCCTGAGTGCCAGGATTAAAGCATATGCCACCATGGCCTTTTACCTTTTTTATGTCTTTGTTTTTAAAATAGCAAATAGTTGGCTGTTGTTTTCCAGATACAAATCTGTGTTCATTAATAGGAATATATGAGACATTTACATTTATTGTAATTGCCCACATAGTTAAAGCTGAATGTACTATCTTGTGCTTTATTTCTGTTTGCCTTGTCTTGTCTATTGTGTGCCTTCTTTTGGATTGGTTGAGTGATGGGAATAAATGCTAGGATGCTAGGCTCACCATTGTGTCACTATTTTGTTTTTTATTAGTTTATTAGTATTTAGCTTACAAATATGTATATTGTCACTTTAGTATACATATATACAATATAACTAAATAGGTTATATTGCTTTGTGTAAAATGGAACCATGTATGAAAAACTGTATATTTACCTTTCTTCTTTTACATCCTTTGCTATTTCTTCTCTCTCTGTGTGTGTGTATGTGTGCATATGTGTAGACATGTATATATATTATAATTGACACAAGACTTTACTAGAAATTTTGTTTTAAACAAGTGGTCTTAATTAAATTAAATGGAGGTTTAATTTTTTCCTTTTTGTCTGCAGGCTTCATTTAGATTGTTTTTATTAATGTACATTTAAATCACTAATCTGAATCTGCTGTTGACCCAGCCCAGTAAAGCTTCCATTTCAGACACTCCACTTTTTATCCAAGGAATTTTCTAGAACCTCTTTCTCATGCTTGTGTTTCTATCGGTGTACTTGAATGTGTAATAATAGCTATTTTAGCATCTTTAATTGAGAATTTCACTGTAAGTGTCACTCTCATGTATTGGGGTATTTCTGTTTTCTGATTCCCCCCTGACTAGAAGACATATTGTTCTTTTAATCATGACCAGTTATTTCCCGTTGAGCAATGGACATCCTGAGCTGTAGATTATTGAGTATGTGGATTTGCTTGTATCATTTATGGAGTGTTGGTACACCTTGTTCTGGCAAACAACACTCGTGGATGCACTTGAGCTTTTAGAGGCTTAAGTCTCGTTACAGCAGATCTCAGATGTCCCCAAATCAGCAAGAACTCTAGATCTGCCTTAATAGAGCTTACAGGCCAGCTTCAAAAGAGTCATTCTGGGGTCTTCTGAATGCCCTTAGTGATTGACTAGAAGTCTCATTCTCAAACATGGAATTAAAACATTTCTCCATTTGTTTGATTTTTGGGAACCACCCACTACTTCCATGGGTGCTTTCCGCTCAGCCTGTGGGACATCACGATATGCCAGCAGTTCTCACCCTTCTTAATGTGGCGACCTCATGATGTGGTGACCCCCATAAAATTATTTTGTTGCTACTTCATAATTGTAATTTTGCTACTGTTATGAATTGTAATGTAAATATGTATGTTTTCCAATGAGCTTAGGTGACTCCTGTGAAAGGGTCATTTGACCCCCAAAGGGTCACAACCCACAAGTTGAGAAACACTGCCTTACACACACAGAACTTGCTATTCAGCAAACACTCAAGGGGTCAGTGCAGAGCTCTCATTTGGTGTAGCTTCCTGCTCTTCAGAACACTGCACCAGGAGTGTCAGAGACCTCAGCTCCCCTGCAGTGAGGCTCCTGCAGTAAGCCAGTGAGTGCAGAGAATGCCAGTCTCTGCAAAAGGACTACCAGTGTGTATCTCTGGTTCAGATGCACCTTCTCAGGCAAGGCAGTGAGTTGTAGGGTCACCTGGCTCGCAGCTCTGTATGGTTCATGCAGCATCTGAGAGCAGATGTTGTATACATTCTGTCCGGGTTTTCAGTGGCTTACAGTGAAGTTTCTGCTACCTAAAACCATGGCTGGAAGGAAAAATGCCTTTAAGTTTTCTCTCTCTCTGTTTATCTCTTCCTGTATCTCTCTGTCTCTTTGTCTCTGTCTCTCTGTCTCTGTCTCTCTCTCTCTCTCTTTCTCTCTCTCTCTCTCTCTGTGTGTGTGTGTAAAATCTCACTAAGAAAGTAGTCTGCTTCTCCTGTAGAGTTCCCCTTATCTAGATTTTGCTGTTACACCCTGATGATGTCACTTGAGATAGTCCTCAAAAGTGGAAAATGGCAGGTCATGCTTGCAATCCTAACATTTCGGAGGATGAGGCAGGAGGATTGTGAGTTCTCTTCCATCCTGGGCTACAGAGTAAGACCCTGTCTTAAGAAACCAAGTTCTCTCCCCAGTTCTCTCCCCCTCTCTGTCCCCAGTTCTCTCCCCCTCTGTCTCTCCCTCTGGCCTTCTCTCCCCCACTCTGTCCCCCCCATCCCCCCTCTACCCTTCTCCCTCCCCATCTCTCTTCCTCTCTAATTTCTTAGCAGACACCACTGTGTTTTCTGTCAGAAAGTACACTGTGTGGTTGCCTGTCCTTCTGTGGTGTTGGCATCAATTGATGATCTCTGTCTGGGTCTTTTATTTCTTTGGAAGATGCAAAATGATGACAGGTAATTTAATAATTCCTTATTCATATGCTTTCTGGGAAACATCACTATGGAAAAGTCATCAACTATTAGGTTACTCTGAAGCACAGCTGCTTAGGTCTTCCTTTTTGTTCCTCGTCTTCCCCGTCAAGAGGTGGTCCCCTGACGTCCCTCAGACAGGATGATTTGCTCAGCACCATCTAGGCCCACATTTAAATGTATTTCATGGGCTTCAATATTTTTTTGTAGTAACTGTTAGTGACATGCACATTACTCAGTCTTGCTGGCAGAGCCTCTTCTGGGGGATTCCTTCTGCCATGACCCTGGTGCACATTAGTAGTCTTCCTGCTTTTGCTTCTGACAGAACGTTCTGGTTTCTCTGTGTGAGTTTTCTCCACAGACCCAGAATAATCTGCAGGTCTCACTGGCCACCAGTTCCTCTCTGTTCCTTTGTTGGAATCTAAGTTTTTACCTGGCATTACTTTTCGTCCGTCTACCTCTCTGCCTTTACCTTTTCCTGTAAGCGCTGGCCTGTGAGCACCGCCTCAGCTCATCTGAAAAGACTAGTTCATCTTCATTTTGGAATTCCTTTTTGTTGGGTACAGACCTGGTGCTTGGCCGTTGTTTTGTTTTTCCCTAACTGATGCCATCTCCTTCCCTCCTGACTGCTTCATTTATATGAGAATCTATGATGATCTGTAGCTATCTGAGGGCCCTCTTTCTTTAATCTTGGGCTCATTTTAAACTTCTTAACAATTTGTAAAATTTTCACTATTATGTACTTGGAGGTACTTTCCTTTGTGTTGCTTTGTTGACACTGGATCACTTTGAGCCAGTGGGTTTATAGTTTCCATCAAATTTGGGGATGTTTTAGTGTGGCTCATGTTTAAATGAAGTGAGTTTCCCCGAACTTTTAGGAATGTACCTGGGTGGGCTAGGATAGCTTTCTAGCCTATAGAACAAGCAGCAGAAGGGGTCCCTCTGCTGTGGTTTTATTGAACGATGAAGATTTGTCCACTGCCTGTCCTTAGTGGAAGCCCTTGCCTGGACGCCTTTGTGCTGTATCTGACCTGCTCCACTTAGACTCTTTTTTGGAGAGAACTTAATGATTGGGCTGCTCCAGGTGCCTCAGACCGAAAAGGCTTAGATGTGGGTTCAGGAGGAACATGGGGACGGCTCATTGCAGGCAAGCAGCTTGTTAAAAGAGTTACTGGTGCCATTTTCTCCTGTCCAGAGGAGCAGAGTTGGCAGCGTGTGCGCTGGCTTTGCCCCATGGTGATGCCTGAGGCCTCTTCTGAAACCCTACAGGGCGGTGCTTCCTCCACCGTGTAGCTCATGAGGCTGTGTCCCCACAGGGATCTCAGTGTGGACGCCGGCTTGAGTCCTGCCCAGTTCCAGGTGCGGCCCATCCCCCAGCACTATCAGCATTACCTGGCCACTCCTCGAATGCATCACTTCCCCAGAAACTCCTCGTCCACACAGATGGTGAGTGCCTCCTGAGGGGACAGGGACTTCCTGCCTACCACATGCCAGTGGCGATCTGAGGCCATGGTTCTCAGTGCCCAGGGTCCTCTGAGTCCTGGCTCCTAGGCAGACCAGCATCTGCCTTCCACTCTCAGCCTCAGTTCTTATCCCAGGTTGAGGCAGGTGAAGCGGAGTGAGTGACTGGCTCAAAAGCCATCAAGGCTGAAGGGGGTCAAGTAGAAGAGGCAGCATGGCAGGCTGCAGCTTTTGGGGAAATGCCCAGTGCTGAAAGACTCTGTCTTGGAGCTGGGACGATGGCTCACTTGTAAAATGTTCGCTGTGCAAGCATTAGTCTGATCCTGAGCACACATGCAAATTCAGGCATGGTGGTGTGTGCTTATAAGACCAGAGCTGGGGAAGAGGGGCTCACTGCGTGCGCACACACATGGCGCAAGGGTCACAGCACAGGCCACACCCTCCCCAGGGACAGCCCTCTTGGGGCTATAGAACCCTGAATGTGCTAGAAAGATCAGGTTGGGTTTGGGTTTGCAAATGACACATAACAAAAGCTACACAAGGCCAACAGAAAGTCTTATTTCCATACAACTCCATGTTGCTGTCCTCCCAAAGAATTCCACCTTCTTAGCCCTTGTTTCTGTCATTTAGTCACGTAGTTCCTTAATCTCTCTATCTGTATCATAAGAGACTCGGACAAGCAGCCCCTGAGAAGCTTGTCAGCTCTGAGACTCCATGGTTCGCATTTGACCTTATCTTGGGGAAGCAGACACAGTTATGAGCCCCTTGCGTAACTAGTCTTACTTCCTTCTGCCAGCAACCCCGGTCGATCAGGCGTTTTGTCTACTTTGCACATTGGCAAACTGAAGCCAATGAAAACCTCTCTGAAACACAGAGAGGTTAAGTAGCTGTCCCCAGTTATGCAGAGCATGGCTTGATGGAAGCCTGACTGGCTCCTAGCCAGTGTTATAGTGGGCTGAATTAAACAGGGGTTGACAAGTTTGGACTAGCATCTGTGTCTTGGGTAGAGGTTTATGGCTGTGATGAGACAGCACTCATGGCAACTCTTATAAAGGCAAACATTTAATTAGGGCTGACTTACAATTTCAGAGGTTCAGTCCTTTATTGTCACGATGGGAAACATGGCGGCATGCAGGCGGACATGGTGCTGGAGAAGGGGCTCAAGAGTCTGCATCTTGATCCACAGGCAGCAGGAGATTGTGAGCCACTCTGGGCATAGCTCGAGCATAGAGACCTCAAAGCCCACCCCCAATGACACACTTTCTCCAACAAGGCCACACCCACCCCATAAGGCCACACCCACTCCCACAAGGCCACACCCACTCCCACAAGGCCACACCCACTCCCACAAGGCCACACCTCCTAATGGTGCCACTCTATATAGACCAAGCATTCAACCACATGAGTGTGTGGGGCCCATTCTTATTCAAACCTCTACAGTCTATGTTTAAAAGACTAATATTTTGCTCACTGTGGGTTTGTAAAGATTCTTTTTACTTAGAGACACTGCATCACAATACTATTTGCCAGGTTGCTGACTTTTTTGTCCTTGGCACTGGTGCTGACCTTGAGCCATCCAGTTGCTCTCAGAGACAGTAGAGGAGGCCACCCAGCTGCCTGAGTCTGAGTCTTGGCTTTGTCACTTGTTTGCACACCATTAGCTGATTATTTAATCTACTTGTGCCTTACTCACCCCATCAGTAAAATGGGGTTATAATATTCCTGCGGCTTCTATCAGGTGAGGCAGGGGAGGTGCTCAGAGCAGCACCACTGTGCAGTTAGCGCTCAGTCAGGGCCAGTGTTGCTGTGGCAGTGGCTAACCCTTCTGGAATGCACAACATGCACAAGCTTGGCTCTGCATGAATAGCGTTGAACACAAGAACAGGAGGTACTACCCTGCTGACTGCGGCAGGTCACAGGTCACGGGTGTGCTGGCTGGCGGTTGTGGCAGGAGGAGTTGCCCGTTGGGCCCAGGAGAAGCCAGGCATAGTCACTCTATCCAATCTGCTCTCTCCCTCTCAGGTTGTCCATGAAATTCGAAACTACCCTTACCCCCAGCTTCACTTCCTCGCCCTCCAGGGACTAAATCCTAGCCGACACACCTCTGCTGTTCGGGAGAGCTATGAGGTATGTTACCCTGTAGGGCACTGACTAGGTGACCACTCTCTGTCCTGGCTGGTGGGTAGATGTGGGTGTTGGGGAGCTCTCGGGTTGAAAGTAAGAGAGAAAGAGGGCACAAAGAGAAACTGCTGTGTTTCCACACCAGACAAGTCTTCCTGCTGGTAATGTGCTGGCTTCCTGCATATATCTTCCCGCTTGCTCGTCATGTGTGTTTGTACACTGAGCGCATGTGTCTGTGTTTCCCTTTCTACAGGAGCTGCTGCAGCTCGAGGACAGGCTGGGAAACGTGACCCGAGGAGCTGTACAGAACACCATCGAGAGGTTCACCTTCCCCCACAAGTATAAGAAGGTGAGGCTGCGCCACTAGCGGTACAGTCAGGGGGGGTAGGAAGGGAGTTGTCGGTTGTCTGCTTGAACCACCCTGGCTGTCTGCAGGGGACATAATCCAAAGCCCAGGAGCCTTTGTTCTGGTTAGATGCTCTACAGCTGGGCACCTCAGGATTTTCTCATTGGCCCACATCACATGCAGCCAGGGAGAGCTCTTGACAGGGAAGGAATGAAGGCTGAATGTGTTCTCCTGTGTGTTTGAGCATGTGTAGGTGAACAGATACATCACTGTTTGTATCAGTCCTGTGGGCAAATGGGCTCCTGTACACTAATGCTCACCTCAGAAAATAATTCACAGTCCAATCACGTAAGGACAGATGGACAAAGAAGGCCTCTGAACCGTGTGGGACTGGGCTCTTCTAGGGACATTTGAAAGTTACAGACCTAGGGGCTGTAGCCATTGACCTTAAAGGAGAATCTGTCTGGAGGGTCATTACCTGGAAGTCCAAGCTTTTAAAACATTATTTCAGTTAAAACAAATGAAACTTGGAAGACACCAACATGTTCTTTAGTGGGTGAATAGGTAAACCACTCACAGTGGATTGTTGTTATTTTACGATAGAAAGAAATAAGCTGTAAAAAAAAAAAAAAAGTGGAGGAAGCTGAATATACACTAAGAAGTGAAAGGAGACAGACCCAAGGCTGTAAACTGTATACTCTGAACTGTGACGTTCTGGAAAATAACACTACAGAAAAGGTTAAAAATAAAAACAAAACAAAGGACCAATGATGGCCATCGTGGAGCGAAGGAAGGTGGTTGTGGTGTAAACAGGCGACAATAGGCATTTACCAAAAACGTGGGGAGGGATCTACGGTTTGTTAGCTTACCCTTCACTGTGACAAAATCCCAGAGAAAAACAACTTTAATGAGGGAAAAGTCATTTGGGTTTTGTCTTAGTTAGGGTTTCTATTCCTGCACAAAACATCACAACCAAGAAGCAAGTTGGGGAGGAAAGGGTTTATTCAGCTTACACTTCCACACTGCTGTTCATCACCAAAGGAAGTCAGAACAGGAACTCACACAGGGTAGGAACTTGGAGGCAGGAGCTGATGCAGAGGCCATGGAGGGGTGCTGCTTACTGGCTTGCTCCCCCTGGCTTGCTCAGCTTGTTTTCTTATAGAACCCAGGACTACCCCCCCCAGGAATGGCACCACCCACAATGGCCTGGACTCTCCCCCCTTGATCGCTAATTGAAAAAAATCCTTACAGCTGGCTTTCATGGAGGCATTTCCTCAAGAGAGGCTCTTTCTTTGTGATAACTCCAGACTGTGTCAAGTTGATACACAAAACCAGCCAGTACAAGTTCAGAGTTTCAGAAGTTTGTCCATAGTTCCTTGTTTCTGTTTCTAGGCCTGTGTCCTGTGTCCTGGTGGTTGGGAAGCAGAGATGGTGCAGAGATGTTGGGAAAGGAACATAACCTCCCAGGGAACATCCCCAGTGATCTGCTTCCTCAAGTTAGGAATGCATCCGTGGATTAATCAATTAATAAGTCCAACATCCTGAGGGTCCAGTCACTTTCTAAAGCCAGGACTGTGTGTTATTATTATTTTTAAGATCCTTTTTAATATTTCAGATCCAGCAGGGTGGTCGTGGCACATGCCTTGACTCCTAACACTCCGGAAGCAGAGACGGGCAGATCTCTGTGAGCTGGAGACCAGTCTCAGCTACAGACTGAGTTCCAGGGCTACTCAGACAAACCTTGTTGCCAATTGTTTAAATTATAAAAGCTGCTTTCCTACACTTTCTACATACTTAAATAATCCACCCCCTTTTTCAAATCTCTACCGGGGTTAAAGATTAGTCATAGTGCCACTATTTAACAGAAATCATTTAATATTAAAGAAGGTGTTCTAGATTTAAAAGATGATTTCTAAGATGGTATGCAAATTAAAATAAAAGATGATTTAGGTACAAAATTATAAACCCATTGAGATAAAAATAGACGATAAAATACCCCATCTAAGCTGCGAAATACAGCTTAGCAGACTTTTAAATATAATTCATACTTAATAATTTTCCTAATTATTTCATAATTAGGAAATTTCTTTCCTCCTAATCCATCCCAAACAATTCCAGCAAGTGGAGACCATATAAACATACAGGCTCAGGGGGCTGAGTCAGTGGGATAAAAGGCAGGGGATTAAGTCACAAGAGAGCATCAAGGGAAGCGAATTGAAGAGAGGAACAGGAAGAATGTAAAGAAAACTTTAGGACCCCAATCAAATGTCAAAACAGTCTTAAAAATTTCAAGAGACTAAAGTAATCTAAAACAAAAGGTATGTTTACTACTAATAAAACTAGACAATATGGACATTAAAATCAAAATATATGAAAGGAACAAGAAGTAGGAAGAATTGAAGCCAAGTATGAAATTAAAAATCAAGGTTATCAGGCCAGGTGTGGTGGCATGCCCCTTTAATCCCAGCGCTCGGGAGGCAGAGGCAGAGGCAGAGAGGATCTGTGTTCCAGGACAGCCAACACTACATAGTGAGACTCTGTGTGAAAAGCCAAAGAGAGTGGAAAAAAAAAATCAAGATCATCAAAGTTAAAAAGAGATGTTGATGGAATGGAAGGTGGATGAAGAGCGAATGTTAAATAACTGACGACAAAAAATTTAAAAGGAAAGTTCTGTAGATAATGGAGAGAAATAAAGACCTAAGAGATTATAGACAGCAAGAACCTGATGTGAGAACAGACAGATAAAGACTCGAAACAGCTAAACAAGATGCTGTTGAACTGAAGTTAAGACACAAGAAGGAAACTGTGAAAAGTGGCAAAGAGCAGTAGAATCCGGGAGTAAGGCTGGGGTGGAACACTGGTTGGTTGGGCATTGGTTGTCCTTTCTTGTGGGGCCAGTCCTCCCACAAACACAGCGGACCCTTCAGCAGGCAGATCATTGTGACTCCATTAGTAGTAAAACCTCATGCATGGCAAACACAGGACAGTGGGTACAGCTTGGTTTTCTGGATAGAGGGACTTTGCAGAAGCTTGGCATTTTGTAGCTGGTACACAGGGCGCACCAGACTCAGCAGAGACAATAGGTTTCCTTGTGTGCTCTAGCCAGGGAGAGCACCACAAGACTAAATCAGAGTAGGAACTTGGAACTTCCAACCAGAGTAGGTAATCCTGACACCTGGGTCTGGCCCCAAGGTCATTCTCTGGTCTTCATCTTGTGATTCCACGTGTCTTTTCGCAGTTTGCTTGTCTCAGGAGAGAGGACAGGATGGATGGTTTTCTTTCTGTGGTCCCTCTCAGACTTATCCAGTGTCTGCAGCACTGGGGATGAGGACGTGGAAAGTGGACTGATTTAATTCAGTGGTTAGCTGTCTCCCCCTCCAGAGTATTTATTAAGCAGCAATGGCCTGCCTTGTAGTTGACCACATGTACCACGTGAAAACTTTCTGTGGAGTGCTTAACTGCTGTCAAACAGTGGTACAGATTGTGGTGCCAATTGCAGGGTGAATGGTGGTGGAGAAATTCTGTGTTCATAATGAGAGCGTAGATGAACAGACATTAGTGGGAAAGGGAATGAATGAATGAGTGAGTGAATGAATGAATGAATGAATGAAGCATCCTGGACCTAGAGGCAGGCATGCATGTTGAACAGGGTGGGAGAGGAAGCAGACAATGTGAGGGAGACAGGGGAAGCCAAAAGCCACAGGCCATAGCTTTGCAAAGGCAGACTGACTAAGACCCTGACTCTTTTGCAAACACTGGACCCTTGACCACCACCAGCAGTCCACCGGCCTCTTCCTCACCTGATTGTAACCTTCTCTCTTCAGAAGCAAGAGTGAAGGGTTAGGGGTGAGGGGTTAAAGAGACTACCAGAGTGGGAGGAGGCTGCAGGCAAAAGCCAATGGCGAGCAGGAGTCTGTACCACCGAACTAAAACCTTTTTCTTTCTCTGTTCACAGCGAAGACCCCAGGACAGCAAGGGCAAAAAAGATGAAGGGGAAGAGTCAGACACAGATGAGAAATGCACAATTTGTCTGTCTATGTTGGAGGATGGGGAAGATGTGAGGTAAGAGCCGGTTCCTTGACTCCATCCTCTGCCCCCACCCCCATTTTTCTCAGGGGTATTAGGGACTAGTCACTGTCCTGCATACTCAAGGAAGGCGGCACACACTTGGTGTGTACCTCAGGGTGCCAAGAGTGCTGTGGTATTTCATGGTTGCACTAGAAAAGTTAAGTACTGATTGGATGTGGTCACCCTGAGCATGGAGTCATAGAGACAATATGTGCTATTGGCTGGGAGGGGTTTAGGACAAGGCTAAGGCCTTTATGGAAGAGAGCTTGGAGATTCACCATTGGCAGTCATGGTTTCCCATCTCAGCCGCAGCCTTACTCCATGGTGTGGGTTCCAAGAACTCTCTTTATCAAGACCCCAGTGGTCCTCATCCTCTGCTCCTGCTCACCAGACTCTTCTTTCGTTCCAGACGCCTACCTTGTATGCATCTCTTCCACCAACTGTGTGTGGACCAGTGGCTCGCCATGAGCAAGAAATGCCCCATCTGCCGAGTGGACATTGAGACACAGCTGGGAGCCGACAGCTGAGGGAGGAGCTAGCCAGTGGACGCCCCATTTCCTTCACCAGGTCCCCCCCACGGCCATAGCCCTTGCAGCCAAACTTTGCCTTCTGAGCCATTTGACGTAGAGAAGAAGCCTGCAAGCACATTTTGTGGAAAGAGGAGTTGGTAGCGGTGTCTGAGGGAGAGGAGGGGTAGGGAGGACCCACCCATCCGGAATGATGACTGCCTCATCGCCTTGCTGTGCAGCGGGGAGGGAGCTGGCCGTGCCCAGAGCAGGGGTGGGAAGGGGGGGCCCAGCTGCTGAGGACTAGATGTGATCGCGAGGGTACTAGCTGATGATCGGCCCCTCAATCCTGTCCTTTGAGGGATTGTGTATATACCTCTTGACCACGTAGAAACCATGTAGGGGTCTCTAGCTATTCTGTGGACGGCAGCCAGAGCATGCTAGCTTAAGAAAAATGTCGTGTGTGGTGCTCTCGTCATCTGTGGTGGACATGTCGCTATTACTGAACTTGCACCAAATATTTCTCATTGAGTTTCTTGTTTTGGTGCCTGACCGAACCAACCAACCAACGACAGCCCCAATCTTCCCGTCTTTATGAGCGAAAAGAAAAAAAAAAAAAAAAAGAAAAAGAAAAAAAAATCAAAGGTGAAAAACAAAAAAGCCAAATCCTGTTTACGGTGAAAAAAGTTGATAATTTTTCACCCAGGTTGGGAGGCGGGAGGGGGGGTTCTTGTTTGTTGTTTTTGTTTTTTTCCTTGGGCTTTGTTTTTCTCATGTTTACAGTGCACGGAGTGTGGGAGGGGCATCTGAGAAGGGGGTGGGCTTAAAAATAGATGGGGGTCTCACTGGGTTTTTGAGGCTTTCAGGCAAGGTGAGGAGCGCAGAACCCTAGCCAGTGAAGGGGTTCCCCATCTCGCAGTGGGCTCCCCAGCTCTCGAGCCCGTTGCTTAGCCCCAAAAGTGTTCCTAGGTTCCACACTGAAGCAGGGAGTACAATGCCTCCAGCTACAGCCTACCCCCACGTTCCTGGGAGCCGGCATCCCCTGCTCACTCCAGTTCCTAACTCTATCCTGAGCTCTCATCTTGCCACAAAGAGGCAATGTAGCCACTGCCTCCCTATGCAAAAAAATTAACCAGATGATACAGACGGAACAGCATCAGCAGTGTGACTTGGTGTTGGCCAAAGTGCTCTCAGCACTTAGGGCTCAGGTCAGGTCCACGACCTTGGGAGTAACTTGAGCCTCCTACGGGATCCTGCTTGGTTAGACCCTCCGAGATGGCCATTGTTGCAAGATTCCTCCTTGGTTGGGCTGGGAGGCCCTGTGCCCCTAGCCTCATGATCGATCCTCTGATTCTTCTGTAATCTTGGGAAATTCCTTTTATTTCTCTGTGCCTCAGTTTCTTTCTCCTTCCAGTGGGGAGAAACAACCGCGTGTCCCCATCTCCCCCAACTCCTCCTACTTCACCTAGATCTGAGAGTTAACACCTTCCAGCCTCTTCTTGTGCTCTCTGTTCTCTCACAGGAGTCTCTGAGGGTTTAGTGAAAAAGGAGAGTCCCAAGTGACACAGTATTAGTGCGTGCTTTCTGTACCACTCAGAGAGATGGAAGGACAGAGTTCTGGAGGCCGGGGGAAATCTGCCAAATTCTAACCCGACTGTAGCTCTTAATTGTGTGCAGAAAATACCATGTCTCCTGGCATTCTTTAACCTTCCTTTGCCACTGGCTCTCCTCAACCCTGCTCTTCTTCCCTCTTCTCCCTCCCCCTCCTCCTCTCTTTGTTCCTTCAACCCCCTCATTTGCACTGCTCTCAGAAACTACCCTGACCTCAACCCCTAGCCAGTCTCAGTACCCTCATATGCTCAGAGCAGGAGATGGGATGCTGATCAGATAAAAGGAGAAATTCTACCAAGTTAAGTTAGCCGAGGATGAATCGTGACCAAAAAATGACAGCAGCCGATTGGACTTGAGAGAAAGCCTTCCAGCACAACCATCATGAAGGAATGGTCTACTATACAAGCGAAGGCTACTCCCAGGCCCCCGTCTTCTGGTGTCTCATACAATCTCTGTGGACTGCCTACGTGGGACAAGCGTTGAGGAAGATGACCACTCAGGCGATGTCTTGGCCTGGTGGAACTAGAGGGGTGGAGGACCAGCACACATCCAGCAGTTCGTGCGGTGACGGTCAGGAGTGCTGAACATGGCCTTGGTCAACTCTGGTTGCTGTCGTGAACACTGTCTCCAGTACAAAGGCTAGCTGGGGAAAGAAAGTCAGGATGCTAGAGAGCTAGCCACAAGACACAACTTGTGACTTCTTTCCTGCTGCTCCCCGATGGCTGTGTCAAAACCAAGGTGTCATCAGAAGACGGCTGTGGCTCAGAGGTTGTCGTTTGGGTGGCCTAGGTGGGTCATTCTCTGTTCTTTCCTTTGAGGCTCTCCTGAAAGGCTAGTAGGAAAGGAAATTGGCAGGGACCCAGGAGGGAACTGGAACCAGTGTCCCAGATTCTAGTCCTGTCTCTTCACTGACAAACTGGGTGATGCTGGAACCCCTGTCCCCACCCCTATGGCTTGCTGGACCTCAGCTTCCTCAGCTGTGACACAAGGAAGTTGATTGGATGCTCCCTAAATTTCTCCCAAAACACATCCTGTGATTCCTCCTAACATCAACACATCATCCAGGCTGTAGAGCTACCCTCCGCCCGGCCATACTGCTGAGAGGCCTCCTGTGCGTGTGTACGCCTGCTTCCTAGGCCTCGGCACACAGGCCGAGTGAAAGGGCAGGATGGTTTCTTCTTGCTGCAATTTTTTGCGCAGGCTCTTTGAATGCCCCAGGCTAACATTAGGACCCGAGCAGGGAAGGGGTTGACCCTCCACCCCCTTCCCCTTCCCACCTATCAGGGGTCCTGGTGCCCTGGAACAGCACTTAGAGCCCTCCCAGCTCCCGTTTCGGGGCTACTGATTGGGTGGAGAAAAGCCAGTGTCTCTGCTCAGTTCTCAGATTGGTCAGGAAGCCAGAAAAGAGTGTAGAGGAGGTAGGGCCAGGCCTCAGCATCTCACATCCACCATCTCCAGGAGAGGGACATGCAGTTCTCCTGCTCAACTCAAGGGACTCAGACCCTTTTCTGACTGAGACGCATGAGTGCCTTTGACAAGTTGGGCCTCCTAACCGCAGCCATGGCGCAGCAGGTCCACCTAGGACACCAATCAACGCAACGCCATGAATCCAGCTGGGCACAGGCAGAGGGCAGCTGGGCTGCGCGTTCCTCCACCTGCCAAGGACCCCAGGCTCCCCGGTCACCCTCGCCACCACCTGTGACAGGCCTCAAGCTCCTCTCCCGCAAAGGCCCCCAGCCTCCGTGCAAGCATTCTTAAACTCTTTACGCCTAACGAACAAGCACAGTTTTTTCAATGGTGAAGAAAAAGCACCAGACTTTTTTTCCTGAAGAAATCCCCCAAGCCCCACCCCCACCTGTGGGACAAACATTCCCCCTGTGGGGCTGTAGCAACGTCTGTCAGGTCCCCCTTGTGTTTCATCTCCTGCGCGCGCGTAGAGCAAATGCTAGAGCGATTTCAGCTGATAGAAAAACAAAAAAGAAAAAAAAAACACAAAAAAAAATAAAAAAAAACATGGCACGTTGCTAGTTTACAGGGTTTTGTGAGTTTAAATGCCTTATATTTAACAATCATAATTTATGACTAACTTGTAGATATCGTGGGTTCTTATTTAATTATTTTTATAGTTGTTTTGCATTTTTAATTATAATTTATTTATTTAGAAAGGATACTAATGTTTTTTATTGCTCCTATTACCTCATTTTGGCGTCGTTTCTGGGAATGGAATGCTTTGCATGCATTGGTACGATGACAACTGCGAAACAAGCAAACAAACAACAACAACAAAAAAAAAAACCGTTTTAAATAAAAGTCTGCGAACTTTATTTTGTCCAAACTATCAGGGTGTGTGATTGCAAGCTGTCCTACTGTGGTGCTGGCCTCTTTGGATACATTCCATACGAAATGCAAACCTTTGATTCTGTATGCTGTGATTTAGTGAGAAAGCTCCAATATAGTGAGTGTATTTAGCACATATATAAATATAATTTGCACTTGTCAGCAGACTGGGGTAATCCTTTCACTTGCCACCCCTGCCCACCCCCTCCCCCCAACCCCCCCTCCGCCTCTTTCCCCACCTCAAGTCTGCTTTCTGTCTTCCCTCCCTTCCCTTCAATCCCAAG
The DNA here is from genome assembly GCF_011762505.2 of Arvicanthis niloticus. NCBI lineage: Eukaryota > Metazoa > Chordata > Mammalia > Rodentia > Muridae > Arvicanthis > Arvicanthis niloticus. The sequence continues at coordinate 12,246,064 of NC_047671.1, forward strand.
CCCACTCACCCTCCACCCCCTGAGGACAGTTTCAGTGCACCAGAGGTTACTAAGCTAGATTTGGGCTCCCACTCGTGAAATTTCAGAACTGGGGTTCTTCAGACAGAATGAGCACGGCCATCTGAAAGACAGGGAGCCTGTTTTATTAGGTAGGGGCAAGAAGACTTTTGTCTTCAGACCAGCTCTGGAGTAGGTTCCCTGTGATCAAGAGTAAGTCGGTCCCTGGTCCCCCTGAGTCAGTCTTCTGTTCCGAGAGAGGGAGAAAGAATATGGCACAGTCCCAGGTGAGCCCACACAGGTGGGTCTCTCTTTCTCTTGGGAGAGATGAAAAGAGAAAGGATGGAAGGAAGACAAAGAGAGTAGTGGAGAACAGAAGGAGCCAGTTAAGAATTACCTTAGAGATCTGGTCATAGCAGCCGTCCAGGGTTCTCTTTATATAACACCCTGCAGGTGCAAACATACATTAGATAGATTTGTCCTTGGGTTTGAAACATGGACTTTCCCAAGGACAGTCTGAGATGACCTGAGAGAATGAGCTGGTTGAATAGAAGACCCAGACTATGGTGCAGGAATTTCCCCCACCCTGAATCTTGTCTGGAGCCTTTGTAGTTGGGATACCAGTCACTGACAGGAACTTGGGGAGCAGAATTATGTTCTGCTTTCTCCCCAGCACCACCCCCTCCCTTGCCTATGTCACAGAAGGCCTGCCGTGGACTTAGAGGGCTCTGACTCTAGTTTCTCTAGCTGTGTGAGCAACGGTGAGGAGGCCTTGAGGAAGTGGGCCCTGGATTAAGCCTGGAACCCTGGCATGCTGACCCTCCTCTCTCCTTCTTCTCCTAACTCAGCCCTCCTCCTTCTTGGCTCTTGACATCACTGCCTTTGCCTGGTGGGTAGCTCCACCCTCCACAGAAGGCCCCATGGGTTTGCATAGTTCTGGCATGGAGGAGAGACAATAAAGAGCTGTGGTGGCCACACCACCTACCTATGTGGCTAGACCACGTGTGTGGTCCTTTGGCTCCATCCCTGTGACGGGGTGTCTTGCTTGCTGCTGCCCAGCTTCTCTTCTGCCTCTACCCTGGAGCCTTGCTTTTCTTGGAGATGGCCTGTGGAGTCACCCACCATGCTGGTGGAGCACAATCACCACACTGCCAGGCCCGGCAGACACTGCCCCTGCAGAGCTCCGCGTGGGCATGCTGTGCTGTTGTGTGGGGCCAGAGTAGGACAGGCCCTATGCTCTGGCTGGTAATGCCCCACCCCCGAGCCTCCCCACCCTGTGGGATGAGCTTTAGTCCCCTCAGCTGTGGTGAGGGCCACACCAGGCTCTCCAAGGGGCTGTTTGTTGCCCCTGGTAAGTGGAAGGATTCTCCTCAGTGTTGATTGTCCTTTTTTTGTAATCCTCCTGCCGTTCTGTTCTGTTGTGTGCTGTGCAACATTTTGCTACATAGACTATTTTATAGCAGAAAGCTAGAAAAATATTTATTATGACTACTAAAGCAATAGTGTATCAACGAATGGGCGGAGACATTAGGAATTGTGTAAATGCTTAGATTCACTTTGGGTGGATTTTTTTGTACTTTATTTATAACTAATAAAAATGAACTGCATTGCTAACTACACCTTAGGAGTGTGGAGTGTTTGTTTCTGTGCCTGCCTAAGGCAGGGGGAAGAAGCTTCTGAAGAACTTGGTGGCGCACGCCTTTAATCCCAGCACTTGGGAGGCAGAGGCAGGCAGATTTCTGAGTTCAAGCCCAGCCTGGTCTACAGAGTGAGTTCCAGGACAGCCAGGGCTACACAGAGAAACCCTGTCTCAAAAAACCAAAAAGAAAAAAACAAAAAACAAAAAAGAAGGACTTCAGCTGGCCAATGTGTTTCCCCAAAGGCTCGTGGGTTGCTTGGTCCCCAGCTAGGTGATACCGAAAAGGAAACCTTTATGAGGTGGGGCCTAGTGGGTGGATGTTAGTCACTGTGGTTGGACCCCCAGTAGTATACTAGGAACTTAGCCTTCTCCTCTTCACTTGCCAGCCACCATGTAGTAATCTCCTCAGCCACCCTCTCCTGCCATAGTTTTCTGCTCCATTCACTGGGCCCAAAGCAATGGGCTGACAACTGTGGACCAACACATCCAAAACCGTGAGCCCAAATAAACTTTGCTTCTTAAATGTTGCTTACACAAGGCATTTGACACATCAAACGAAAGCTGACTAACACAACCCCCTCCACCCTGCCTCCCTTTTTTTTTTTCTCAGTAGACTCTTTCCTGTCACCAAGAATCAGTCGTCAAACTGGCCTGTTTTCCAAACTTTATCGATTTCCGAAGATGTTCCCAGTTTTGATCAACTTTCAGACACAGCCTCTTGTGTGTTTGAACTGGGTGCTATTTACTTGTTCTCTAGTCAAACAGACTTTGATTTACACACAACGGGGTTACTACCCTGTTGTAAGAGCCCAAGCTCATGGGCCAGGGGATATTCCCCAAAAATGTGTGGTCTCAGAGAATTAAAAAAAAAAAAAATCAGTTTATTTCATAAGCTACAAACAGACCAGACAAACAACTTTTTTTTAAAAAAGAAAATCGATAGACATTTAAAAAAAAAGAGTGGTTTTAGGTTCCTAGAGAAAAAATGCAGGTGAATTGTAGAGAACGCTTGTGAAGCCTCCCTCCCTTCACTACCCTCTGGTGTCAACATTGCTCATTAGTGTATTACATGAGCCAATATTGACACACCACTATTAAAGTCTGTAAGTTACATTATGTTAATGAGCCATTTAATCAGCTTCTGTATTTCTTTTCTTGGAATCCTCGAGCCAGGCTTCTTTGTCCTTGTCTTACCACCAACCAAGTGCCATGCTTGCTCTGTGAACATGGGCAAAACACTGTCTCTCTTTGGTCTTGTCAGTGGCTCAGCAACCAGGCCTAGCTCTCTAGCTCAGGTCTCTACAGATCCAGCTCCTGCTAGCTCCTGTGTCTACTTCAGATGAAGCAGGGGTAGGGTGTGGTTTTTGGGTAGGTGGGGTGGGGGTAGGGAGCAGCTTCCCTCCTGGACTTGGGGCCCACTCCACACCCAGTCAGCCTTCCTGGCCTTTCCTCCTGCTTTGACCGGGCACTGCCAGGAGGAAAGTGGTTTTTCAGGAAGCACATGGGCAGATTCTCTCCAGGCTCCATGAACTCTGGCCACTATAACAATGCTTTGACTAAGGAGGCACAGAGCCTGTCCTCACTCCTGAGCCTCCTGGGTCCTCCAGGACACACCTGCAGCAGCGTAGCTTGCCTCCAGCTTTTGCTGCCCCAGAAGCCCTTTGCATCCCCAAGTCTTCTCTTGCCAGGTACTTTCTTGTCTTAGACCCAGCGAACATGTCTCCACCCCACATGCATGGCGCTGAAGGGCTTTCTTGGCTGGCCATTTCTCCTTCGGCCCCAAACCACCACGGTGCTGTTTTTCCTGTTTTCTCAGTGTGGATGGAGTTTGTCCTTACATTTCATTCGATGAGAAGTTCTGCCCTTGCTGTGAGCTTCCAGGCTGGCTATTAGCTACAAGACTTAAAAATTACTTAGACTCTCTACACTTTACTTTCTCCATTGATTAAAATGGCAATGATACTGTCTGCTTTATTGGCCTTTATTTTATACTTTTAAACTTTTAAATGCACTGATAACAATCACATCAAATATGCACACACAAAAATGGCATATAGATGACATAAAAGTGCTCTGTGTGTGTGCGTGCATGTGTGTGTGTGCGTTTGTGTCCATGCATGTGTATGTGCATGTGTGTCTGTGTATTCATGTGTGCGTGTGTGTTTGTGTCTGTATGTCCGTGTGTGTGTGTGTGTATGTGTGTATGAGTGTATGAGTGTATGTGTGTGTGTATCCTATACAAGTCTACTGTATCTACTACTGCTGATGTTGGTATTTTTTTTGGAACTGCATAGCTTTGACAACCACAAGCTAAACTGTTCAGTTTGGTCATGAAATTGTAGTTTAAAAATCAGGGTGAATGCCTTCAGCTACATCTTTATCTCTTGGCCTGTATGTGATCTAAATCAGGAGCCATGTTATTGGGCCTCTGGCTTTCCATGGAGTGTTAAATCCACCACTTCTGTGTTACCCTCTTCAGCACAGCACTGCAAGCCAATAAAGTGTCATTAGATTCAGTATACACATACAGGGATTGTCACATTCAGGAACCAAATGCATGTTGACTTCATTATAAGACAGATGTCGGTGCTTCAGAATCTTAAAGCTTTAGCCTGTAACAGAAGGAAACATCATGTTAGATTTCCTACTTTTGGGGATTCAAATACAGATGCAGTGCAAGGTCAGCCCAGAAAGAAGCTCTCCAGTCAGCACAGCTGTATCTTCCCAAAATACCCAAGGCCTTGCCAGTGTTTCAGCAACTGCAGGATAATAGAACACTTGAAAGTCGTCATTGACTTTTGTTTACTTATTTTATTATTATTATTAATTTATTTATTACTGAATTTGTTTTCACTGAAAAAGAAAAATATTCGAAACTGTGAAAGTCACACACATACACTCCTTAGAGATCAAACCATAGATGGCTGGAAGTAACTGGAGTCGTTTTCACATCTTTAACATGGATGTTGTAATGACCCAATAAGGGTAGCAATTTACCCACTATTTTCTGCAAAAACATGAATGCCAGAAAAGACCATGTGAACAGCTACAAATGGAGTCTCCCTTGCGAGCCTGTAAATGCGAGGAGCAGCATGAGCAGACATGGAATGTCAGTCCTGACTGCAGACAAACTTCAGAAGGCTGCTGCTGAGTGTGGCAGGGCCAGGGCCAGTAACGCTCCACCTCCTCTTCCCATCCCTGCAGCACCTCCATGCATTTGAGAAGAGGGAGTACACAGACTCTGAGTGACAGCCACACCAGAGTCAAAGGAACAAAGCACTAACACTCGGGTCAGAGAATGAGAGTCTGTGCCTTTGGCCATAAAACTTACATTAAATGTCCCAATATATATGCCTGAGACAGGGTCTCATGTGTCCAGACTGGCCTGACACTTTCCATGTACCTAAGGATGGCTTTGAACTTCTGTCCTCCTGCCTCCATCTCCTGAATGCTGAGATTACAGGTGAGCACCACCACACTTCTTATGAGTTGCAGAGGATGAAGCCCAGGGCTTTTGTGAAAGCCCTCTCCCAATTGGGCCACATCCTTAAGCTCCTGCCTTGGTTTAAGCACCACGAAATGGTTGGCCTTTTCCTCCAATGTTTTTAATTTTCCTGAAACAAAATAGTTAAAACTGGAGGAATTTGGTGAGACTTGTACTAATAAAAGCAGGGTTAACTGTTCAGTTCATTGCAGTTTAGGGACTGGGTTAAAAATATGAGGGGGTGGGGGGAAGCATGCTGAAAGACAAGTTTTTTAAAAATAATGTTATCCCAAGGATCTAGATTCAAAGTAGTAGTTTAAAAAGTATTTCTTCAGTTGTCTTCCAATCTGTATGCAGATATCCACTATTATTATCCTCCATTAAGAGACACACTCCACACAGTGTTAAAAACACCTCTTGTACAGTATTTCAGTGCTTTGTAATGAGTCAAGTTAAAATGTGTCAACAGAGTCAAAATAATCAGGCTTAATAGAAAGATACACAGAAAACTGATGAAAGATTACTGCGCATGCATCCCTAAATGTCATTGTTCTTTCCAGGAGACTTTGCCTTTGAGGGTCAGTGAGGGAGTTCATCTGACACAGTTTATGTGGAGATGATGTGTCTACTATGTTCACACATGTTAGAAGCACACAAATTGTTACAATTTGTTACAAGTTACAATTGTTACAATGCTGTAACTTTCTTACACTTTGGCACTTACAAAGGTAGCTGTGAAGGTTTAATATGGCTTCTATTCTCTTGTCTTCAGTGAGTAGAGATAAATCTTCACAGCAGTCCTGCTTCTTGAGAAGAAAGCCCATGTCCCTCTCTGGAGCTCTGAAACTGATACCCAGAAGGACTGATGTCATCCACAGGGAGTGAAGTTTTATATTGCACCAAGCCATCTCTACAGAAACTACTGGGGTGTTACAGTCTTGGAAGGACACAGATTGAGAGAAAAGTATCTTGGTAAACTGCTTAAGGGGCTACCATTAGCATCTCTACTCCATGATGGTCCATGCATCTCAAGTTTCTACATAGAACTAACTGGATGTCTTGTGCTACCTGGTAAATACCCCACTGGAGAAATGATGAATTTTTCATTCTTTAAGGACTCTGAATTGTCTTCTTGCCCCCTGTCTTAGTCAGAGCTTGTATTTATGCACATGACCAAGAAGAAAGTTGGGGAGGAAAAGGTTTATTCAGCTTACACTTCCACATTGCTGTTCATCACCAAAGGAAGTCAGGGCTGAAACTCACACAGGGTAGGAACCTAGATGCAGGAATTGATGCAGAGGCCATGGAGGGGTGCTGCTTACTGGCTTGCTCATCTTGCTTTCTTATAGAACCCAGGACTACCAGCCCAGGGATGGCACCACCCACAATGGGACCTCCCACCCTTGATCACTAATTGAGAAAATGGCTTACATCTGGATCTCATGAAGGCATTTCCTCAAGGGAGGCTCCTTTCTCTGTGATAACTCCAGCTTGTGTCAAGTTGACACACAAAACCAGCCAGTATACCCCCTATCCCCAAGTTCAACAGGAAGGACTTCTGTTCCATCAGAGGATAGGATGCTAGCATTGGACAGCTATCAGTGTTTCTGGAGAAATCTCAATTGAGAGAGTAGAACCTTAAGAATTGGAGTCCCAGGACCATGTCAGGGGTGTTTTAGAAACCCTTCTATAATAGAGCAGGTTTGCTGTAGAAGAGTAGACATGCTATTTCTCTTTCTATGGGTTTCTTGTAAAACTGGGAAACTCACTTCATAAGGAAACTACTTTAGATTGGCTCAGCACACTTTCTGGGATGCTTAGAATAAAGATGTTCCATATATCTGAAGACAGAAGCCCTTCCTGGTTCCTCAGCCCACAGAGCTCTGCTTTCATTTCCACTCTCAGGCATGTTATCACTCTGGCAGCAGCTCTGTTTCCTGTCAGCAGCCAAAACATGCAACTTGAGTGTGATAGTTGGGCGTCAACAGATCTGATGGACCTTTACCTTCAGTGGAAGCACTTGATAGTTTATCCTAGCCTGGCATGAATTCTGTCCTCTTTTTGGAAACCACAGCTGCACAGTTCTAGTACCTGGAGTTGTCTCAAAAACCTGGTGAAACTTTTCTCTGAAAATCGGCCTCAGGATGATTCCCCCACCCCTGCCCCATCCTCCTTTGTCATTGTCAGTTTCCTGCTTTGTTTCCCAACTCTGGGACAGTCTTCTGAAGGTGGGTGGGAGGAATGCATTTTTTTTTTTTTTTTAGTGTTGGGGGGGGGTCTGTTTTCTCTTCTGCAGGCCTGTCCACACCTCTTTGCCTGTTGCTCAGGTGATGTATTCTGATGATGCCCAGGCCCTCAGAATGAAAGTCAGATAGACGCTGCCTGAAGGTTTCCTTGGAGAGTCATTCCTTTATCAGATTTAGGGAGATCTAACTCAGCCACTTCAGTTATACCACAGAACTTAATAGTGTTTTGTTACAAAATCATCTTCCAAGAAAAGAAAGCAATTTTTTTGCTAGAGTCTTCTGAGAACTTCTAAAGGTCTCCCAAAACAATCTCACTAGGCATGTGTGCGTGCATGCATGTGTGTGTTTGTGTGTATCTGTGTGTGTCTGTGTATGTGTGATTTCGACATTGTTTGAGACACAAAGGTAAGAATTCGCTTCCCTTCAGAGATGTGGGTGCCCCATACTCTGAGGTTTAGTGTGAAGATCAAGGAGCTGTCTGGAAAGCATTTTATTGTGTAAAAACTTCGATAAATTTCTCAAACTCAGTATTTTTTCATGATGTTCTTGAAATCAACCATAAGATGAAAAGGCCATTTGTGGAATGTTTGGAGCCTGAGAAGGTTCTAGACAGGGTCCAGGTGTCTTCTTCATCAGTATTCTCAAGGAAGAGTATTGTCATGTAGCCCATGTTCTGACAGTGCCGACTTCCTGTCACAGACAGGATATGTGATAAGAACACGGAGCAGAGATTATTGCTGTACACCGAGTCTGTCTCCAAACAGTGTGGTCCCTTGATGTGCAGTTGATATCAAGCCGAGAACAGCCCTGTTTTTTAAATTCTTGTGATGGGGCTCACTTCTTTTTTCTCTTTGGGGACCTCAAGGGAAGGGCAGTCTTTTATCTTAGAGAAAGAGTAGGATTTCTTTGTAAATTCTTTTAGGAGAATTTCCAGGATTCTTATATTTGCAGCCCTTCTTGCATTTTCTGCCATTTGGCAGCGTTTCCCTTTTCTGGGTGCTAACATCTGACTGTTTCTATCTTCACCATATTAAAGGAAGAGCCAACTTCTATTGGCTGGCCACTACCCTTCCCTATGGGTGCCTGGGCCTTCAACAAGTTTATCAGTTGAGTCTCTAGATTCCTTCTCTCTATGCCGAGGACACAGGTGGAGAAGAAGGACAACAAGGCCTCTGGATGAAAGCATAGGAAGGTTGGGCTCTGTCGTATTGAGGGACATTTTTGAGATGCCCCCAGGGAGGGGCCTGGCGTTTCATCTCACCCTGCCTGCTTTGCTCCTCAATAAACTCCTTCCCCAGCAAGGCAGAAATCAGGACCCCTGGGACAATGTCTGAGATGCCAGGGTTCAGGGTGCAAAAGTTAGAGGTACCCAGCCTCAGCACCAGCAAGTGCAAGCCTGGCACCTGAAAACAGGCTCCCACCCTACATATCCCATCTGGACATATTGCCAATCTCACCATAGTCCTGGTCTCAGGGGAGAGATTTTCTTCTGTCTGCAGCCCCCCCCCCCCCCCCGCATAACTCTAAGCCCAACAGTCTTCAGCCTGAGCCCAACAGGAAGGGAAACAGTTCCTTCTGGGAAAAAAGCTCCCTTCCCACCACATCTTTCCCTGCTGCTAGCAGGTCCCCAGGTCTTTGCTGGCCCTGCTCTGTGACTGGCAGACAGGCCCACATGTCATCTCTTCTCTGGTCACGTTCCTGTCTAGAGCTCATAGAGAAGCAAACAAAAGATTGAGTTCCCCCTCCAGCTGCTCATTTCCTCCCCCAAGCCTCTGGAGAATGAGCGCTTACACAGGTAGCAAGCTCTATTTTTTTTTTATTTTATTTTTATTTTTTATTTATTTATTTATTTATTTATTTATTTATTTATTTATTTTACAAGGGTGGCTGGTTGAGCTCCATCTTTCCTCAACGATTCAGGGGCGAGTTTGCCTTCAAGACCATTCGGAGAGAATTACAGTTGCATTGCTTTCGAGTAACTCCTAACAGCGTATTTCCAAATAAATACCCCTGGAGGTCTACTTTACAGAAAAGATAAAAACCCTCCGCTGTTAGCACAATCTACTTACGTATAAACGGCTGCACAAAGTCTCGAGAACTCGTGATCGCTCGCACGTAGTTGCCTGTACGTAATCGCTCGTACGTAGTCGCTCGTAAGTAGTAGGTTCAGCAAAAGCCTTTCAGTTGATTTCCTCAGTTCCTGGGCTAGAGAGCTCGTTTCATGCAAGATGTTGATGAAAGTAAACTCATCTGAGTCCAGATGTACTTTCTCAGCTCTGGTTATGTGCAATACAAAAGAGAATTGTGGGCACCCAAGGCTGGGTTGGCACCAGGCATCTAATGACCTCTACACTGTGGATGGGGGTCTCCACCCCACGGGGCATGGAAGAGGACTTGCAGCAACGGAGGAGATGGGGAAGGAGCCTGGGATGAGAGGGAAGGGAGAAGAGCCCCACATGACCCGTGGGAAGAGACCTTCTCTGGTCCTACTTTTCTCCTGGCAACAGAACAGTCCAGGTGACGTGAAAATGCTGTCTGTCCGCTCTGTTTCTATCAGCAGAGTTGAGAACCTTCTGGCTTCAGGAAGTTTGCCTGGAGGGTGGGTAGATGTGTCTCTAGTTTCTCATTAGTACAGAGACTGGTGTTTTCTATTTTATTAAAAATGTGTTTTTATTTATGTTTCTGTATCGATGACTTTAAGAGGAGAGTTTTGGTTTATTTTTGTTATTGTTTTATTTCTGACACAGGGTCTTACCACATGTAGCACAGGCTGAGTTCAAAGTAGGATTCCTCCTGCTTTGGTCTCCTGAGTGCTGAAGTTGCAGGAAACACACCTCCATACTTAGTGGTCCTGACCTAGAGTTAGTTAGCTAACGACTATAATGCATGAAATAAAATGTTATATACACACAGGAAGTGTGTGTGTGTGTGTGTGTGTGTGTGTGTGTGTACTTCTGTAGGTCGGCATCCCTCATGTGAAATGCTGGAGGCCAGAAATACTACAGATTTTGTTATATCTGCATATACATAATGAGATTCCTCAGGGATGGGACCCAAGTTTAAACACACTCATTCATGTCTCATATGCATCTCATACACACTGCCCAAAGGTAACCTTATGCCGTATCTTTAGTGCACCTGTGTTTTGACAGTGACCGGTCACATGAAGTTGGCTGTTGAGTTTTCCACCTGTGGTATCCTATCAGCATCCAAAAAGTTTCAGCGTCTGGACTATTTTGGATTTCAAATGTTCTAATTAGGGTGATGCTCAATCTGCATTTATTCATTGTTCACCTACAGCCAGGATATAGAAGGCAAAAGTTGGAGATAAGTCTATTTAAATTTAAAGATTACAGCGCATTTGCTCTGAAAACATTGCTCAGAGGATCGTAGAATAAGAAACACTCTCCTGGCCAAGGAGACAACGGACGTTTAACACACTCAAGGTGAAGGAGGAAGACTAAGATGAAACCAACTGGAAAAAGAAATGAACAATTGGAGGGGTCAAGGAGCCAGCATGAAGAAGCATCTTCAGGATGAGGGGCACTAGAAGTTTCCCCAGGGAGGCGAGGTCTCAGGACCTACAGGTAGGCGGGCTGATTCAGTCCCATGTGCGTTTAGACTCCTGGACTTCCCACAGCACTCCCTGCTGGGCCTTCCTGGTGTTTCCTGCACCCCACACTTCTGATAAGGATTCTTCTGCTCTCTGAAGAACTTGGTGGACCAGGACCATCCCATGGACCAGGGACAGTGACTCAGGGATGACAGAAACCAGAGCTGTACATCTCTGCTTTTTGATTTTGTGTTTTTTTAGACAGGGTCTGGCTGGCCTGGAAGGCCCCACACTTACAGAGGTTTCTCTTCCTCTAACTCTGCCTTCACCCCAAGTGCTGGGACTAAGTGCATACCACACTCAGCTGCCTACCTTCATTAAACAGGCAAGTCCCCAGTCCATCCTCTCAGACTCTGATGTCAACTCTCTACTCCTTGGGTGCTTGTCCTATCTCTTGAATGGGTATAGGGACCACTGACCAGAAGAAAAGATGAGAGCCTTGGTAATGCCCATGTAGCTTACAAGGCCACACAGTACTGGTGACCTTTGGTGGACTGAAGATATAGCTTTGGGGACAGAGGGTGGGGCAATTCTGAAAGAGCCAAGGTAGAGAACCACAGCACTTAGCTCTTGGATGCTGACTGGTGAGAGGAAAACTTAGTTTGTGAGCAAAAATCCAGAAACCATGCTGGGTTGGAATGTCTCTTCATACAGGCTTGCAGCATAGATATGCAAATATAACCAAAGGTATTCCAGACAGTTCTGTAATGTTAAGGCATCTATGGAACTTTTTTCCCCTATAAATTTTCAGAAGGATGATGGGTAGGGCAGGACCAGGATGCATTTCAGCATCATCAGTTGCTATTAAAAATCAACTTCCTGGACAGGCGAGTCTTCTGCTGAAAATACCATGCATGGGCAGGAGCCCAGAGATTTAGGGAGAGGCAGAAAAGGAAGTGAAGAAGTGTGTTTTCTGGGCAGGAGGCTAACTGGGAATACTGGAGAAGCAGACGCATGGGAGATGCTAAAATCTATACTCACCTTTATGATTCAGCCCAGGTGTTACCTGGTAACTTCCGAGGCTGAAGTCATCCTGGTAATTACCAGTGGTGATTCCTCTACAGTGGTGGGGTGGCTTCCAGGAAGGGTGGATAAAAAGGCTTAGCTCTTATTCCTGTTCCTGTAGAGGCCACAGTGGAACAAGCAATGAGAGAGCATGTCGTCACGGGCTCCTGGAGGGTGGTGGGGTGCTTCCTAAGCCCTCATGTAAACCTGCTAAGCTGGTCACTTAAGACATTTGCTTTGTTTCTAATTGCCAAGGAAGTGGAGGCAGGGTGAATATCCACAACCTGCCCAGGGTTGTAGAACTAAGATTTGACACAGACTCGGACCCCATATTCAAGCCTTGGTGTCATATTCCAGGGCTCTCCAGGGATGCCCAGAGGATGCAGAAGATGTACAAAGAGTTCCTTTATCTGAGTACGTCATTAAACATGCTTTTGGCATTAATGGCATTAAATGTATCACATAGTTTCAACTGCCTGCATCTCTACCCTGATGTCTAAGAGATGAAAACTCCCATTTCCTGATCACCTATGAAGCAGATTCCAGGAGCCTCAAGCTCTTGCTTCCCCATAGTCTTTTCTCTGTCAAGAAATGGTGATCCAGATGGATATGCCTCATGCCTGTAATTCCAGAATTGGAGGGGCTAAAGCAAGAGGATCACACAAGTTCAAAGACATCCAGTGCTACAGAGTGAGATTTTGTCTCCAACAAACAAACCAACATTGAGTCCATTCTTTCAGTCAGCTTCTCTCTGGTTCTCACACTTCACATTTAGTTGCTCAGGAAAGCATGTGGCTCTGAACCATCGGACAGTTCTGAACTACTCTTACTGTTACTGTTCTTGTTAAAGTCCCTCTCCTCTCTTGCTCAGATGCTGGCCATGGCCTCTTCTCAGATTTCCTTACTGCTGACAGTGTTGCAGTCTGACACTGCCCACATGTAAGTTAGACAAGGCCACCCTCTGATCCTAAGCTCTGGCAGAACCCCATTGCTGCCCAAGCACACGGCAAAGGGCTTGCAGATGCTCAAGAAGTCTCCTGGGACTTTTCACTACTGACCTTGATAAACACTTGGCTCTGTCAAGCTTATGATGCCCCTGTCACGTGTCCACCCTAACATTTCCCCACATTCAGAATTCATCCTTGCTGTTTCCTTTGCCTGGAGGGCCTCTTGCTCTGATGTAGACATGACTGGTCACCTCTCCTTCAGGGACTGATTTACTCCATGTCATTTTCTCACCATTTGAGTTAAAAAAGATTTCCTGGCAGTGAATGGCCCTATACAGCTCAATTACATCTTTTCTCTACTTTACTTTTTTTTTTTACTATAATTTTTTACATACAATAGTTTTTACTTTTTAATTAATAGACTTAAGAACCAGAAGGGAAGAGTTTTTCACTGTTCACTACTCTTACCTCAGAATTGCTTGGCATGGTAGTTTGGATGACAATGGCCTCCATAGGTTCATATATTTCAGTGCCTGGCTCCCAGTTAGTGGAACTGTTTGGGAAGGATTTGGAGATGTGGCCTTGTTAGAGGAGTTGTGCCAATGTGTGTGTGTGTCTCTGTGTGTGTTATCTGTGTGTGTGTGTGTGTGTGTGTGTATGTGTGTGTGTGTATGTGTGTGTGTGTGTGAGGGCTTTGTGGCTTCAAACCTCCACACCATTCCCAATTAGCCATCTCTCTAATTTATGGTAGTTGCCTCAGCATGCAAGCTCTTCTGATGCTAGACCTTCCTGTCTGCTGCCGTGCTCCCACTATGATGGCCATGGACTCCCTTCCTGTCTGCTGCTGTGCTCCCCACTATGATGGCCATGGACTCCCTTCCTGTCTGCTGCTGTGCTCCCACTATGATGGCCATGGACTCCCTTCCTGTCTGCTGCCGTGCTCCCACTATGATGGCCATGGACTCCCTTCCTATCTGCTGCTGTGCTCCCCACTATGATGGCCATGGACTCCCTTCCTGTCTGCTGCTGTGCTCCCCACTATGATGGCCATGGACTCCCTTCCTGTCTGCTGCCGTGCTCCCTACTATGATGGCCATGGACTCCCTTCCTGTCTGCTGCTGTGCTCCCTACTATGATGGCCATGGACTCCCTTCCTGTCTGCTGCTGTGCTCCCCACTATGATGGCCATGGACTCCCTTCCTGTCTGCTGCTGTGCTCCCTACTACGATGGCCATGGACTCCCTTCCTGTCTGCTGCCGTGCTCCCTACTATGATGGCCATGGACTCCCTTCCTGTCTGCTGCTGTGCTCCCTACTATGATGGCCATGGACTCCCTTCCTGTCTGCTGCCGTGCTCCCCACTATGATGGCCATGGACTCCCTTCCTGTCTGCTGCCGTGCTCCCCACTATAATGGCCATGGACTCCCTTCCTGTCTGCTGCCGTGCTCCCTACTATGATGGCCATGGACTCCCTTCCTGTCTGCTGCCGTGCTCCCACTATGATGGCCATGGACTCCCTTCCTGTCTGCTGCCGTGCTCCCACTATGATGGCCATGGATTCACCCACTGAAACTGTAAGCCTAGCGACCTCTTTCTTCTGTAGGTTGTCTTTGTTATAGGGCCTTTGCACAGTGACAGAAACATAACTAAGAAAAGTCACTAAGACATCTTTGTAGACACTCAATAAATGAATAATTCTAGGCTGAAGCAGGACTTCTGGTGTTCACTTTTCCCAACCCCAGCAATACACAGAAGTTCCCTGAGACAAAGTGTTTAACGTGGAATTCCCCTGAACAATCTTTTCTTTCATACACTCTGAAGGAAAGCTCACAGAAACTATCAGCTGATACATAATATGCATATGCCAAATACAATTTGCGATCTGCTATTAACGAACTTAGGAGTTCCATGAATGGTGAGATGTGTTGCAAGAAGATTAGAAAATAGACATTTGGAGAAATGACCCAGACTGGCTAGGAAGGGTTCGTGGGGAATGGTTGAAGGGACCAAGAATAGCTGCTCTTGAAAGAATTCTAGCTAGAAGTAATGAAATTGAGCATCCTCAAGACTTTGAGATAGTGCATGTCTCAGCAGAAAGAGTATTCTAAGTACTGAAATTTGTCGCTTCTGTATCCGACCCGCAGAAAGGAGTGACGTAACACGGGATTCTTCTCAACTCAGTTTATTCAGGAACCTTTTACAACACCCCTCTCAGGAAGCCCCCATTCTAGTTCCATTTTTCCTTTTATTTCCAAGCCTTCCCCCATACAGCACCTGCCACGTGGGGTAGTTTCATTGGTACATGTCAGGTGGCCTGGTAATGCGTAGCAGCGAGACTGCACAGTAGTTCTGCGGACGTGGCTCTTTGTGGGGTGTATAAGGAAGTCAGGTGCTAGTCCTGAGACTTGGCAGCCATCCCAGGCACCATCTTGGGTTGGCTGCCACACCCACTCCTCACAATTCCCCCTTATTTATTAATTTTGGCAGAGAGTGCCTGTCTTAGGTTGCCCCTTGCAAGCAATGTTCCTTACCTGTCATTGGGAGTCAAACAGCTTTGGTTTAGTCCCTGTCTTAGGTTGGTAACACGCTCAAGGAGTCTTACCTGTCATTGACTACCTCTCTAGCATGCCAACCCACACTTGAGGAGATTGTCTCATCTCCACGGCTGCAAACACTTGTACAATCAAGGCCTGATTCTTATCATGTCGGGCTCTCATTTTACACATGCACCAAAAGGCAAGGCAACTAATGAGGATCAGGCACATAGCTACCTCCCAAGTTCCCACCCACTCTTTAATGTGGGACATTACTTGAAGAATCCAGCTGGCCAATCCGGAGGCCAGGGAGGCATCCACTCTGGTCGAGTTAATGTGAACAATGGACTGTCGTAATTCTCTCAACATTTCCCTCGAATTCTCTCGACCAATTTCCTGTAAGGCACTGAAAAAGGCTTTTGGAAAGATTACTAGCATGGATTCTGAAAAGGCACGGAGGTAACACATATACCTGTATTTTTCTGTTGGCAACCCAATTGAGCCAACTCCATCAATACCTCTACCTGTTCCTGAACAAGATCAACTCTTTGATCAAGCAATAGAATGCCCGCTTTCAAATGACTATTAATATTTCCTTGAGTATCCAAGGCCTCGGCAACTGCCGCAGACATATTATTCAAAGCGGCTGCTGTCTGGACTGTGGTGGTCAATGAAATAGTGGCCGCTGTGGCTGCAGTGGCTGAAACAGCAATGGCTGTAACTATTGCTGCAGTAATGCCAAAATCTCTTTTAGATCTAAATAAAATCATAGCTGAAAGGGGCTTCCACTGGCCAAGGAATATATCGAGGCACACAGGCAACCATAGCAAAATGATATTTAGAAGCATTCCAACATAATGAATAAAAACAATTATTATTATCACATATTAACATACTACCATTAAAACTACCATTAAATACTATAAATATGAAGGGTGGCCAAACACACACTGGAGTGGGTTGGAAAGAAATATTCTTTCCTGAACTCAACAATTTTACTGAACTTTCAAAATAACACTCCCATCCCAGCAAAAACTAGCATTACCAATAACTCCACCCACTATCATACTCATAGGGGATATATCTGTACAGCTTCTATTTACTCCACACAAAAGCCAAATATCCTAGGGATTGCTTGCCGCAGACACCACCATCGCTGTAATGCTCCTTTGTGTTTTCAAACAACATAATCTCCTTCAGACTTGTGGGAGTCCAAACAACTGGATTGAAAACAGCAGCTTTCTCGTTCATACACAAAAACATATAACTATTCTTTGCCATTTAATAACACTACCTTTGGGGACCTCCACATAATGGAGAGAGAACATTAAAATCTCTGTTGTGTCTCTTATTTGTACCTCAGAGAAGAATAAACAGATTTGGGATATAAGTACCAGTGTGTATGTATGCTTTTATAGTCCATCAAATCCACACTGGATGAAGCACAGGCTCCCAGCAGCCACACCCGAGCAGGTGAGAATGAAGGGGGTCCTACTGATCAGCCTGAATCAAAGAAACAGCTTTGAACTATTGTACTCAGTAAATTCCCAAGCAAACCTAACATGGCCCTGCATGGGTGGATGTGTAATCCAGTACCCACAGACCTCTAAGAACTACACCCCAGTTCTCAAGTTGGATAGATCACAAACTATCTAGCATTCTGCAATCTAAAACTAGTGAGACTTCCAAACTATAACAGTCTGACTTACAAATGTTCTTGAGACATCCAGTCATTATTAAAAATGATTAAAAGTCTGAACCCACATCGGTTTGCATTGCATCATAACAATGTCAATTTGATAATATTAATAATGAACACATGACCTGAACTTTCACTCTCTTGCTTTGTCTTAAAAGTAAAAGTCAGGTACATTAAGAAATCAAGTATTAGACTGTGCGTTCTTCTTATTCAAGGGCTAGGCTAGCCTTTCATACCTGTGTCAAAATTCTCTCTCTCTCTCTCTCTCTCTCTCTCTCTCTCTCTCTCTCTCTCTCTCACACACACACACACACACACACACACAAACACTCAGAGCTGCCAAACACAAATAAGAATATACCAAAGTTTCCATACAGTAAAATTTTACTATATGAATATTGAAAATTAAGAAGGGAAAAGAAATTATCACTCTATTCTCATCAATTCACTACCCTTTCTTCTGGATAATGCACTGCACATTATAAAAGAAACCATTACAGAAAAACATTTCTGATTCTATAAAGATTCCCCAGATCCTACAGAACCCAAAATACTAACTCGTTTCACTTAAGAGACATGGTGCCCATGCAAGGTCAGAGATCGTTACCAAAATATCAACTAGTCTAAAAATAAAATAAAAGAAGGTACTACAGAGCACACAGGCTCTTCTCTGGTGACTGAACCTCATATAAAGCAAGCCAATTTAAAAACACCCAAACTTTTGCTGACCTTGTTCCTTCAAAAGATACTAATAGAGGGGGGAAGAAGAAACAAAGATGGTTTCATTTCCAATGTAAATACCCCCAACATCTATGCAAGATCTCAGTAGCTTCCACACTGGTAGTACTCCCGTGACTAGTACCCCTAGTAGCCTTCTTAAGCCCTACTCCTTTCGCTTTTAACAAACTCTGAAGAGGCTGCTTAACTTGTCCCAAAGCCGGGAACTTATATCGTCTCCGATCCGAGAACTTGTCCTTGTCCCACTTACCTGGGAACTTGCCAGCTAGCTGCCCTGACTGCGATGAGTTCTGAACTTCCCTGTACAGGCCACCACTTGTTGCTTCTCTATCCGACCCACAGAAAGGAGCGACATAACACGGGATTCTTCTCAACTCAGTTTATTCAGGAACCTTTTACAACACCCTTCTCAGGAAGCCCCCAGTTCCAGTTCCATTTTTCCTTTTATCCCCAAGCCTTCCCCCATACAGCACCTGCCACGTGGGGTAGTTTCATTGGTACACGTCAGGTGGCCTGATAATGCCTAGCAGTGAGACTGCGCAGTAGTTCTGCGGACGTGGCTCTTTGTGGGGTGTATAAGGAAGTCAGGTGCTAGTCCTGAGACTTGGCAGCCGTCCCGGGTGCTATCTTAGGTTGGCCACCACACCCCCTCCTCACAGAAATTAATTCACACACACACACACACACACACACACACACACACACACACAGAGAGAGAGAGAGAGAGAGAGAGAGAGAGAGAGAATTTAACCTTTCAACAGCACATTCAACAACCTATCCATCTACTCATAATCTACCCATCCATGTATCTATCCATCTACCTACTCACTATCCTATCCTTCCTTCTTTCTTTCCTTCCTTCCCTCCCTCCTTCCTTCCTTCCTTCCTTCCTTCCTCATACTATTTTCCTAGTACCAAATATGTATACACACTACACTCGGGGATTTGTGATAAGCTCTAGTATTACAAAGATGAATTGGACCTGATCCTTTTTGAAGACTAGTGGTCCAGGTAGAGAGGCAACCCCCCTACAAAATACCATTCATGGATATGAGTACAACATGAGGCCTATCTTGAGGGAGGGATAATGAAAAGATTTCCTGGCAGTGAATAAAGACCTTGAACTGAGACACCTTGAATGTAAAACACCAGGTCTGGTGAAACAGAGGGGTGGATGGATTGGAACAAGGAGACTTCTAGCAGAGAAGAGAGCCTAGAAAAGGCACAGGCAGGATGACAGATTGTGAGGCATCGTTGGAGAACAGCACGCTGGGCTTGGAGCTATAACTGACTTTCCCAAGTTAGAGGTAGTCTCAGGATCCTGGGGATGGGTGGGTGGGGTTGGTAGAGGGACCTTGAGGATAAAAGCACACCCAAACCAACAGAAGTGTCAACAGTTTAATTGAGAGTTTTCGGTAATGGTCTCATTAGATCCTGACAGGTCCTCTAAGGAACACAAAACAAGCAGGGCAGGTTGAAGACTGCAAGAAACTTGGCTATGTATGGTACAGGGTGGAGCCGGCTTGCCCTATCCCAAGAGCAGCAAACCAACATTTATGCAATGCATCAATACCGGAATGGAAGCACAAGACCACTCCTGCCCTAGAGATAGTAGATGCCACTTTTCACAGGGACGTTATGACTGAGCACTTGTCAGAGGGATGTGGCAGAGAAGTGGTGTGGACTGAGCTGAGGATGCTCTCCACATTGCGATGGGGGAGGAGGGGCTGAGGGGAGCACAGCAGGACAGGCAGACAGACAGACAGACCGACAGATGGGGTGGGGGTGGGGGTGGGGGTGGGGATTAAGGTGTCAGGATCTGAGAGCTTTTATTCTCTTGGTCTCTGTAAAGTGGTGGAAAGAATTATCTACTTTACACGGAGTCAAGGTCCTCCAACACTCCCTCCTGATGTTTTTCTGCATTTGACCCTGGATTTGTTGGAACTGGGGAAAAAACATACATGTCTTAGCACATAGGTGCTCAGATGAGTTCTCTGAGGGGTGTGGTTCGGAATAATTTAATTAGCCTAGCTTTTTTTTTTTTTTGGAATAAAGTGTTAATTAGTTTTTGCTTAAAATATACCGCCTTGATAACCTCTTCTTCTCCACTTGTCTCCCCTGAGTGAAGTCCCAATTTTCCATCCACACCCTGCAGCAAGTCCCAACCTGGGCAACCACTGTTATTATAAGGAAAGAAAATTAAAAAAAAAAATTAGTTTGTACAGTCATGGATTTTATCATGTGATGAATATAACTCTTGTATGTCTGAAAGATGGAGAAGGTAGAGACCAGGATTCTATAAACAGTCACATGCAGGAGCAGCCTCTGACGGATATGAGACCCAGGTCTTCTGCCGTAGTAGTTCCCACCTGTGGAGGGCTGGGGAGATGGATATTGAACACAAGGTGGAGGGTATAAGGTGTGGCCAGGGCATCTCAGACAGACGGGAAGAGCTCTCGCCAGGTGAGTCCATCGCCCCGAGACTTGTCTAGCCACCTGCCGCAGGAGAAGATGGTGGCCACTCCAGTACTAGTGTTGGTGACCTCCACCTTCTCCACCAGCCAGCCCGAGTAGTAGCCGCTGCTGTCGTGCTCCAGCCGAACCTTCCGCAGCTCTCCCAGTTCTAACGTCTCCAGGAAGAAGCGGTCTGTACTGCCCCTCTCGAAGAGGTTGCGCATTTTCTGTTTCAGTTCGCGCTTGCCCGTATCCCCGTTAGCGCCAAAGATGGTCACAAAGACGTTGGCATCAGTGCCCGCCCCTGGTTCGTAGCCTGTCGTCACGATGACCTCGTACTTGACTGGCACCAGGCTCTGGATCTTACTGGCGAAACTCTCTGTAGTTTTCGTAACCTCGAATACCTTGAAGTACTTCCTCTTCCTCTTGAGGGGGATGAGGCAGTCACAGTTAAAGAAATACCTGACGGAGGGATAAAGAACAGACAGGAGTCAGCTTTGGAGATACGAGCAGAGGGTCCCATAGCCCGAATGCCCCATTCTTCCAGTCTCTTCTTGTTTCTTCTAATTCCTTTCTAATTCTTCATATTCCACTTGAAATCCACAACTCAAACCTGTTGGTCCCATCTTTTAAATGTTTCTAGAACGGGCCTGGGCCTGTCTGTTCCTCTACCCCTAGGATCTACCCGTGTGTTCTGCTCTGGTCCAAATCGCCATCCTCTTCTACCTGGAGAGTATCAGGGACCAGCTAACTGGCCTCTGCGCTTCTCACTTCCTAGGTTTGACATAAACAATTGCTATGTTTTCTCCCCAATCCAAATTGCTAACGGTTGTAGCATGCTGTTGTCTAGTCATCCCCCCCCCCCCCCCCCCCGTCCCATGAACTCTCAACAGCTCTGATTTTACACCCACAGGAGACCAGCACAAGATGGAGCCCATTCATTCTGTCATGGAGGGGGAGAGGGGTGTGCAAGGTCCCATCCCTTCTGAGCATTTATAGGCAGTTAACCACTGCTGGGTCGGGGGGCGAGGGCAGGGGGCACAACGCTAATAAGGTTCTGTTTCTCCTTGAGAATTTATAGGCAGTTAATGGCTCGGAATGGGGAGGGTCTCATGAAGCCCTGCCCCTCTCTGAGAATAGTTAGGTTATATGTTCCTGGAGGAGAAACATTTTCTCCAGTTATTCAGCGGCTTATAACTTTCCTATGCTCCACTAAGTAAGCCCAAATAAACTCACTGGCTCACTAGTCCCGACAAGAATGGAATTATTTCTTTGTTCTGATGTTGGTTTCCTATCTGGGGTGAATAGCTGTTTGCTCATCTCCCCAGAACTTAGTTCCCACAACACTAATAATTTAGCAGATTTTGAAATAAGCAGTCCTGGTGCTAATGACTTCAGGAATGCAGTGCAGGAAAAGGGTGCCCAGAGGTGAGTACATGGGGGATGGGTGGAGAGCAGCCATCTTGAGAAGCAGGGAATGAGAACAGAGAACTGAGCCAGCTTCAGAAGATCTCTGCTGGGTCACCTGCCCAGGTCTCGAGCAAAGCTTCCCATTTGCACCCTGGGAACCCCCAGCAAGTGTCCCAGGACTAGACTGAAACATGGTTGGCAGAATACCTCTAGATCAGATAGAGGAAGAAACTGTGAATCAAAATTACATAGGGTTCTGCACAGGGGAAATTTAATTTGAGCCAGAGTCCCCACTGAACACATAGAAAGAGGACTAGAACTTGCACTTCACCCTGTAGTAGCCTGCCCGAGGCAGGACCTGCATCCGGTGTGGCTACAGAAGAGCTTCCCAAAGGAAAGATTTATGCTGGCATCCTACAGCTGTGAGAATACACACATGACAGGCCCAGCACCCATGCCCTAGGTACACAGAACGCACACAGAGGCAGGTCCTATGTCTGTGACCCACCCCTGAAATGACTAGTACAATTAGTGCAATGCCTTTCCTCTCTGAATACTTCACATAGGCAGAATCAGCACCAGGTCCTGTAAGGGACTGATTGCACAGGTTGTTGTGGGATTAGGAGTCTCCTTGCCTCAGTTTCCTGTGTGTGTGCACGCGCACACGTTTGTGCATATGTGTGTGTTCATGCATATGTTGGCACATACATGTAGAGGCTACAGGTCAACCTTAGATGCAATTTTTCAGGCACTGCCTACCTGACAGGCTCTTCTTTTTGAGTCAGGGTTTCTCAGAGATATCACCAGGTTGACTGGCCTTTGAACTTCATCTGGCTGTCTGCTTTCCCAGTGCTGGGCTTGCAAGCATGTGGAGTCAGCCAGGTTTTTTCTGGAAGCTCAGGGCCTTGAGCTCACATGACAAGTACTCCCTGACAGCCGCCTCCCCGTCTGACTGACTTCCTCGCCACCATTGCAGTCGGTGTTCACTTGGAGCTGCCTATCGTCTCTCGTTGTCTTCTCTCTACTTGCCCATCTTTCTTGTGCTTTCTGTTGCTCTACACGAATTTCTACCATCATTCTGCTTCTTTACTTCCCTCCCTACCTGAAGTAACTAATATCTTAGGACATGACAATCTATCTGCTTCTTATTTCCCTCAACTTATTTACACTGAAGAGCGATCGCTTTTCTTTTGACGACTATTGTGTTTTCATAAGTCTGTGTTCTGTTTATAGTGACTGATGAAAAGAAGGCTCTACTTCGCAGCAAGGCTGGAGAGCAGGCACACGGGTGAGGGGTTCAGCCACACACCCAGGACAGCGGGGATCCTTCTACAACCTACTGCTACCTGAATATTCAAAATACTTAGACTGAATAAATACACTGAATAAAAGTAAGATGCTTTTAATAAAAGCATCCAACTTACAACCTAATGCACAAAACCCGATGCAGAAACACAAGAAATACTTAAAAAAAAATCAGACAATGCAATTCCTGAAAATCACTAATTCCACCATAATGGACTACAGAGAAAGTGGATGAGAAGTAACTGTTGATAGTAATTAAAAATGATTATAAGAATGTTGTACCAAACCAAAGAAGACATGAGGAAATCTCAGAATGATCACAGAGAGAACACAAAGCAAACTACTGAATAAAATAAAAACAGTAATACAGTATGTCAATAGAGGGAAATACTAATAAAAAAGAATGGAATAAAAAGATCAATAAGGAAAAACCCCAGTGGAGACCCCCCTCGATAGAATAAATTAAGTGGAGACCCCCCTCGATAGAATAAATTAAGTATCAGAGCCCAAAGACCAAGTAGACAAATGAAAACATTCAGAGGATTACAAAGATAGAATAATAAGAAAGCAGAATAGAACACTCGAGGCCTATGAGATGCCATAAAAGATATAAACATAGAAGACAGAGAAGATCAAACTAAAGGCATAGAAATTATGTTCAGTAAAGCATAGCAGAAAGCTTCTCAAACTTAGAAAAAGTGGTGACCAACTAGACACAGGAGACACTGAGAGTCCCAGACACACAGGACCAGAAAAGAGATTTCCCACATCACACTCTAAATCAAACATTAAGACTACAGAGATGACGTTGACACTGGCAAGGATGAAGGACCAAGTAACACATGAAGGCAACTCCATCAGTGTAACAGCAGGCTTCTCAACAGAAACTCTAAGACCCAGGAGGGCATGGAACTATATATTTAAGCTTTGAAAGACAGTAACTACTGACCTGGTTACTCTATTTGGCAAAATCACTCTTCATAGTTTAAAGAGAAAGAACTTTACATGATAGAATAAAAAAACTTCATGACCACTAAACCAGAACAACAAAGGTTATATCTATGCGTAGCTCTGTATGAAGAAATCTATCTACTCTGTGAAAGGAATGACCACAAGGTCACAGGAAAGGACAAACTGCACTTGGATGGCAAGCATACAATCAAACAAGGAAAGGAAGCACCGAATATTACACAATAACAAAACGACAGTCAGTGTGAAGCTCTCAGCAATAACTGTGAATATTATGATCTCAATCCTCTAATTAAAAGACACAGACTAGTAGATTAGATTTAAAAATGGGGCTCATCTATTTCTCTCCTACAAGAAACCCATTTCACTGGGGGAAAAAAAACTGAGCACAGCTTTAAAGATGGGATGTGAGGGAACAGAAAGCCAGATTCCACGCAAATGGAGCTAGACAGCAAACACTGATACCAATATCTGACAAAACAGGGGTCAAAACAAAGTTAACTGGATGAGATAAAGAGGGTCACGTGATACAGATGAAGGGAACGGTCCACTAAGAGGATATTGCACTGTAACCTATGTGCACTGAGTATTGACATATAACTTTATAAAACAAACACTAATGGATGTAAACACATGGATTTTATCCACACACAAGAATAGTGCCCCACTCTCACCAATAAACAGGTCATGTGACAAACAGTACCAGATTACCAAAGCACTCCAAAGGAACATCACAGCCAAGTGTTGCTGCAGATCAAATGGACTTAACAGTTGCCCTCAGACTATTCCAGCCAAACGTTGCAGAATGCACACTTTTCTCAGAAACCCATGTAGCTTCCTTCCCTAGAATAGACAGCATTTGAGGACACTAAAGAAGATCTTTAAGAATACAAGAAAATTCAAGTGATTTCTTATATCCTATCTTTTTTAAATATAATTTTTGAGATTATAATTTAATTATAACATTCCTTGCTTTCCTTTGTTTTTTTTCCAAACCATACACCCCTCCCCCACTCTCCTCCATCACGTCTTGTGTTATTGCAACAGATAAAGTCAGCACTGGGAGAAATGATTGAGGAGAACTCACGGGGATTGAACAACACACCACTAAATTATAAATGAGTCAGTGAAGGGATCAAGAAGGTCATTTAAAAACTCTAGAATTAATGAAAATAAAAACACAACATACTAGAACCTGTGGAGTGTGATGAAATCAGAATTGGGATTTCCATATCTATAAATGCTTTCATTAAAAAAACCTTAGAGAGGCCTCAAATACAAAGCTTAAGGATACTCCGTTAAGGCCTGGGAGAAACCAGAGCAAGTCAGTCAATGGGAAGAAGTAATAAGATTAAGGCAGAAATGAATGAAGACCAAAAGAATAACACAAAGAACCAGCAAAATAAGAAGTGGGTTTAAAAAAAAAAAAAGATAAACAAGATCGATAAACCTGTAGCAAACTAAACAACTGAAAGAGAAGACCCAAATCAATAAACTTAGAAATCAAAAGGGAGACATTACAACAATACTAATGAAATTCAGATCATTAAGGCAGACTTTGAAAACTTCTATTTGAGCTTGTAAGACACCTGGGTGGTAAGGGTGCTCACAAGAATGACAACTCGAGTATCTGGAGCTCACATGGTGGGGAGAGCCAACTTCCACAAGTTGTCCTTCGAACTCCAAGAGAGAGAGGGAGGGAGAGAGGGAAGGAAGGAGGGAGGGAAAAGGGAGGGAGAGAGGGGGAGAGAGAGAGGGAGAGAGGGAGGGATAGAGGGGGAGGGGAGAGAGAGGAGGAGAGGAAGACTGAGGAGGGAGGGAGAGGGGGAAGTGAGAAGGAGGAAGGGGAAGAGAGAGAGGGAGAAAGAGAGCGAAAATGAGAGATAAATGAAATTGCAGAACAGATACATTTCTAGACACACCAACATACAAACATTAGACCTAGATGATATAAAAAGCTTGAATAGATGTATCACAGATGCTGAGATTGAAGCATAAATGTGAAGGTTCACAAACCCAGACCCAGATGGAGGCAACGGTAAACCACCAGACACATCAAGAAGAACAAAGATGGATGTTCCTCAATGTAGTCCATAAGCCAAAAAGGAAAGGGATACTACCAAACTGATTTCAAGACGGTAGAACTACCTTGAAATTAAATAAGGATACCCAGATAAGGACACACACACACACACCCACACACACACCCACACACCCACGCCAATCTCCCTGATGAATACAGGCAAACTACTTATAAACTGTATTCAATCATACACCAAAAAAATCTTGCACCATGACAAGCTGGGCTTGATTCTAGGGAGGTAAAGAGTTCAACATCAGAAATCATTAAATGTAATACATTGCCTTATAGATTCAAGGGCAGAAACCACACCATCATCTCCATGATTGCAGAAAAGATTTTCTGACAAAATCCAGAATCCCTTCGTAATAAAATCCCAGAAGAAACTAAGACTAGAACAATATAACAGGGATCATCTATGGCAAACTTCTACTTAACGTTGCATTAGCTAGGGGGAGATTCGAGGCATCCCACTGAAATCAGGGATGAGATGAGAGTTTCCGGTTTCCATGTGCTTATTCCATGTAGTCTCTCAAGTCTCAGCGTGAGCACTCAGACAGGAGAAAGAAGCAGAAGGAGCACAGACATACAGGAAAGGAAGAAATTAAACTGCTCAGATTTGCAGATGACATGACGTTGCACACTAACAACACCGAGGACCCTGGTGGAACATTCAGAGCTGACAAACACTGTCAGCAAAGGAGCACAATAAGAGAGAATCAGCTGAAGACCTCCACAACGAAAACTTTAAAAGACCGCGGCGAAGGCAACGGGAGACGGAAAGACCTCCTATGCTCACGGAGCAGCAGAATTAACTTAGTGAAAATGCCCAGAGATCCACTGTCGTCCCCATCAAATCCCAATGACATTCTTCACAAAAATAGAAAAAAAAAATCTTAAAACTAATACGGAAGCATACAGGAGGCCCAGGGCTGCACAAAGCTATGCAGAGCAAAACCAGACAGTGCTGGAGCTGTACTTAGAGCCACTTTCAAGCCATAGCTCAGAGCCATAGTAACAAAAGTAGCCTAGTATCCCCAGAAAAACAGAGTAGTGGGAAAGATATAAGGATCCAGATTTAAAGTCACATCTGTAGACACCTAATTTTATTTATTTATCTTTTTTTTTTTTTTTTTTTTTTTTTTTTTTTACCAAGATACCAAATAACATACATTGAAGAACAGGCAGCCTTTTCAGAAAATTATGCTAGGGAAATTGCATATTATTCATATGTAGAAGAATGACATTAAATTCTCTCATCTAACCCTATGCATAATCATCTCAAATGGATGGAACCTTAATATGAGACCTAAAACTCTGATACCTCAAGGGACGGGAGGAGGAAGCTTTCAAGATACAAGCAAAGGCAGGGACTTTTTTTTAAAAGGAGAAACTCAGGAACAAGTCCCCAGAGCTGGTGAGTGAGACTACAGGGGCTCAGAGGTGCAGTGCACACTCATCCCCGGGGTTCAATGCTGGCACCTGCATGGTTGCTCACAATCATCTGTTGCTCCAGTTCCAGGTGACCTGACACTTCTGACCTCTGCGGGCAGCAGGCTCCTATGTGTGCAATACATAATGCAGCCAAAACATTCATACATATAAAATAAGTCTAAAAGCAAAATCACAGAAAAGGAAAGACTCAGCAGAGAGAAGTGACAGAGCCGAGAATGAGAGACAATCTCTGTTACTTGTACATCTGCCAGAGGATTAGTATCCAGATTATATAGAGAACTTCTGAGAAACTAAATTCCAAACAAGTAACAACCTAGCCAATAGAGCAGAAAATGGCCCAGAAATATAGGAAATGTTTAACATTCTTAGCCTTCAGGGAAGGGCAATCAAAACTACAGTGAGTCCACATCACTCTGGTTAGAATGACTATACAAAGAAAAAAACAGCAACCCAAGCTTGTGAGAATGTCGGGCACAGGGAGCCTTTCTATACTGCTGGTGGAGTGTAAGCTATCCAGCCACTATGAAAGTCAGCATAGGGTTCCTGAAAAAACTAAAAACAGGTATTGCTCCTCCTGGGTGTAAACCTCACACATTCCAAGTCAGAGCTCCATGGCGCTGTTCACAGCACCTCTGTCCATGGTAGCCACCTTATGAAATCAGCCCAGGTACCTGTCCACATGAATGGATAAAAGAATGTATGCATACAGACTGAGATTTTACTCAGCCACAAAGGAAAGGGAAACTACCATTTTCTAGAAAATAGATGCAGCTAGTAGTCATTCGTGTTAAGAAAATCATCCGAAGTACAATCTACAAAAATCACATTTTCCTTCATTTAGAGATCCTAGTTTTGTTTAATAGGCACATAAAATCGGTTATGTGCGTATATGATGTGAAAACAGAAGAAAGATGGGAAGGCAGGGACTAACAGGACACAGGGAGAGGGAAGAGAGCAGAGATGCTAAAACCTCATGCTATACTTGAAAGAAATCGACTTTACAAATCGACTTTATGTGTGCTGTGAATAGATGTGAATAAAGAATTAAAGGTGGTTTTACACGTGATCATTATTTCATGTGTATGTACTTGGGCTGGGTCAGCGCCTGCCACGGCACACACGTGGAGGTCAGAGGATGACTTGTGAGAGCCAGCTCTCTCTCTCTACCATGTGTGCTTCATCAAACTAAGGGTCGCAGGCTTGGTGGCCAACGCTTTTTACCTGCTGACTCAGCTCTCTGGCCCTTGGTGCCAACAAAGAAATTTTAATTAGAAGGAAAAGAAGAAAGAAAATTTGCAGGAAAAATAATGAAAGTGCCTCACAGAAAATTCTTGTTCTGTTTTGCAGTCTCTCCTTCTCAGATTTATCACTTGGTGTGCTTGGATTTTTTTTTTTTTTTTTTTTTTACATACCAGAATATCTTCAAAGGAGATGTATATTCATTGTTCAGTTTAAATTTATTTTAAAATGTGTTTTTTGCATAGATTCGGTAATATTCATAGTTGGATATAAATGCACAAATTTTATGTTCACATACATGGATTTCCCAGTGTGCTCTCTGTCTTCCTGTCTGTTTGGCTGTGACTCTTCCTCTCTGGCTCCTACTGCAGCACCCCACCTTACCTTAGATAACCCACATAACAGCCGAGGGTGTAGCCTGCCAGACTTCCTCCCTTCCACCCTCTGACAGACCCACGTACACACAGACATATGGGAATGTCAGTGTTCTCTTTTCTGCACAGCACTATAGTACGAAACGTGTTTTCCTGCATCTTGGTTTCCTCACTTCATAATACTTCCTGGGAGTTGCTCCAAGTCACCTGGTGCACATTTAGATCATTATTTTAAATGGATAAAAAGAAATTCCTCGGTACAGATACAAGGACAAGTAGACAGAGCTAGAGTAATAGGCAGAGCTAGAAACACAGCCCGTGGTGTGGGACTCAAAGCTGGTGGACTCAGGCTGTGGCTGGATGTGGGGAAGAGGCCTCTATGACCAAAGGTGAAAAGGGTGAGCCAAAGGAACGGAACTGGCTTGAAATGCAAGCACAGCATAGCCATCCTTCTGTGAACGCTGTGACCATAAGGGATCGGAAAAGTGTAGAGGAGAGTGAGGGTCTCAGAACTCACGGAGCCTCTTGGATGGGCAGGACCTTATGGAAATTTTGCTGTCCTTTGTTCACTTTTGGGGGGGGGTCTTATTTGAATTTTGTAGTGATTATCTATTGGATAAACTATTTTGATAAAACAGTGCTTTCTGTTTAAAAAAAAAAAATAGATAAAAACTTCTCTATGCCCTTCCACTGGAACCAGGCTTGGCGCTATACGTACACATTGCCATACTCCATCTCGGTGATGGTGATTGTCTTGACATGCCATACTAGCTCTCTCTTGGGGATGAACCGGTCCTCCCTGGCCAGGTGGCCCACACAGAGGGAGGCGATGTCTCCCAAGAAGATGCTGTCAAACTCAAACGTGTCTGTGGTCCCCCTACAGGAAACAAAGGTACGATCAGTGAGCTGCCCTTGCCTGCCGATGCAGTAGGTATTTAGTAAAAGCCTACAGTATTCCAGAGTGGTATGGAAGGCAGGACTTGGTGTCAGCCTAGCATCCCCTGAGGGATCCAGGCTAGTTTTATATCAAGACGATGATAGTGAAGAGCCCTGCCAGCAACCTGCTCCCAGCATGTCAATGCCACCGAGCAGACTGGAACTTGGAAAAAAGTAAAGAGCTGGCTTTGGGGCTGCAGAGGAAGAGGGAGAAGGAAGAACCTTCTAATGAAGGCCTGGTTTTGAAAAAAACATCTTACAATGGGAGTAGTCGGGTATTGGGGAATCTACTTGGATGAAATTTGAATCCATGAGGGCATGGTGACAGGAAGGCAGGGCACGGGCAGTCTCTGTGGTCTGTCGGTACTAGTCTATGAAACTCAGACTCTGTCCTCACGGAAGGACCGTTGGAATAAAAGGTTGTGATAAATGGATTGGGGTATCCCACCAAGTCTGCGTGTCGACACCTAATACCATGTGGAGTTTGGAGTTGGGTCTTTGGATGGTGGTTAGACAAAGAAGGTAGAGCCTTTGTGAATGGAATCATATAAAACAAGCCCCAGGGAGCTCCTGCATCCTTCTGCTGCATCCTTCAAGGACACAGCGAGAGGACCCCATCTGTGAACCGGGAGGCAAGTGTCTACCAGCAGCCTCGAGCACATGAGAAAGAGATTTCTGTTGTCCCTAAGCTATTGTTTCATATGGCAGCTTGATGGAGCTAAAATAAGGGGGTTGAGTAGGGGGATTTGGAAATCTTGTAGTTCTGTAGGAACAGAAACAAAGTGAACACAGCCAGAGGCCTCCTGAAACAAACAGGGAGAAAGCTCTGGGTTGGGATGTGGGATAATACTTTCAAGAGAATCACAAGTCTGGCACACATAAGTATTCAACTGGCCCATTTGTAGACCTCTCAGTGAGGGTCTCTGGCTTGCCCTCCCCGGCCCCATTCCATTGAACACCCTTCTTCTTACTTCCGAAAGGCCCGCTGTCTGGAAGAATTTTCTACAAGGAATTCCTTGGATCTGTTCTTCCTGCCTTCCAGGATGAGCCAGACGTTCTCTCTGGTTTCGCCTCCGTTGCCTGTTTCTATGACAATCTCGTAGGCTGCAGGGAGGAAGTGGGAGAGGGTCAGCAGCAGGAAGCAGCCGCCTGCCACCAGCCAGTTCCTCCTCAGGGAATTTTTTCTGGCCTTGGGCCACAGTCTGGGTGTAGGAGCCAGGTTAGCCTTGCTAAGACCCAGGCACTGTAAGCAGAGCTGGCGACTCTGGGACAGCAACCTCTTTGCTGGCAGATACAAGAATGTAGCAGTCACATGGAAGGAAGCAGGGGGTAAGGATGAGTTCTCAGAAGATGGTAGGGTATGGTTCTCACAGCTGGATGGGCCACTAAACTGAAACACAACATAGAAAACACATGCCCTTAAGATGAGGGAAGAGAGGCAGGCCTGGCTACAGAAAGCACACCACAAAGACCCAGTAGGCTAAGGGCCCTGGGGAGCCTTGAACGTGTTCTAGCACACAGCCCCACTCCACAACCATTAGCCTCACAGTAAGTCCCTGCCTTGCTCTTTCCAGTGTGACTGCATGGTGGCATCTCTCCAGCAACCTTCATGTAAGGGGTGCCAAGTGTCAGGAGTACCAGGCTGGTGACTAGAATTCCTTTTCTAGCCCCAGACATCTAGCTCAGCACTGACCATCCATAAGATAGAATGCAATAGCATTGTAGCAAAAGGCCAGGCTGCCACTGGATAGGAGCAGAGCTGTCTTCATGCCTCTGCCTGTCTCAGTCTCAGCTCCCAACAGTTGTTCTCCCTTTCTCTCCAGCCTCTGATATCCTAGCTCCTGCCATGTTCCCTCTCTCTACCTGAACATGTCCCCTCCTTCCTCACCTCCTATAGCATCTTAGGGATGCTATGCCAGTGCCCTAATTAAAGTGGTGGCCTGGTCCCTTGCCACTTCCTGTCTGCCTTGCCTCGGCTACTTCCTCTTGTTCTCACCATCTTTAAACACTCTATATAATCTCATTTTTTCATTATTGTCCATTGTACCTCCCCCGATTTCCTAAGTGAGTGTAGGCTCCACAAAAAAATTCCAAACTGCCAACGGACAGTGCCATGGTGAGCCCTCCGTACATGTATATTTTTAATTTATTTATTTTTATTTTATGTTTACATGTGTCCGTGTACCCTGTACGTGCAGTGCCTGAGGATTGTAGAAGAGGATACCGGATCCTGTACTTACAATCTTGTGGGAGCCATCACGTGAATGCTGGAAACGGAACCTGGGCCTTCTGCGGGAGCTCTTAGCCAGTGAGCTATGTCTTTAAGCCCCTCCCCCACCCCATGTCAGTAAATAGTCACTGAAGGAAGAAAGGTATTAATAGCTAAGTGGACTGTACTGTGTGGTTTTGTGTGGCTTTGGAGTCAGCTGCAGAGGTAGATGCTTGCAAGATGGCTGGAGCACCTTCTAGGAGTGCTTCAGAGGATTGGAGTTACAGCCTGGAAACAAGATGCTGGCTGACTCGGGCAACTGATAGATCTGCAGTGCCAGCCAGGCCCACTATGGGAAGGGCATCCCAGAGCCTGGCAGTGGGCCTTTATAACCTTTCTGAAGTTTTGCTTTCCTTACCTTTGGGCACAGGGGTGTAAATTGCACCCTGCTTTCTCCTTAGGGTAGATGTGGGGCTTCCAGGGCTTAACAAGAATGTGGTGTTGAATGCTTTCACTCATATGAGGATTTGTTCAAGATGGAGGGGCTGTTTACACTCACAGACTGAGTACCCCAAAAGACCCAGGGTCACCAGAAGGAAACCGCCAAGGTATAGGGATATCCTCTGAAGTCAGAGAGTAAGGCATGGCACTTATGACCTCTCAATGTGACTTCTGTCTCATTAAATAAAGGCAGCTGAGAGTTGGGATCAGGCTCTGTGCGTAACACCTCCAGAACCAGCTGCCACCTGGGAACAAAGGTATGGCCAAATGGCGGTCCCCAGGTGGGCAGCTCGCCGGCTCCACGCTGCTTCCTGCGCTCTCATGGGCCCAGGCCCTTTCCCGGCTCCCTGCTCACACTCTCCTATTTTCTACACCCACAGAACTCACCCACATCCCCAGCCCAAATCCTGCAAGCATCCGCAGCGATTTGGCTGTTTGGAAATCTGAGACGTAGACTTGGCAATGGAGAAGGGATATCCCGGCTACTCCTCTCCTAAACTCCAATAGTCTTTCTGAGCAGTCGCTATTGCTCATCTCAGTTCTGTGGAGGAGCTTAGGCTTTTCCCTCTGAGTACGTCATAAGACTCTGTGTAAAGAGAGTGTGTCAGTCACTGAGCCCCAAGGCCAATGGTACTGCAGAGGGTGACACACATGAGTGACACTACCCTGAACCTGTGCACGTCACAAGGCACGGCGTGTATCACTCACTACACCCCAAATAAACTGGGCACCCTATAAAGTGCAACTCCAGAATCAGAAAACACATTCTCTAGTAAGGCCATGCATTTTCCGCTGTACTGAAACTTCAACAGCTAGGTTCTCTGCTTCCATCTAAATGTGCTCCCAGGAACACGGTGCTCACCGTCTCCCAAGATGGCTAATTTAACCACTGACCATTCGGATGGCCTGGAAGAGATGGCAGGTAGTTTTCAAGTCGAGATGCACACTTCTCTCTCATGGTGTCTAGTGGTCTTGCAAAGAGCTGCCCAGGCAGGGCACAGTTCTCACGTGCCCTTGCATGAGATTAATTCTCCCAAACAAAGTGCATGTTAACATGCTGAGATCACAGGGGAGGGCTGTTTAGCTTCCTTTTTTTTTTTTTTTTTTTTTTTTTTTTGTGAGGAATATGGAAGCCACAGCTTAGAGACGGCAGAGACACAAGTGAAAAGAGCTTGGGCCCCTAGATCGTACTATGAAAAACACCCCACCTTCCTACCACACTGAACGATACATTGCCGGAGCAAGAAACTGTGGGGCTAGGATGCTGAGGTATGTGAGTGTGTATGTGTGTGTGAGTGTATGTGTGTGTATGTGTGTGTGTGAGTGTGTGTGTATGTGTGTGTGAGTGTGTATGTGTGTGTGAGTGTATGTGTGTAAGTGTGTGAGTGTGTATGTGTATGTGTGTGTGACTGTATGTGTGTGTGTGTATGTGTGTGAGTGTGTGTGTATGTGTGAGTGTGTATGTGTATGTGTGTGTGAGTGTGTGTGAGTGTGTGTATGTGTGTGTAAGTAGGTGTGTATGTGAGTATGTGTGTGTATGTGTGAGTGTGTGTGTATGCGTGTGTATGTGTGTGTGAGTATGTGACTGTGTGTGTGAGTGCGTGTGTGTGTATGTGTGTGTGTGAGTAGGTGTGTGTGAGTGCGTGTGTGTGTATGTGTGTGTGTGAGTAGGTGTGTGTATGTGTGTGAGTGTGTATGTGTGTGTGTGTGTGTGTGTGTCTGCCTTAATAACTGGAGTTGAAAATTCCCTTTTTTAGTCAGGTGCTGCCTTCTGAGCTTCCCTCTAATCCACTGGGCCCAGACACTGGCCTGGGTACTAAAGAATTATCTTCTGAAGCTTTGGTGGTCCTTCACCTCAGGAACTGCTCACACATCTCTTCTCTGTATCCTCCATGGGAGGCAGACGCTATCAGGACCCCTGCTCTCCCTGACTTCTAGAAACTCTGGGTTAGCCTCCATCATTATAGGCACCAGTTGGAACAGTCTATAACATAAAAGTCACCCGAGAAAAGCTTCATAGCTGCCTTGCCCAGACTGACAAGTCAGGGCAAGCCTGTCCCCAGTGTCTTTTCCTTCATGAGTATTCATGATGCAAGGCTGTGATTGTCTTAGCAGTTCTAAGAGTTCACTGTTAGCCTGTTTACTGAGGCGTCTCACCTGCAGCCACACAGAGCCATTCATCTTTCCCAGTCTATCCCCCACCGCTTTGAGCCAGCCCTCCCTCAACTAGAAAAGTCATCCCCGTGTCACGGTGGGCTGGGTCCACACGGTCCCACTACGTACTGGTCTCTTCCAGCTCCTCATGGATCTCGTTGTTGGCACATGCGAAGTCTCGGAGTGTTTGTCTGTCACCCTCACTCTTGGACAGCCAGCAGTCACACTGGAAGCGGAAGGTCT
Source organism: Arvicanthis niloticus (assembly GCF_011762505.2). Taxonomy (NCBI): domain Eukaryota; kingdom Metazoa; phylum Chordata; class Mammalia; order Rodentia; family Muridae; genus Arvicanthis; species Arvicanthis niloticus. The sequence continues at coordinate 12,281,295 of NC_047671.1, forward strand.
CATCACGGGAATTGTCCTTTACGTCAATGTAGCTCAGGTGCCACCCAGGAAATATCCCTGTGGAAGAGAGTAATTAGAGTGGAAAGTGACCCCTCTCCCTGCCAAGACCTCTCTTCTTCCATCCACAGCCTGTGTGACCCTGGACAAGTTTTTTGTCCTCTCTGTGGTCTTTTTTTTTTTTTTTTTTTTTTTTTTTTTTTTTTTTTTTTTTAATCAAAACCTGATTGAAAAGACAGTTTTCAACCCCAGTTATTAAGGCAGCCCCCCACCCCTTCAGCATATTAGCACCACACAGTTTCTTGGTTGGTCTTGTTGATGAAGTGACCAGCTGGGTTAGGTGATTTTAAGGACTTCTCCAAGTTGAGGAACACAGGGTAGTTTGCAAAATGCACGGAGTTCTTATGCATGAGAGTTCACCTGTGAGGTCCGAGATACTGTACTACTTTACCATATTCTACCAGGAATCATCCATCAGGGACCAAAAGGCTTATTACTTCTGTTGGATTCATGCTGGAGCTTTTCTAGACCTAAGCCCCTTGGCTGAAGGATGGCTTCTGTTGCTTCCTGACCTGTGTTCACCAAGCTCTTGTCAGGGATCCTTCGTCATTGGTTCGGGTATCAGCTCCACCAGGAAGCCTTCTCTGATGTTCCCCACTACTCTAGAGGCCGATTCAGGAATGGATTCCGGAATTTCCGATTTCAAAACTTCAGATTTGTGTTGCTATTATTCATCCGTGTGAGGGCACACCGAGTCTTCATAGAGTTTGGTTCCCTAGGGCTCAGCCTTATAACTGGCAGACCATGGTTGTTCAGCGAGTGCTGAGCGGATAAATAGGGTTTGTGTCAGGGTTCTTGGCTGAACTGTTCAGCAGTCTTGAAGGGCCTACGAGCTGCCATTTCTCACATCCCGGGATGATCGTGAGTACAGATCTGCTCTGCTGTAACTGGTAGGGCTTTTCTCAGAAGTGTCCCTGCCACAGCAGAGCTGGCAGTGTGGGTTTGCCATGACAGCTGCATGTGACTTACACTGCTCCCGTCACGCAAACTCCTTGAGAGCGTGGAGCATCATGGGTCCCTCAGAGAGAGCAGCCCCGGTGCTTTGGCAGGCCAGATGGTAATGTTTGCCACTCATAACACAGCCATGAGGCAGCCTGACAAGCAGCACACAGTGGGCCTGCCAAGCAGCACACAGTGGGCCTCAGTCACTCCCACACCCCTCTCCCTCAGGCCACCTGGAGCTCCAGAGGCAATTTCACTGTCCCAGCAAAGCCTTTCTGTGAGATAAGACCAAAGCAAAGCCTCTAGAGAGCCTGCCTCAGCTCCCAAGAGTACATAAAAGAGGTATAGATTCCAGGGTGCTGATGCCAAGTGCATGGTTGGCATAGATATGCTGGCATCATCCCAACTTTTAAAAAAATATTGTTTGAGAATCTCATTCACAAATATAAAGTGCTTTGGTCAAGCCCATCTGCATTCTGTTGATGATGACCAGTCTAACACCCCTCCTTCACACTCCCAACACATCTCCCTCTCACCTCCATGGCCTTTCTTAAACCCACTGAGCGTGCTTAGTGCTGCCACTATGCAAATGGGTACGGATCCATGCACTGGAACACAGGTAGCCTGATTAGGGACTGAATGTGAAGCTAACCGAGTCTCTCTTCCCTAGCACCCACTAATGAAGGCTGAGAGTATACTAATAGCCCTGAAAATGCTAAACCCTTCCTAATCCACACAGGGGTCTTGGCTGGCTTGCTCTTGTACAGGTCTTACGCATGAAACCATAGCCACTTTGAGTTCATGTGTGCAACATCCCTGCCATATGCATAAGATAGCATTTCACAGAAGTCTTCTACTACCTTTGACTCTCACAGTCTCCCTTCTCCACCTTCTATGGCAATCCCTGAGCCTTGGAGATAGTGGTGTGGCTTAGCTGTCACATTAATTTTGAGGACTCTGCATTTTCTATGCACTTTGACTGTTGTTAGTCTCTGAATTAATCAACATGTCCTGTAAAAAGATGCTTCTCCTATGAAGGTTGAGCGTATACTCATCTACTGATAGAAAGACAAGTACAAAGGCAAATATTTAGGAGGCAATTTAATATTATGTCCATTCAGCTAAATTTGTCCCTAGGACCTATAACCTGCCCAGCCATGGGTTCTTGACCCAGCATCACAGTTCTGTCTTGTGGAGTAGGTCTTAAATCTAATCATGAAGCTGTTAGTTATCTTCAAAACACTTGTGTTGCTGTTGTAGCAATGGGCATATCATGCCAGGCAAGTAATCGTCATATCTTTTAGTGTTCTCAGCTGGGTAAGACTGATGCAGACTTTTCTTCTCCAACATAGCACCTTCTGGTACTATAAAAACTAGCCATCAGGGAAGAAGGCTCCAGGCTAGGACTAGCTTGATTTCTCTGAGCCTTAAATGATTCAAAGTGTCTTCAAAGTAGGGTCTTAGCATCAAATTAGCAATGGCAATAGTTTGTACTGTTTTGTGGGTTTATGGGACCTCCCCACCGCCACTGACCAACAATTTGAATGGAGGTAACCCACACCTGGTACATGTCTTTTGTTTCATTGACTGTGTCATCTGGAAAGGCATTATTCCCCTGTGCCAGGTAACTCCATTTAGATTCTTTTAATATGCTGCATATCTAGTTTAAGGAGATTCTACAACTGTTGGTTTCCATAAGGTTTTGTCAAAGATCTTTGACTGTATTTCTTAGGTTTTGTGAAATCAGATCTTTGTTGGAGAAGCAAACGGTGAGAGGGTGAAACACTTCTGTTGTGTTACACAGCAGCGAGGAGGTAAGTTAGTTTATTCATGGCTGACACACAGCAGCAGCGAGGTGAGTTACTCTATTTATGGACTTGCTTTGTATTTGATAAATCTTTTTCAGTTGTCTGAAAATTAGGGCCAGTCCCATCTGTAAGTTCACAGATTGACTACATCAGAGATAGTCCCTGGTAGCACCAGGAAACTGATCAGCGCTTAGCAGGCCTCAATGCGTGCGGAATGGAAATGATGGGAGGAGGTGGTCAGAGCCTTTTTCTCAGGGCTTCTCCTCAGAACAGAAAGGAAGCAGCAAGTGGAGAAGAGAAGACACATGGTTGACTGTGTCGAAAGAGATTCAAATGTAAGAGATGCTGGGCTGTCCCTCACCCTACGTTCTGCCATGAGCAGTGTGTGTGTATGTGTGGGGGATTGTCTCACCCCATACCCAATCCCCTTTCCAGTTAGAATTCAGCAATGCAACTCTTCCCACTAAACAACAGACAAATTCCACTCCCTTTACATAAAAGACGCCCTGCATTCTCTGCAGTTTTCTTGCCCTTCTTTGGAAATGAAGAGTGTGATGGACAAAGACTACCTTAACACTTTGTGCTACTCAAATCTTACCCAGCATGCACATGGAAATAGGCAGCCCTGGGTAGTATGATGTTACCCAGATTTGCCTAGGAAACATATGAGGAGAGACAGACTCATAGGTACAGCATGCCTAACCAATGGCCAGCACTAGCTATCTGGTGGACTAACAGAGAGTCACCCAAAACTAGTTGTTAAAGAGCTCATTTTTTGCAAAGTCTCTCTTTTAGTGTCCCTGTGCTCTTGCACACAGAAAGCAAAGGCTCCATGTAGTTCACTGCAGTCGAAGGCTGGTGTGTGTCTTATTATTTATCAGATCACAAGCTGCTTACCTTGTCTCTGCTGTTGGAAAGCTACCAATGTCCTCAGACGTTTGCTCCCGAGCACCATGCTCTTAGAAACGCCCTGTGTATCATTTAAAGTCACAAATCCTATTTGGCCACATAAACCCTCTAGTGGCTTCTCATCAGTCTATTGGAGAAGCGCATAGATCAACACCAGGTGCCACTTCTCTACTCCGACTTTAAACTACTCACAACCTCACTTGCTATGTCAAACCTACACTGCACTTCTGAACCCTGATAACAGTCTTGTTTCTCTGTTGCCTGGAGTGACGAGGCCCAGGCTCTAGATGCCGATGCTGCCACCTCATTGTTGAGGTCTCTGGGGAAGTGCTGTCTGTAGGATGTCCTCAGGTTTCAATACTTGTGTTCAGTCTCCAGGTACTCCATCACTTGATCTGAAATCACTCTGTTTTCACATTATTGTGTATATTACTTGTCTCTGGCAATAAGATGATAACCCTCTGAGATCAAGAGACTGGCCTCACCTAGGTATATAATACTACTACTAATAATAAATAAAATATATAACAAATATATAATATATAATATGATATATGATATATGAAATATGATATATAAAATAATAATAATTTTAGAATAAAATAGAAACTACCACCATCATCATTATCATTGCATGCCTGAGTCCACACCAAACATGAAGAGGAAAGAATGGGAAATTTAGAGCCTCACCCAGGAGGGATGGTCTGTCCCAGCACTGTTGATTAGTATATTCCAAATGACCTAAATTCACTTTCAGTAAAAGGCCTAGCAACTCCAAACTGCCATGGAGTTCCAGTACCCCAGCTAGGAGGTGACAGGCTGAATGAGAGGGAGGCTGGCAGCACTCTGGACTTCCTAATGTCACTGCCTATGAGTCGACTGGCTTTCTGCATCTGCTGGGATGAGGGGCTCTGTGCTTCTTTTAGCCTGTTTCAATCTGCCATTGTGAAATAGACTCACTAGGCATCCATTCGCCATCTCCTTTTTCCTCATAAGGTCTCCAGGCCGTTCTCTGATGCTCAGTCCCTACCTGTTCTCTGCACAACATGGCTCTCACTGCCTCGGAGCCTCTCTGCTGCTCCCGTGCCCACACAGTTCCTTGTGCAGGTGCATTAGTTACTTTGATCATCACTATGACCCAAAGATCTGACAGGAACAGCTTACAGAAGGAAGAGTTAATTGGGGCTCACTGCTTCAGGGGATAGGGTACTCCCAGCAAGGAAGCCATGATGGGGGTCACACAGCAGCAAACTGTAGTAGACTCTCACACGATGGCACACCTAGAAAAAAAATGACAGCAGCCCCTATTTCTTCCAGCCAGGTCCCACTTCCTAAAGGCTCTACAGCCTTCAGAATGGTGCTGCTAACTGGAGAGTCTTTAAAACTTAAGCCCTTGGGCATGTTTCAGATTCAAACCATAACATGTCTGTTCTGCTGGCCATGAGCCCTGTATCCACAGGATTCTTTGTGCTGAGGTTGTAACTATGCCTTAACTCTCTTAAGTCTATTTCTATATTTGAGTCTAACTTCTCCAACTTCAGGGTGTCTGGCGACCTCTTAATCCTATTACTTAGTATTCAATGATCATAGAAGTGATAAATTATTTTCACTATCAAAGAGTCAACTGTCAGTATTTTTATCCAGTGCAAACCATTGAGATTCTTCTCAGGTAGAAAGATTCGCTTCACCAAGCAACACTTTTCCTAAAAATAACCCACGAGAAGTTAAAAGCCCATATGGGTGACTCACATTTCCTCAGCTAGATCATGGATGGTTTGAAGTGAGGTACAGAGCCATCAGAGAGCCCTGGATATGGAAGAATGCAAGACTCTCGCTATTGTCTTTTCAAAACACGTGCAAGGGACTCATCAGAGGCCGTCCTGGGTAACGCCCCGGGACTTGGCAGATATGAATTCGGGTCTCAGTGTTATCTGCCTAAGTGAGCACACTGTAGCATTCCTATGATTACTTCCAAGGTCCTTCTTATTTCTATGGACTCACATTATTCAAAAACCGTCAATCATCTTGTGGTTAAAAATTCTTTGCTAAGCAGGGTGTTCATTTAACCAGAGGCGGCAAGAAAAGCAAGAAAAGCAAGATGGGTTAGGAAATAAACACTGTTACAATTTGTTCAGTACTATAAAAGCTATCTGGGTAATTAAAACTGAATAGAATAATTAATCATTTATCTTGATTTTCTTCTTCAAATTGTATTCTGTGGCAATCAAATAGCCACAGGGACAATTTTTTTAAAAAGAGACCCCCTAGCTGGTAAGTGGAAAGGAAGTGATAGAATTGTAGCATCCCATTGTTGTTCTAATTGATCATCATCAGGTGAAGCGTTAGATAGGAAGAAAGTATGCAATGGAGCAACCAGTCTCCTAAGGGCTAAATCTGGAATTTGATATTAGCAATAGTGAGAGCGAGACTTCTTCCTACATTCTACCATATCAATACACAGTATTTCCCCAACTCTGTACACTCTCCTGTGTACCCCATATGTGTTTATAAGTAAGTTTACCTACTCCATATACTAGGGAAGTGTGTTACACAGTAAAAATGGAATCATTGTGAAGTGGTGGTGTGGTTTTACAGAAAAAAAAAGTCCATTTCCAGAGGAGAAACACACTAAGTGTGAGCGTGTTTGGAGTGAAGTAGCCCAGAACTTAGGATTTAGTTTCATATTCTCTGGTGATCAGAGAGGACCATAAAGCCAAGCAGTTAAGTTGATGTGGTAAGGCAAGATCATTTTTGAACTGAGGTGACAGACAGGTGGGAGCTGATGTCACTGTTTCCTTCACTTTTCTGCATGTTCAAAATTTTTCGCTAGATTAAACACACCTCCAGGTCAATTTATTATTATTATTATTATTATTATTATTATTATTATTATTATTACCAATTTAATATCCCCCCTCAAGTAGATCCAGGGATGAGAAAAACACTATGATTTAAGTTAGCTAAAGATTTGTAGACTCATTTGTATCTTTATCTAGAAATATTTACCTTTTAGAGGAAGAATTTCAAACAAAATACATTTATTTACACATTTTTTTTAATCCAAGGACTAGATGGAGTTGGGAGGGATTTTTAATATGAGGAAAGTGTGGCAAGGAGAGGTATTAAAGGCATGCTTAGCAGACGTAGCATGTATGAACATCTGCATCTACATCCTCCAGAGAGGAAGCTACTGTAGAGAGGAAGTTGAACTGAGCACCTGGCTCCTCTCAGGAATTGATCCCAACCATATAGGCTTACCTGCCCTTGGTATTATCCTGCTTTCGGGACCAAAGTCAGCCTGGGAAGGATACCCACTGCTCTCTGCCTATGTGGGAACGAGGATCACAACAGTGACACCAAATTTTTTGTATCCAAGAGTCACCATAGGGCCAAGGCCATCAGACCAGGACTCAGTGTCAAGCTCTCGGGGAGTCTGGAATCTAATGACAGTGTACAGCCTTAGCTACTGTGTGGAGGGGGGCTGGCGCTGTCCTCAGTGCTGAACCATCTCCTGCCTCTTCCAGGGATTTGACAGTGATGAGAAGAAACTGGATAATTAATTGGGCGTCAGGCTTTTGCATTGCAAAATATACACCAAGAAAGCCATAAAGTCCAGATATGCACACAACCACTGTCCGGAGAAGGGGTGTAGACATCTAGAGGGCTTAATCATGAGCCCAGCTAAAGTTTATGGTCAGCCCCCCACTTCAATCAAGGCACAAGAAAATCTTTAGTCCTGGAGGGCATTGAATCTATGATGAAGGCATGAAATACAAGGAAGGATTTGAGAGTCCTGAAGGAAGATGTAACTAAATACTATTAAACTATATTAGTTCTCTGTTATATCACAGGTAGTGGGTTGGTGTCAAGGAAAAGCCAAGACAGTGGAACTCAAAGTTCCACTGAGCTAAAAGCCAAGTATGCTGGCTGTTTTTGTGTCAACTTGATACAAGACAGAGTCACTTTAGAAGAGGAAGCCTCAACTGAGAAGATGCCCCAACAGATTGGGCTGAGGGGGAGGCCATAGTGCATTTTCTTGATTGATGATTGATGTGGGTGGATCCGGTTCACTATGGGTGGGTCGTGGTCTGTGTAGTATAAAAGAACAGGCTCACTAAGCCATGTGGAGTGAGACAGTCAGCAGCACCTCTCCATGGGCTTTCCATCAGTCTCTGCCTTGAGTCCCTGCCCTTAATTCTTTAGGTGATAGACTGTGATGTAGGCCTAAAGACAAAATAAACTCTTTTCTCCCCAAGTTTCTCTTAGTCCTGGTGTTTTATCAAAATAGGAAACCCTAATTAAGACATCCATGTAAAGAAAACAGAATTCAGTCACACAGAAGCCAACTCTTTGCAGCTGGACAATAAGTTTTAGTGAGAAGGTGAAGACATGAAAGCACTTTCTAACCAGAGGTAGGGAAGTACAGTTACGGCCGGCTGTGTGCTTGGAGCCACGACACAAGGCAGATGTACCTGTGGCTGGAATTACATGGCAAATCCAGAGTGGGAGGCGAAGCCAGTCGATGCTGCCTACCTCACTGGATTGTTTCCATTTTTCAAGCTTAGATAATGGCTCCTTTTTGTCCCTCAGTCCCCACAAGACTGAGTTCAGGGCTGTGAAGACCCAAGCTACAACAGTTGATACCATTTTCAGCACAATTCCTGGACCATACAGCCTTGTTGTACTTAATGTGCAACACTTTAGCTTCTCTGACCTGAGCTCACAGTGGAACTGCATCTGGTTTGCTGTGTTTTCCTTTGTCCCCATGGCCTTGACACTCTTTCCCTCAGCATCAGGTCCTGAAGCAGATTCTCTTCAGCAGGCACCTGATGAACTGGGACCCCAGGAGAGTCTTTGTTGAAAGGGCAGATCTTAGGCTCCTCCCTGAGTTCCTCTCTGCTTCTCTTGGATGCTCTGAGATAAGCAACTTTTCTCAGCCAGGCTCTTCCACCATGATAATCTGCCTCACCGCATCCCAGAAGCAAAGGAACTGGCTGACCATGGACAGGAAGCTCTGACACTGACCCAGAATAAATCCTCCTTCTCTTGCCTGATTATGTCAGATATTTTGTCCCAGTGACAAATGAGAAAGAGGAGCTCCTAGACACAGCATTTTGTCTGGACGAGGCTCCTACCTGGACACCTGATAGAAAGCAAGCAGATAAAGCATGCGTGCCCTCACATTGCCAGCTTCCTTCCTGGCTCTCTGCCATGGGGACAATCAAGATGCAGAATTATGATCAGCAGGATGGATGTGGTGGGTCAAAGCAACACCAGAATTTTTACTGCTGACTGCTGGTTGGTTCATTTGCTGCTCGGTGGTCCTGAGGTGGACATCCTAAGACCTCTATGTTCTTTGGTTAGATTAGTGAGCCAGTAACATGCTTTTGTAACACAACATCACAAAGTACACTGAACAACCAAATATTTGTATTTCTTCCTACCTCACAGGGTCCCAGGCCCACCAGGAACATCTAATGTGTTCCTGGTGGCATGAATGACCCAATAGATGCAGGAAATCTGACAACTGTGAAGCTATGTTATTGCTTTGAAGAGCAGCTGTTTTCTCTGCCTTACCTGAGTTTACTGTCATATGGGAATGCTTTGACTGTGACCCCATGTTGAAACAAGTCAGTGACATCATTCCTTCTGGAAGCACAACCAGTTGCTGAGTTGGGTTTATCAGCGATCAGCTGCAGCAGGGTTTGAAGAGATAAAGAGAGGCGGGCTCAGGACAGCCCTGGAGGAGGCGAGAAGACAGCAGGAGGCAGGAGAGGGCCTGGAGCAGACAGCTAGGGGAAAGCTAGGTTTGACTCAGGATGCAAGAGATGGGTTGGAGGAAGCAGCAAGCATGGAGTACGTCTGAAAATGGACCTTCAACTCTGACATCAAACGGAAGCTGCAGGTGCAAAGGCAGAGGAGAGAGAAGCCCGCAGAGAGCAAAACAGCGGTCAAAGGCATGTGGAGGCCACGAACTCCATCACAGCAATGGACAAAGTATCCTGTAAGTGCCCTGGAGTTGAAAAGTAAAGTTCTCACTTGACTTGTATCCTGCTTAAATTTATAAGTGAATATGACTACCTTCAGACTCAGTGTTGTAAGGGGGAAAGTATAATACTGATAGGAAATCCATGGGAAGTGGACTTGGTGAGACTTCCTTCCTCTTATTCTTCCTTCCTCCCTCCCTCTCTTCCTCCATCCCTCCTCCTTCCCACTCCTCTCTTTCAGGCACAGAACACAAATCTTTGTACGTGCTAAGCAATTATGCTACACTTGAGCTACTAACTCAACCGAATCTTTGTTTTTTAAATTTGTATGACTAAATTAAGTAGAATCCATTCTCTGATACTGAAAAAACAAGGGATCATTAATCTTCCATGGAGAAAGCAGAAGGAAACAAGCCACAGGTATTACAGCTGCCTTGGAACACCAGCCCTCTAACCAACGGTACACCCAAATGGTGCAATCATGGCTCAACCACCTTCCTGCTGGTGTAGGCAGAGTATACTTATAGAGAGAGGTGGGGCCAGTGAGCACTGTCCCAGAGAGACTCCTTACCACCCTGCTCAGGCAGTAGCTACCTTTGTTGTCGTGCCAGACCCTCAGTTTGCAGAGGTGACCCAGGCTCAGCATGTCAGAGAAGTTGAAGGTGTCCGTGTTGTTCCGCTCAAACTTGTTCCAGTTGGCTGACTGCTTCAGGGCCAGGGTCCCGCTGTCTCCATTTTCCCCAAAGATGATGATGAACACATTGGCATCCGTTCCTGCCCCTGGGAAATACACAAAGTGAGGCTCTGGGGGCTGGCATCTCTCCACAAAGCCCTCTGCTCTGGCCTTATTCCCAGACCACTGAGGCACACGGTGACAGAGTCTTACTGACTGAGGATTGAATCAGAAAGGCCAGAAGTGGTCTGGACCTCTTAGGTGTTACAGGGAATCATGACGTTGGCCTGGTCTAGCTGCTTTGAGAGGCATGTGACATAGGTTTCAGGTTAGAGTCTGGGGCACTGTGTGCCTTTCAGTTCTTGAGAAACTGAGGCAGTGAAGCATTCAGGCTGCCTTGTGATTTTCTGTGTTACCCAGAAGTCAACAAAATGTATAGAAGCTTGATAGACAGATTAGACTCAGACATCAATCTTGTGTATCCTGTATAGCTTGCAACACCACTGTATCCTGGCAACTACCATTGTATTGATCCTGGCAACTATCATCTTCTGTTTCTGATAAGAGTCTAACGCTTGGGATAAACTTGTCTCCGCCTCAGTCTTGCTGAGACCCCCATCCTGGTTAAGATTCATTTCTCATTGGCCACACCAGGTAACCTTGGCCTGGTAAGTAAATGTCAGTGTTCGCGACACATCCAGTTCTTCCCCTCCCCGTCTCATTGCACGGTACAATTACTGTTGGTCTAACTACAGTCAGATTCACATGAATGGTTGGCCCAGAAGCGCACCTGTTCCTGGGGAGGCGCATCGTACAGGCGTTGGCCATGGTTGAGAAGCCAGAGCTCCTGCAAGGACTGTGTGTGGAACTTCTTTGTGATGCACCTGTTGTTACCAATGAACTTAATTCTCTGTCTGATAGCATGCCACGAAGGAATAAAAAGAGGACCTTCGAAGAATGTGGACACTGAGAACTTCGAACAATAAAGAGGAAGGTCCGTAATGAGGCAAAAAGGAAGAAGGACATTCTAGAAATGAACTCAACCAGATTTACAGAGCCTGAGATTTCCACCAGGATGGTTGACTCTTTGGCAAACTTCTCTGTTAAAAGTGTAAGCTGTCATGACCAACAGGTCATCTATGGTGAATGTGAATGAGTCTGCCAAATTCTTCATGATCCCTTCAGAGAGGCAGAGGTCTTGGCTAGGGGAGGAAGGGTAGAGGCATTTCCTCCTGGCATGAGGAGATGAGGGGTATCCCTCTCTGCTTAGAAGCCCTTCCTCTGGGCATTCTGTCAGCTCAATGGCTCTGTTTATCTTTTTGGACTTGACTCTGACATTTGTCTGGGATGCCCCTGTGACTCTTGCTCCAATTTATATGGGTAAGACTTCCTACTCTGACTCTCTGGAAGCATCTGGGCCACATCTGTCTTGGCCTCACCTAATGGTGTGTTAGCTCCACCAGAATGTCAGACTTATGGGGTTCCTGGAGTCCCATCTCTATCCTCAGTCCCCAGGACAGAGTCACATACAGATGACTATGAAGCACAGTGTGCCGAGGTGCACAGTGCTTGGGGGAGAGGCAGCCAACAAAGGCAGGGAACTGTGGGGCTCTGAGCACAGCAAAGGCTGTGTCCCTGAAACTATCCTTTCCATTTCTATGAGAGGACAGAGAAGAAACCAGTTCGGCCACTGGGAGAAAATACTTTGTCCCCAAAGAGTGGAGATGATTTGGCTTTAGAAGGTTATGTGAAGAAAATGCCCTAATCAGAAGCTAGTATTCAGTCATGATATTAATGGAAGGCAAGGGGAGAGGAGGCAGGCAGGTCACAACCTACCCAAGATGTCACTGGTCTTCACGGAGACTGTGTAGGATGTCCACTCCATCATCTCCTCTCCATCAATGACTGCACATATTTCACATACCAGTGTCTTCTTTCCCTTCTTTTGGGACAACCAGTCTCCATAGTAGAACATGGTTAAGTCTCCTGTGTTCATGTTCTTCAGAAGGATCTGGAGAGAGGCCATGTAGAAATGTACTCTGAGATACCTAAGCTACCCAAGCTCCCTGATTCAGACTTGCGGGTGTAGGGGAGGGCTTTGTTTATGTACTCTGCTGAAAGTCCCATGCAACTTGGAAACTGGAAATTTACCTGAAAGGCTTCCATAGCAATGCAATGTAGAATGGTGTATAGAAAATGTTTGCTGAATGAGTGACAAAACAAAACGGATCAAGCCATTGGCAGCCTGGGAGCAGGGCACTGACATTTGCCAGGTGGCGTGGATGCAGTGTTGTTGGCTCAATGAAAGCATGCAATGGCTACACAGGAAGGGGCAGCCCGAGGAGAATGAGGACAGATGGTCATGTGTGGATGAAGGGTGGGAAAACTATTTCAGACAAGCTTGCAGAACTTATATTATAAATTAAGCCATGTTCCGCCGACCCTAAGTGTATATATTAAAATCCCCATCATCAAAGTCTTGTGGCATGACCTTATTTAAACCAGATGAGGTCACAGGTGGCCTCGGGGACATGTGCACATGGGGAAAGTGCTGTGTGACAGCTGATGGAGCTTGAGGACAGCCAAGGTCATCCTATGCTGTCTCCAGAGGCACATGGCCTACCCACACCTTCATTCCCGCTCTTCTGCCCCACCCCCCCAAATTCTGGAGGCTGCAGGAATCTGCCTCATATTGTACAAGGGGTGCATGACACCAAAGCCAGCCCATTTGACTCGGCCACGACCGTGGGATTGTTAGCTGTGTCATTTGTTTTCATAGAAACATAGCAAGCTGAGATGTGCACTGGTAGCCTCTGCTCCTTAACAGTGAGTGACAGTGGCTGCCCACTGGTCCCCAGTGTCAGGGTCCTGCAAGGTCCTGGAGACAAGCAAATGGTAATTCGGGACACAGACACCTCCTTTCCTTGGGAGAAGCTGACCCTGTGGCTGTGTGTGGTATGTGGTGTGTTCTGTAGGCTGTGTGCTCTGGGGGGAGGGGGGAAGGCAAAACAATGAGACCTCACCCTTCTGCTGTTCTACATTTCTCACCATCCCCTGCTCAGGATGTCCTCAGCCTGCCTGAGAGCCCAGGGATGAGCCACAGCCTGGCTGCCCCGGGTGGACTCAGGCTCCTCCAAGAGAGAAGGCGGGGAGGAACAGCTACCTAGTAGTGTAACTAAGGGGCACAGAAAGACCACCTCCCACCCAGATCTCACTGCCTCAAGTCTGTCTCTCTATGAATCCCTCCATATCTCTCGTCCCAGATGATTCTCGCCCCAAACCTTCTCCATCCCAGGCTCTTCTCACTGTGCTGTGTTCTCTGGCATGATTCGGCTCTTACTAGACACAAGCAAAGCTTCATTCCCCGATTAAGTCACACCAAAGTCTGAGGTCAGGTATTACAAGAAGGTCACTTATAACTCAATAGCATGGAGGAGAGGTGGGCAGGGACAGAGGAAGGGCGCCATGCGCTACCCTCTCCAGGAACCACTCTGGCCGGCTCCCCATCCCATCAATCCGGATGCGCATCTTGGTAAAGGGAGCGATGTCCAGGATCTCCATGATGAAGGTGTCATTTTGTTCCCGCTCAAACCTGAGGGAGGAGCATGAAGAAGAGAAGTTGGTAACTAGCCCTGGCCACACACCAGGCACTTCACTGCTCGGCAACAATTCCCCAACTGCCTATCCTTTGCTCCTCAGGTGTGACCCTGAAAGACTGACTTAAGCAAGCTTGGCTGATATACACAACCCTGAACCAAGAGCTACCAGCCTGGGTTCTAGTCCCATTTGCTGGTTCCCTACCTTTCTTTCTGGGACTGGGGTTCCTCTGGGGAGAATGACATCCACCCTGCAATTTCACAAAGCTATCCTGGAGACCATAGACGGGAAACAAACTTTGAAGAGAAGCTTTCGTGATGTTCTATGATGTTCTAGGAGGGCAGGCTGTACACTAACCAACAGTAGAATACAGATTGACCTCATTTCTCTGTGTGCAACTGCACAACTGAGCACAGTGGGTCTGGATTGGTCCCTATTCCCGACAGCTGTGATGTGGGAGTGAATGGAAGACGATGTTGCTCTTGTGACTTTCTCTCTCCTATCTGATGGCTGCATCGTCTCAGAGATGCTCTACAGGGCCACCAGCACGAGGCAACCTTTAGCCCTGACTGGTTCCTCCATGCTATTGGGTTATAAATGGCTGCTGACCCATTCTATGATACTGCTGATGGGCCCTGGAGTGGTGCAGGTGGTCCCAAAGAGAAGACTCCAAGTGTCAATTGTTATGGTTCTCTGGGTACAAGACACACTTTTAAAAACAGACCACATCTGTGTGCCTAAGATTATGACTGCCACACAGCAAGAAAGAAGGCTTCCCTGTCTTGGAGACAGTGTTATTTCACAGGACACCTCTACTCTGACAACCTATAGGTATGCATTTCATGGACATTAGAGTTCTCTAGAGGTGGGGGGCTTAGATGAGGAGAGTGAATGACTGTGCTCCTGAGTGTTGAATACACAGCATCCGACAATGGTGCCAACTGCAAGCACCCCCCGTAATGCCTCTGTACATGTATGTGCAAATGTGTGCTGGCCTCCATCTTGGGGGCACGTGGCTTTACTTAGAATAAAGTGTATCTCCTTGCACAGCGCCACGCTGTGCACAAGTGAAGAAAAGAAGAAAAGATATGACCTGGAGAGATTGTTTAGAGGCTACGTGTACTAGCTACTTTTCCAGGATACCAGGCTTCCAGTCACAATATCCTCATGGCAGCTCGTAACTATCTGTAACTCCAGTCTTAGGATGTCCAGTGCCCTCTTCTGGCCTTCATGGGCACTAGGCACCCATGCAATACACAAACATGCATGGAGATAAAGCGCTCACACACATAAAATAAGTAGGTTTTGTTTTCTGAGTCAGGGTTTCTCTATGTAGTCCTGCATGTCCTGGAAGTCACTTTTTGTGGACCAGGCTGACCTTGAACTCAGAGATCTGCCTGCCTCTGCCCCCTGAGTACTGAGATTAAAGGCGTGCCCCATCATACTCAGCTGGTAAATTTTTTTTTAGAGAAGAAAACATTGCTATGGGCACTGGTACCTAAGGAAGGCTTCTTGGAGGGATATTTACTCTTGCTCTTGAACAAGAAAAGTGTTAGAAAAGAACAATAAATATAAGACAGACAGGAGCCCTTATTTAGTTCAGTGTGCGGAACAGAGACAATCTGGCTGAGAAGAGAGTTGGGTGGAGGTCACACATGAGCAGGGTATGGGTTCAGGCTCCCTCTGGGTACCTGGCCTTCTTCTTGTCCAGCTGCACCTCTTCTGTGCTCCCGTTGATGCCATAGAGGGTCATGAAGATATTGGAGTCAGTGCCTCCTCCGACTACATCACCAGTCCACACCGTCATTTCATAAAGCACCTGCCGTAAGAGGGGCGTGTTCCTGACCCTAGCCCCACCCACCAAACCACCCAATGCATCTGTGTCCCTAGGGGGAAGAGACATGCTCTCCGAGCTCCACTCTGAAGCTCTGAGCTGAATCTGGCACAGTTGACTGCACATGTCTGAGAAGGTGCACATGTCTGCCACAGTCATGCAGCCGGTGGGGCTTGGGCAGAGATATTGCATGTGATGGGAGCCTGTCACATGTGCCCACGTGAAGGTGAGACGGTGGACTCAGAAGCACCTAGAGCTCCATCTGAATCCAGGTCTGCCTTCTGCTAGCTTTTTACCTGGGACAAATGGTCCAGTCCTATCCTTGCTCCCTCTGTGGAGAGATGTGGAGATACTGCTTGTAGACTCATGAGATACCCAGGTGACTCACATAGAATTGCTGCTGGTGCTGGGCCTACCATGTATGTGGCAGAGCTATAGGAGGATGAGGTATGGTACCATGTGTATGACAGCCATGCAAGTACATAGTATGGCACCATTTGTGTGGTATGGTGCCAAGTATATGGTATGGCACTGTGTGCATGGTAAGGTCATACATGTGAGGATGCTACAGTGGTTCTGACTGTCCCCAACTTTCTGCCATAGTTAGCTCACCCCTGATGCCTGTGAGCATGGAATGTCATGGCAGGGAGGGGTTGAGGGGGTTGAGAGTTCTGCCCCAAGCCACGTATAAAGTAGGCAATTAATTACCTGTTCATCCAGTTTCTACTTTAGATTTGTATTGTGTTTGTAGAGGACCAGATTCCCTTTACTTGCAAGTTCTGAAGGGAGGTCAGAGCTTCCCCTCCCTGAGTCTCTGAGTTGAGGCCCTTTGGAGGTTCTTCTTAAGAAGTGGCCTTGTGTGGAGGGGTCACCTATGTACAGCATCCTAGGGTCCTGGGTTTTTACTCATCCCATCCTAACAGATACCCACAGACCAACTAGTAGCTCTGAGAGTTGTGGTGATGTCGAGAAATGGCAAACCTGCCACATTTCGTCTCACTCGAGCAACTGCCCAATCCTCATGGTCTTCAGAAAGCTTCGGACCATGAACTGTGTGTGCTATGTTGTGATTGTGGTCATGCCCTGGTCACTGTTCTGGACAGGAGCTTTTGTGTTATTCCTGGACTCTTCTCCCAGGCAGGACAGGGTTAGGAGTGGCCTATGAGAGCTTGGCTCACAGCAGAACTCAGAGCTCAGGACACCATTGTGGAGACTGACCGGGTAGGACTGGGGGACTTCCTGGCAACAGGTAGAAACCTGTCCTTTTCTTGCTCTTTATTCATACAGGCACAAAAAATAGAAAGGTCAAAGTGAGGTTGCTGGTCACCTAGAGCTTCTGAGGACAGACCCTGCTAGCCCCTCCATGTCCCTCATTCCTTCTATATACAGACACAGGTCCTTTTACATAATTAGCGTGCTTCCAAGTGAGAGATGGAAGCAGGATTTCTGTCACTCTGGTTGATATCCTGGAGAGACACCAGTCCAAAGGGCCCTGCAGTTTGTATAGTGGCTAGCCTGTGCTCTTTGCTCTGTGAATAACCTGATATAGACCTGCATTTTCCCAGATGGAGCTGGGAGGAGCTGCGGCTGCACAGGGTGTGGTGTGCATCAGGGAATGACTCAAAGACTCACAGCGGCTGGGAAGTGGGTCAGGACAGAAGCCCAGGATAAGCAGTAGGCTCACCCACACTATCCATTTGGCCACAGAGGGAGAAGTCTGTGCTGCAGAATGTCCTGCTCTGGACTCCCCTGCTGGGGAGGGGCAGGCTCATTCACAATTTCCTGTGGACGATCTTGCAGTGCAGAGTACAGCCCCTCTTGCAAATCTCATCACAGGACAGGCAGGGCTGCTTGGCCCTGACTTGGGAGGTGGCCTGACCAAACAGAGCTGGGCTGTTGTTAGCTTCACAGCTCATGAAGGAGAAAGAAACACACAGGGTCAGGTGACCAGGATGCCTCTGGATCACCAACTAGATGCTTGTCTTTGGATGAGCTGCCTCCTGCCTCCTGACTCCTGACTGACACTGAACTGACCTTTGAGATTATACAATTTATCCCAGTTCATGTGACCCATTAGACATTAAGCAAAGTTCCTACCTTCTTGTTTTTTCTAGATACAAAGGGTCTCATGTGATCAGCACTGTTATACTGTGAGATTCAGAGGCTCTCATATCTGGTGTCCTTTGTCCTGTTGCTATGCTGTAGGTGTAGAGAGCATGCACATCTGGGCAGAGCAATGATGGTGCACACCTCAGCAAAGCAATAATAGTGCACATCTGGGGAGAACAATGATGGTGCACATCTGGGCAGAGCAATAATGGTGCACATCTGGGGAGAACAATGATGGTGCACATCTGGGGAGAACAATGATGGTGCACATCTGGGGAGAACAATGATGGTGCACATCTGGGGAGAACAATGATGGTGCACATCTGGGGAGAGCAATGATGTTACACATCTGGGGAGAGCAATGATGGTGCACATCTGGGGAGAGCAATGATGGTGCACATCTGGGGAGAGCAATGATGTTACACATCTGGGGAGAACAATGATGTTACACATCTGGGGAGAGCAATGATGGTGCACATCTGGGCAGAGTTGATACTACCCAAAGCTCTTTAGAGACGGTGAGTGATCTCATTACTTTTGGCCAAGATTGAGCACAGAACACACAATGAAGAGAAATGTTATTTGCACATGGTGTAGGAGAAGATTAAGGCCCAGAGAAACCAGGAGACTTCCCCAGTGTCACACAGCATTCGACCAAAAGAGAACAGTCTCCTAGTTTGAGATAAGTAAGTCCAACCATCTTTCTAGGCTAGTTTCTGTCAGTATCTGGTGATGACTCCCCTATCCCCCCCTTCATCTTCCCTGTGTCTTCCACTTGCAGGGCGTACATGTACCTTCTTCCCAATGTTCACAACCATGGCGTCCAGGAGGTCAAAGACACGGGAGGTGACACCATCGCCTCGGTCCTTGGCAAGCCAGCAGTTGCAACGTAATGTGTACTTGGTACCCTGGGTGGGCACTGCCAGGCACAGTTCCTCTACCAGCCAGCAGCTCTCGGGGGAGGCTCCATCATGGCCCAGCTGTGAGGCACATCATTGCTGTGAGGATCTTGGCAGAGCTGAGAAAAAAGCCTTCCCTGCCCAGTGTCCTCTCCTTGCCTTGCATTCTCACCCCCCAGCATTTCCTCCCAATATGCTGGACATTTGCCGGCCAGAGGACCTTCCTCAGAGGGGAGATCTCACAGAATTAATCAAAACATGACCGTGATGATTCTGACCTCATCAGGTGAGCTCTTTTTAAAGAGCTGTGGGTTTTAGGGATGGAAAAGGACAGAGACATTCGAAGCAAGAGAGCGTGTCTCCTTCTGGCCTGATTGAAGGACTTGGACAGGTTCTGGTGAGTGCCATAGGTAGGGACTGACAGGAGCTGAAGGCCTCACTCCTATAACCACAAGAGACTGGGTTTGTCCAACAGCTAGTAGGCTTGGAGGAGGACAGAGGCTCAAGAAAATATCACAGGCCTTGTCATACTTTGCGTTCAACTCAGGAGGCCTTGAGAAGTCCCAGCCAGACTCCTGACCCAGAACAGCAGATGTACCTGAGTTGTTTTCAGTTACTAATTTGGTGGTAACTTGTTACACAACAATGAGAAAATGGGTACACAGGGTATCCATCTCTACCGAATGGGCAGAAATGGGAAACCTGAGGTAACCCCTCCCACTGATGGTAGAGACTGGAGATTCGCCTCTAACTCGGAGAGGGTCCAGGTCATTGGTCTGTCTGTCCACAGTTCTCCACCCCTATGTGTTGACCATTTTTTCCCAGGAAGAGTCAGCATCATGGGGAACCAGGGTCAGCACCTCTATTTTCTTGATGATGCCCACATCCAAGCCACCAACATAGAACTCCTCCACAGAACCACAGCTGAAGCCTCGCTTCCCCTGGGGATAGTCTAGCCAGATGCGGTTGGTACGTTCATCATCTTCCCCAATGAGCAAGACAAAGGCGCGGCTATCAGTGGCTGCCTCCTTGTGTTTCCCAGTGGTCACTGACACATAGTAAGGAATCACTGCAAGAGATTATGGGGGTTAACTTCACAACAGGCCAGCTGGGTAAAGGTACTGGGCTTGGAAACTTGTAATGACCTCGGGAAGGCCTTCGAGGGTCCTCCCCTTCCTTGCTTCCTCAGAGACCAAGTGCAAAAATGCCGTCTAGATAGGCTGCAAGATCATGGTGGTGTGTGTCTGCTCTGCAGAGATGAGGTAGTTCGTAATGTCCAGTGGAAAATCAAAGGGCGTGTCCTTGTGTTTCTTGGAGTGTCAGGCTTCTTCAGTGTCAGCCTTGTTGGCCAGTTATCTTGAATTTATCTCTCCCAGACAAGGAAAAATAAGGACAACTTCCCACCAGGTCTGGCAGTTCCATGCCCAAAACACTAACCACTGTTGAGAAGGAAGGTCTGACAGAAAACAGAAACTGGGGACTACTAATCAAAGTGTATTGTACCTGTAACTCAGCAGGGGAAGTCCTAGAGGTATCTATTTCCAAACCAAACTAGATTAGTCTGTTCAGCAAACAAGCTTGTTCAGGTTACGTAGCTTAGACTCTAGATGCTCAATAAGAATTCATTTTCTTTCCTATTAGGGGTGGTCCTGATAGGTGAGCCAGTGATTGCTGGGTGGGATTCGGAGGTAATTGTTTTAAGGGTCTGACTCTCCTGGAAGGAGAGCCCCATTCATTCATTCTGCTTGAGATGCAGATGTGAAGCTTGGCACGTCAGCTCTCATCTTGGAAGGTTACCTCGGGTAGCCTCCAGGGTAGGAGCCTTTTATAAGGTTTCTAGAGGGAACAGGTTGTAGGAAGAATGTTCCCTGGGCACTCTGGAGCTGTTGAATTCACTCTAGATGGCCTTTGAATTTTTTATGCACTAGAAAAACAATGCTGAAATTGTTTAGTCCATGGTCTCCAGGTCACTGTCATTTGCAGTTAGAAATGAATAAGCCAAGAACCCCTCTCCTGGCCTGTCATCCCAGCTGACAGGAGTCATTGTCCTGCTGTCAAAGGCCTAGGTTAAGCCATCTGTATCTCTCTGAGAGTGATCCAGAGCAGCCTCTCCTGGCTGGAGTCACTGGCATGGTACTCTGTGCTAGCAGCTGTTTAACTCTCATGGCCTCCCCACAGGCGATCACAGGCCTTTGTTAAGGACAGCCACTTTGTGGGTCCTGTCATTTTTCACACACTGAAAAGGTAACATGTGGACAGAGTGTCAATCTCTGTGACCCCATAGGCCTTTGCCATGCTGTCCTGGAGGGTGACATTGCACTGGTCACACTCTTAAATCTAAGAAGATAGGACTTTTACATGAATATGGAACTACCTTATCTCAAAAATATGATTGGTGAAACAGAATTCTCAAGGACGCTGCTTCATGGTGGAAGACAACACAAAGGCCATGAGACTGACTTAGCCAAAGTTTAGTGTCAGAACCAGAAATGGATTGCAAGTCCCCAAATGAACAGCTTGGGATCTCTCTCCTGCACCGAGGAACATACTACATTAGACTTTGGGTGTCAGACACATGAGAGATTCCCACTGTTAGCCCTGCTTTCTGTTGGGTTGTCCCAGGTCTCCTGGCCAGAACTCATGTTCTGAGAGTCAGGGTGAGGGCAGAGTTGAGGACAATATCCTCCTGGTGGATTAAGGAGACCATCACCACAACTCAATCCATTGCTTCACCTGTAGGGGGCTCCTCTTTGCCTGCTTACTTCACAGTGGGGCTGTGCAACAGCCTGCCTAAGAATAGCTTAAAGCCATTTCCCTGTGCCTGTTCATTTTCTAAAGAGCTCCCTGCTCTGCTTACCAGGGCCATCCTGAACATAGTCAACCATGGGTCCTGTCACTGTGTCGATGTCCACGTCTGCCATCTTGGAACTCAGGGCGATCTCCCAGAAATCAGCCGGGCTGCTGCAGTTGCTACTGCGGTCTCCAGTGTACTCCTGCAAGGAAAAACACAGCCTGGGCAGCATATTCTGATCTCCCCTGAGTGTAAAGATGCCTACAAGCTATAGATGCATGGAGGTCCCAGTACCCCCTGCTGGTACCTTCTCGTAGAAAAGCCTCTCCAGCCGCCCATCCTCCTTCTTCAGGGAAAGCCAGCGACCACAGAGGAATAGAAACTCGTCCTCATTGGTGTCATTCCAGATCTCCACCTTCTCCACATACCAGTCGGCACACCATTTGGTGTTGTCATGGCGGAGCTTAATCTTGTAGATGACACCCAGGTCAGCAGCCTCAATGATGAAGGTGTCAGCCTAGAGGGTCCAAATATGAGGGCTTGGCAGGGGCCTCACTTTAAGCCCTTGATCCCTGTCTCCTAAATTTCTAGTTTGAATGGACATTTCCAGCTAGAGATGCCTTCTAGAACTGAATCCCAAAGATGAATATTTAGTGTCCAAGTTCAAGACTCGCTTCCTCACTGGCCTTGTTATATACCCCACTCATGTAGGACACTACTTATGTCCTCATTGGGTAACACTGCCTTTGCCTGGATCTCTCTTGGGATGAGTCTGTGGGTGTTTGGAAGAAAATGTCTCATGAACTGTGTGAAATATTTGAAGGCTATGTCCAGTGCAGACGAGGAATGTTGGCTCAGGTCTGTTAGCCAGAAGCTTCAGCCACTGAACTGATTAAAGTAAAAGTAAGCACAGCCTCCACTTGGCTGCCTCGGTGTTAAAGGAGGATCTTAACATGTGGAGCAGGCCAGCTCTCACAGAGGGAAATCAGAAGCCCTTTGGGGACAGCAGAGTGATTTGGGGACAACATTCTCTGTTACAGAGATGAGCCAGCCCCATCTCCATTTAAGCATCTTGGTGTAGAAAGATTTCCCTGCATCCCACTGAATGCCAAAGGTCAGATGAGAAACTTTAGACACTGCTGTGGCTTGTAGGTGAAAGGGAAGGACTATATCACAGCAGCACCGTGTGGTGCTTCTGTGGCACTTGAACCCAAGTACAAAGAAAACACCTGGAAAGGTGAAGAGGGTGTGGCTACCCTTTAAATGTGCTCAGTAGCCTGCTGGGGACATGGCAGGCAGGCTGTGTAGGGCGGGTCCTGAAAGTCTGCAAATAATCATGGCAGATGCAGGTGATATCCATGGTCTGCGTGTCCCTGGGGGGATTGAGATAAGGTAGTGTTCTATTAGCATTGGGTGGGCTGGTGGTACCCTCTGGGGCCAGGTTGGGTTCTATACAGAGGCAGATGAGGAAAGGCCGACAATGATGAAGGGTTCTTATGGGGAGACTCTCTCAGACCAGGCAACCGATTAGATGTAGACAGGCAGAGGGTGATGATGGTAAGAAAGGTGGCATTAAGAATGACTCCTGACTCCCCAGAGCAAGTGGCTAGAGAAACAGAAGCTTCCAAACCCTCAGTAATGGACTCAGGAATTCACAGTTAGTGACTAGGCTAGATGTGGCTTCAGCTCTTGTAGAGCAACAGAACAGAAGCTGAACACGGTGGCCCAGGACTGTGATTCCACAACTTGGGAACTGTTATGAGTTCCAGGTCAGCTCAAGTCACATAGTGAGTTCTGGGTCAACCTGGACAAGAGAGTGAGATGCTATCTCAAAAGGCCCCAACAAAACAAAACAAAACAAAACAAGACAAAACAAAACAACAAAAACCAAATGAACCAGCAAAACCTCCAAACAACAAAACTAAAAGAAATAAAGAAAACGTGATAGATCAGACTTTTTTTTAGAGTGGTGTGTGTGTGTGTGTGTGTGTGTGTTCTGAACTTAGAGAATAGATTGCATCATCTTATTTATATTTTTAATCATTTATTATCTGTAGTTTTGGAGCACCTATTATTTGCCAGGCTCTGGCATGGACAAACGTGTATCCATTAGCCACGTGAGACACACTACTATTAAATCAATGCATTCTCCAGATGTCAACAGTAGGCATCTATGGCAGGTGGGGGCAAGGGAGCTCTCCTGAGCTTTACCTAGGCCCAGCATGGCTAGCAAACTAGGCACAGTTGGGTATCTCAGGGTTCAATTCAGCTGGCTTTCACAGTCACTTGAAACTATTTTATGAGACACAGAGATATTAAGTAAGTTGCCAAAGATTACATAACCAATTAGTATTAGAACCAGTGTCTAAGCTCCCCGGTATTATTTATATTGAGGGCCTCAGCTCTGCACAACTTACTTCAGCCAATTTATATTTGCTTCCTCATCCTTGCGACAGGGAAACTAAATTCAGCAAAGTTGAATCATACAAGGAACTGAAGGCAGAGCCAGACGTCCAGGCTCCCAATCAAATCCTTTTCAGACTAGCCCCTGCCTCTTGTGACCTCCACATTCTTACCCGTGAACCACCCTCACTGAGCTGGCTTTCTGAAGAGACCATTCCCACAATCTAGAGCTCAGACCCACCTTCCACCCCACCCCACCCCATATGCAGGACCCAGAGAAGTAAATGGCTAGAGAAGGGGACACTCTGTGCTTACATAGGAAAAGCAATGTCAAAAGCCCACAGAAAGATGCACCTCACCCCACAGAATTCCAAGATACTCTAGGGACCAAAAGAGGTGGCGTTCAGTGTGTCTCTCCTACCGTTCCTTTCTCAAACTTGTTGGTGCGGTTCTCTGACTTGCCAAGGTACCGCTCCCCGGTGTCCCCGAGGTCTCCGTAGATGGTGATGTAGACCTTGGCATCTGTCCCTGCCCCAGGAACATTCCCTGTGAAGATCTGTACCGAGTACAGCACAACTGCCCATCAAGTTGGATGGACGGACAGACAGACAGACAGAAAGACAGATAGACAGAGGGAAAAAAGGGTGGAAGCTCATTAGCTCAAGGGAGCAGGGTTGGTCAGCATACAAAAGTCTGGTCCAGGCCCTGAAGCTGCTGCATTTTCCTTCTGCTGCTTGGCTATGCATGGTCACCTGCACCCTGTGTGGGGGCTTTGGTCAGATGTCACCCATCAGATCAGGACTCAGGAGATTCTCAGAGAATCAAAAGATGGGGGCTTTCAGAGTGACCCCTAACCCATTTCCCATTAAGTTAATCCAAGGAGATTGCCCTAAGTACGTCTTCGCTATGGCCACCAAGTCTTTATGCTTTGATACTGGCAATGCAAGGTCGTGCTATCTAGCTACACCAGTTCTAACTGGACTGAGCATGTGGTAGTAGTTTTCAAATAATAATCATCCTTCCTCATTTTGATTTATTCTTCAGCCCACTGGTACCACTCACGTTGCCCCAGTATTCCCAGGGAAACTCTTCCCCTCATAACCACAGAGACTAAGAACTTCTCCTTTGTTCCCATAGTGGCAGGGAAAGGGATGAATATCAGGGTGACTAGTATACAAAGATCCTGAGGAGCATGGAAATGAGTGTGGTCTTGGCTTTGCTCTGCTGCTGTAGCTTAGCAGGGAGGAATTAGTCGGCTGCCTCCCCAGCCACCAGCCCTGTGGACAAGCAAGTCCTCCGTGTGCTTCTACAGATGCTAGGAAGGCTTCTCTGTATCCCTTTGCCCTGGGAAATCCAAGAGAACAGGATGGGAAGGAAGCTTTCAGGGTGGTGCTTGGAAACTGGGAGGGTGGAGGGTTCCTGCAGTAGTGTTCCTTGTCACCCAGAGAAATGACGTAAGTGTTGGCACAGACCCAGAGCGCAATGGCACTGCATAGCAGGGGAACTAGGGTGGTGTGGTACCTAGCCTGGACTAAAGGCCATTCCTGTGAACCCAGGGGACTTACAAGACTTAGAAGGTGGTTCTCTTTCCTACAATGACCAAGAAGAGCTTTGCTTCCAATCCCTGTAAGTGGGCCCACAGACACGACTAACTCGGTGTAACAAATCAGTGTGCTGTAGGTAGCTTGTACCTGCAGTTAGGAGCATGTTCACAACCCCCTATGGTTCACTGGATTCTACAGCATCATGCTTCTGTCGTGTGTCCCTCATCTTCTACACAGCCCATGGCCAGTAAATCCTTCAGCATCACTTTGACCCTTCTGTTCTCATTTGTACAACCTGCCTTTGTCTTCCTCAGCCTGAGTCTGTATCTTCAACCCAGGTCTCTGTGATTCAAATTTCCAACTCCTGTCACCTAATGTCTATCTCCACTGGGACTAGAGCCCAGCATCACAAACTCACACATCTAAGTGGAACTTGGTCCTCTCTGTATCCTTTACCTTCTCCAAACACACCCTTACCCTCCCTGACGTCATAGCTCATTCTCCCTCGTTCTCCAAAGCTCCATGTTGCTTCATGAGACTTGATGGTTAGACAAGAATTGGGGGGCCAATCCATCCTGCTCAGCTCGGCGCAGAAGCACCCAGCATGTCATGGGCCTCAGTAACTGATAATGAAATTGTCTCTTTGTTGCTTAAAAGAGACAGCATCACCCAAGTCTGTCGGGCCAACACCAACGTGGGGTAACATTAGCAATCTTGTCACAGCTTAGACACAACAGTTGATGACTGTCCTCTCCCTGCCATCCCCCCCTCCACTTCTGGCAGCCTTCAAGCCTGTTCCGCATGTGAAATTATCACAGGTGGGTGGACCTGTTAGAAACGCCTCTTCTAGGCGCCCTTGTCTCAGACTGAGATGAATGATCTTCTAACACCCCCACTCCACCTCCTGCTGCTTTCTCTGGTCCTTTGGTAATTAAGAAAACCGATTCAGCTTCTCAATGCTGAGCAATACGGGGATGCAGGAACCAGCTATTTCTGGATCCTCCTCCCTCCTGTCCCACCCCGGCCACACAGCTTGTCAGGGAAGAGGTGTTTCCTTAGAAACCTCGGAGTGGGTTCTGTGGAGTACAGTTTATACAGAACATCCCAAGAGTAATGTTGAAAACAGCAGCCCGGGGGTGTCCATCTGTGGTCCAAATAGAAAAAAAGATACATTTCCCTGACTGAATAGCAAAAAAAAATTTGAAGAAAGGAATGTGGGTAGAGAGAGAGAGATGGCTCAGATGAAAGAAAAGCAGAGTCTGTCACTGTTTTACATAAAGAGGAAAACATATTCATCCCTTGTCTTTTGACTCTCATGAGCAGAAAGATCTGTGTCCCACCTCCACTGGCTTCATAAGAGAATCTTGAGTTTTATTGGTGTGTTAGTCAGGGTTTCTATTCCTGCACAAACATCATGACCAAGAAACAAGTTGGAGAGAAAGGGTTTATTCAGCTTACACTTCCACATTGCTGTTCATCACCCAAAGGAAGTCAGGACTGGAACTAAAGCAGGTCAGGAAGCAGGAGCTGATGCAGAGGCCATGGAGGGATGTTACTTACTAGCTTGCTTCCCCTGGTTTGCTCAGCTTGCTTTCTTATAGAACCCAGGACTACCAGCCCAGGGATGGTACCACCCATAGTGGGCCTTTGATCACTAATTGAGAAAATGCCCTACAGCTGGATCTCATGGAGGCATTTCCTCAACGGAAGCTCCTTTCTCTATGATAACTCCAGCCTGTGTCAAGTTGACGCACAAAACCAGCCAGTATAATTGGAAACCTGGATTTTACTCCAGTTTTCCCAAAGTTATAACACCATAAGTTTGGGTTGGTTTTCCAAATTCTCGGAGCATCTACAATCTGTGTAGCCTGCCTTGTTGGGAAGAACCATGGGCGTTTTTGTGTGTTATCAGTGGTAGAAACTTCTATAGGTTGACATTGATTACCGAATAGGGCTTACTGGGAGCTGACTGGCTAGTAAGTGCTATCCAAAGAAAGGACACATGTGTGCACATGTACACTCATGTGCCCACAGTGTAGTGAGAAGAGAAAGCTAGGGAGTAAAACTTTAATGCCAGTAGGCACAGAAAGGACCTACATCAAGCAGACTATTTAAGGAGATAGGAAGATAACCAGAGGACGATGATGTCACTCAGACCAAAGGCAGGAAGAAGCAGAAGTGGGTGGTCAGGATGATTCAAGTCCTGCGGAGAAATAACAGCCATGGAGGACAGTAACTAGAGGATGCAGAAACAAAACCCGGCAACCGTGGAAAAACCCAGAACCTGGACCTAACCCCCACAGATAGACCTTGCCAGGAGATTTCTACCTTGTTTTCTTTCTTAAAAACAAGTCCTTTATAGGACAGGGTTTTAACCAGGTGCTCACACGTTAGGTAAATACTCTCCCATTGTGCTATGCTCCAGCCTAGACTGTCCAGCATGAACAGAGGGCCGTACCACACCAACTGGTGGCCAAATGAACTAAGCAACAGAAAGCCAGGAGTAGCATAATCCAGGCAGTGGGTGACCTGTTGGGATGTATCATGCTGTAGACATAAAAAGGATTAAGTATAAAGCTTGTAGCAAAATAGGCCAGAATCTGAAGACTGGCCTGCCATCTTCCAGATGTGTGAATTTGGCAAGTTATGTAACTTCTGTGAGCCTCAGTTGCCCAGTGATAGCATAGACTGTCCTCCTATGTGAAGAGGTTACACCTGGCAGGGTCGGGCACTCTGTGAGGAGGACTGTGGTCCTGGAATTTCCTGTGCAGCAAAGGCCATGCCTCCCCACCCCCACCCCCTAACCCCCGTCCCCTACTCCAACACACACACTTACTGTCCAGAGGCTCCTCCACTTCCTTGTAGACCTGTCTTAAGGATCCATCTTTCATGTACTTCTCAGTGAAGATGTCATAAGGGACCAGTTCTCGGATGGTCTTCTTGTCATCCTCAGAGGTGGCAAGCCATCTATCACAGGGGAAAGTCAAGGTTTCTGTACCCTGGGGCAAAGAGGAAGGAGGACAGTTGGTCTGTAAGGAGGGGACTGCTCAGACCAGTGATTCCCCGGTGTGATGAGCTCATGGGAGCCAAAGACAAAGAAGGTGCTGCCTCCCAGGGACACAGGGACACTTTCTAGCTTGATGTCAGAAGATCTAGCCTTAGAGATTCACACAACCACAGGAGGGGGAGTTAGTTAGCTTCATGAAGGCTACACTTCCTGGGTCACATTTAAAAATCAATATATGGACCCTATCCCTGTACTTGGGGGCCAGTGGGTAAGGAGGGGTCTCTGAGTTTTTAAATCCATCTTGTTGGTAACAGCTCACTGTCTCTTAACTGAGGAGGTTTATATTTTCCTAGTGTTTTCCAAATTGTTCAGGTTAAATTTTCCTCTGGAGTTGACTCTTGCCAAGGACATGCTGGTCCTGTTGCTTTGAGGCAGACACATAGACCAGAGTAGATTGCCTTGACCAGTGGTTCCTTGGCAAGAGTCAACTCCAGAGGAAAATTTAACCTGAACAATTTGGAAAACACTAGGAACCACTGGTCAAGGCAATCTACTCTGGTCTATGTGTCTGCCTCAAAGCAACAGGACCAGTGGTTCTCAACCTTCCTAATGCTGTGACCCTTTAATACAGTTCCTCATGTCGTAGTGACATCTCAACCATAAAATTATTTCTGTTGTTACTTCATAACTGTAATCTTGCAGCTGTTATAAATCATAATGGAAAGATCTGATTGATAGGATATCTGATATGTAACCCCCCCCCCCATGAGATGGTCGACCCACCCCAAAGGAGTCACAGGTTGAGAACCATTGGTTAGACTCCTTCCATGGATTGCTGGAAGATTCTGAGTTGGCCTGGGCTAGTTAACACGCCCTGGAGGCAAGCTGGTGTGCTGTGAACTAAATCTGGGAAAAGAAGAAGCACAGGGAAAGACCCATCTCCAACTTACATCTTTCTCAGGGAGGAGCCTGCGGATGTCCACGTGGGAGCAGTGCCACCCGGGGTTTATGCCTGTGTTGTCATGGCCAATCCGAATTTTTTCTATAATCTCACCCACGTCTTCTAACTTGAGAGGAAAGAAGGCACCACACATTAGTAGAAAGCCTTCGGCCACCTTGTACTCCTTAGGGCATCCATATTCAGATCCCTCTGAACTTCTTGGTGTTATTTGCTCTCTACCCATCTCTACTGAGCAGTCAGGCCAGGTGATGGCTCTGTGAAAAGTCAGATACCCCTGAAAGACCCGAGTGCCCGAATCAGAGCCAACTATGCCCAGACTGAGGGAAGGAAGCATTAGCATGTCGTGTGCAGAGGAGAGGCTTGGTTATGGTGTCTGTTCACAGCAGTAAAACCCAAACTAGGACAGTAGTTAGTACCAGGGACTGGGGTATTGCTGTGATAGGCCTGACCATGCTTTTGTTTAGAAGAATGTGGATTTTGGAACTTTGGATTTGGAAAGCAGTGAAATGCTTTAAGAGGGGCTTAATGGGCCATCCTAGTAGGAATATGGAAGACTTTGTTGCTGAGAGTGATTTGAACTGTGCAGACGTGAACTGTGCAGACGTGAACTGTGCAGACTTGGCCTAAAAGGCTTAAGTGGAGAATTTCAGCATGTGGCCTAGAGACTGTTTTGTAGTATTTTGAAGAATGTGGCACTTTCTGCCCTTGTCTAAAGAGTCTACCTGAGGCTAAGGTAAAGAGATTTATATTAATTACAAAGGAAGTCTCAAAAAAGCTCACCAGAGACTTTGTTTTCTGGTCTCATGCAGAGCATTTTGAACAATCATAGCAAGCTTAGAAAGGAAAAATATAAAATACATGGTTCTAGTATTAAAGGGGCACCAGGAAGGGAAGTAGAGCTGAATCCTATGTTCTAGGAGATAACAGATTAAGAGAATGTGACTTTGGGGCAAGATCTCACCCAGCTAAGTTTGGATTCAGGAATGGTGGTACACACCTTTAATCCCAGGAGGTCTCTGAGTTCAAGGTCAAACTACAGAGCAAGTTCTAGGACAGCCACCTTAGGCAGCAAGGGAATTGGAAAACAGAAAGCTGGTAAGATAATAAAGGAGGATTATGTTCCAGCCACAGGAAGGAGAAGAACGTGGCAGCTTTAGAGTCCAGAATATAAGGGACTACTGGGACAATTGATGCTGGTTAGCTGGAGCTAAGAAATTAGTGGTGATTAAGAAGAAACCAGCATCACTGAGGTGAAATCTTCTGGAAAGTGTTTTCTTAGAGCACAAAAAAAGCTGTGTTCCAGAGATAGACACTGCTGAACCTTGCACTGCAGCTGCACTTGGTAATGTGTAAGAGGCACACAGGTTTTGAAGGTGTGAAGGCATCATGAAGAACAGCTGAGGCTTGGCACCGTGAGAGGCCATGGAAGGCCACTGGTGAAGGTGCAGCCTCAGTTCCAGTTGATGGCCCAGGACTGAAGGTCATGCAAAGGAGTTGAGGCTTGGCACCATGAAGAGAGCCTGTGAGAGGCTATTGATGAAGCCTTGTTGCAGTGTAAGACCCCAGTGTATTGGAAATGCCAATATCATGGGATGATCATCAAGAACAGCAGTGGCACTAGGCAAGAATTGCCTCTTTCCATCTACAGACAAATTACTGTCCAGAAAAGGACACACTTACACAATAGTCGACTGATTATATCTGCCTAGACAGAGTAATCAGCCCTTAATAATTCTGCATCACTAAGGTCTGTCATATGATTCTGGGCCAGAAGGCTGAAGATTTGATGCTCCAACGTTCGGTTCAGTAGTATAGGGGCTTTCCAGGTGTTCAGCAGTCTCTATAAATTGGCTAAGTTTTAGAAGCTATGCTTAGTGCTTCCCATAACTTCAGTTAACTCAGTCATTCTGGATTTCTGACAGGGTTGAAGACCTATAGTTTCATAGCCAATCCTGGCTATTTACTTTGAGAGAAAAGATCTGAGTGGATGGTTTTCAGCTGACATTCATTCTAAAGCCAAGAAAAAAAAGTCAGGTTCAAAACTAAGTGCTTTAGTTAGGACAGATGACAGAGGTTCTGGTTAGTCAACAAAATGATGGACTGGGTATTAGGACTATCTTGTACCTCACTGGTACAATTAGGAATAACTATGCTCTAATTGGATTTTGAGAGAAAAGTTTTATTTTAACAGGAAGGGTGAAGCTAGGTGATGAGAGAGAGAAGGGGGGGGCATGTAGGCAGATGTTCACTTGTCTCCACCAGTCAAAGATAGTTTATATATCTAGGTTGGGTATTGGATTACACTTCTGATTGAGCATTACCAAACTTATAAAGCCTTTGATTAACATTTTAAAAAATGTATAAAAGCAAAAAGGAAAAGGGGGCATGGGATAGGGGTTTTCTAGGGAGGGGAAATGGGGAAAGGGGATGGCATCTGAAATGTAAATAAAATATAAAAAATAAATAAATAAATAAATAAATAAATAAATAAAAAGAATAGCAGTGGCAGAGGAATGGATCAACCTGAGTTTAGATTGTTACAGAGGGCAGACCTGGAGAAGTGACTCCAGCCCTTTGTAGGAGCCCAGAAGATCATGTGTGGATCCCAGACATTGAAACAAGAAGCTGTAACATTGAAGTTGCCTTGGAGACCCCAAGAATTTTGAGATGCCAGAGCTGTGGGCCATCTGCTGAGGAAAGCTGCTAACAGAGAGTGGAACCAGCCCAGGAGAAAAAAAAAGTTTGTTGCAGTCAACAAAGATAAAAAAGGAGTTGGAGATCTGAAGACTACTTTGACATCAGATATGGAAATGCAGAGTTTGATGTTTGCCCAGCTGGTTTTCTGTCTTGCTTTGGGGATTACAGTTAAATGATTGGATGAATCTCAGATGAGACTTTGATCTTTTGGACTCTCAACATTGTTGAGACTGCTGTAGACTATGGGGACTTTGGAAATTCGATTAAATGTATTTTTTTATTATGCTATGGGTAGGTATGGCCCTTATAGACTTATGTGTTTGCACAAGCCTATGGAGGCCAGGGAGTGGAATGTGATGGTTTGTATATGCTTGGCCTAGGGAGTGGTACTGTTAGGAGGTGTGGTCTTATTAGAGTAGGTGGGTCGATGTGGGCATGGGCTTTAACACCCTCATCCTAGCATCCTCATCCTGCCTAGAAGCCAGTCTTCCGCTAGCTGCCTTCAGAACAAGAGGTAGAACTCTCAGCTCCTCCAGACCCTTGTATGACTGACTGGATGCTGCCATGCTCCTACCTTGATAATAATGGACTGAACCTCTGAACCTGTAAGCCAGCCCCAATTAAATGTTGTCCTTATAAGAGTTGCCTTGGTCATGGTTTCTGTTCATAGCAATGGATACCCTAACTAAGACACTGAGTAGTGTTTCAAACCATTCTTGTTCTGGGTGCCTATATGTGAGATGGGATTGTGACAATGCCACCATCTTGGAACTGTCACATGGAGTCAATAACTTGGTCCTTACTGAGTGCTTACAACAGGGCTGATATTTCAGACAAGCTTAGGAGTCCGACCTGTCAATGTTCTTCTCCCAGCCTACCACAGAGAGGAGGAGTAGTTTGCTAATAGATATGAGTGAGCCTGGAACAGAGTGAGGACGGGAAGGTGAGCCACTGACTGAGTGACAGACTGAGGATCCACCAGAGAAGAGTAGAGAGGAAGAAGATGCAGGCAGGAGAGGCAAGCTAGGAGATGAAGCCTTTTCATTTGTCCAAGCTTCCTCACTCCCTGAAGAACCAGACAGTTGACAAAGTACGAACAGCAAAATAACTGGCAAACTATAGCTGTCTACTACTAATGGGAACCTCACTGAGGATGTCCCCAGAGGTCCTGTTGAGGTGTAACCTGGGCACTAATTATGTCATTCTCTGCGATACACCCACCATATTATCTTGTGTGGAGAGATGTTAGCCTGTGTAGATGACTGGATCGGCCCTGATTTTTTTTCCCATGGTGGACCTCCCACCAAAGCTGCCTGCTCCCAGAGGGATTGGGGAGGGAGCTAAATTCTCGGAGCAGCAGCTGGCTAAGGGTAAGAACAAGCGAGACACTTTGTTTCCCACTGGGATACAAGGGTGTGTTACTACTGGTTCCCATTACCCAGAGAGTTGAGGCTTCCAAGGTTCCTGGCTCCTCTTCCAGGGTGGCTTCATCCCTACCCTCTTCCTAAGCTCCGCCATGCTCACCCTGTGCCCTCAAGCTCCATGTTGTGTCTGTTTCTACTCCTGGCCCATTGGGCATGCTGTCACCTCCCCTCCTTGTCCTGAGAGCGTCCACTTCCATGCTTTAAGC
Organism: Arvicanthis niloticus; assembly: GCF_011762505.2. NCBI lineage: Eukaryota > Metazoa > Chordata > Mammalia > Rodentia > Muridae > Arvicanthis > Arvicanthis niloticus. The sequence continues at coordinate 12,315,143 of NC_047671.1, forward strand.
CATCTCCTTCAGGACCTTTTCCTTCTCTGAACATCAATGTCCAGTTCAATCCACTTGAGAGTCTACCACAGAGTATAAGCGCATGCATATCAGAGCCCATAGGTTTGATTCTGGTTCCCCTGCATGTTAGCTGCGTGGTTTGGGGAAGGTCACTAAAGTTTACTCAACTCCCTCCTCTTTACCCAGGGCCAGTACAGCACAGAACTGTTATAAGGGTCCAGTGAGCATAGATAAATCCCATATGTTAGGGCCTCTAAGCCATAGGGCCAGTGGTGGTGACAAGCCCTAGATTTCCTATCTTGTGTGGAGGACTGGGCTCCCCGGCTGTACGACAAGCTCCTTGCAGGCAGAGTCTGGGCTCTTTTGCTGTGTCTCCTGACCAAGCTATCTCCTAGAAGAGGCATGCACAGGCACAATGAATTGCATACAGGCATGTGGGAATTCCAAGGTGCTGGAGCCCAAATCCCCGGTAAACATCAGATGACAGAACCCCTTGCCCAGACCTGACGGGAGCTGTGACATATAGCAGTTGTGTCCAACTGGCTGTAGCTTGAAAGCCAAGCAGGAGACACAGCCCCACACAACCCCCTGTGAGAGATTTACACCATCCAGCACCCCAGCTCCTACCTGCCTGGAGGCTGGGCTGCACCCATGAGAGAAGCAGGAAGATATCCTATTGGTATGTCAGCCTCTCTAGGTTCTGGTCATCACCTTTAATCCTGACAACTTGTCTAGAAAGGCCTGGCTAGCTTGACCATCCTGTCTGGCTGGACATATGGAGGTCGAGAGAGACTGAACAAGCTGCCCATCTCCCATTCACTGTGGCCCATCTAGATGAGGGGCTACTCTTGTCCCGCCCCTCTGTGGCAGTGCAAGGAGCCAGGTACCTCCACAATAAAGCGGGAGGCCGACTTCCTCTCGAAGAACAGCTTCTGTTCCCTCTTGTTGGTACACAGGAACTTCTGCCGGGTGCACACGGCATCACAGCCGTAGATGACTATGAAGATATTGGCATCCGTCCCAGCAGCGAAGACATCACTGGTGTAGAGGGTGATCTCATAAGGGACAACTGAGAGGGATGGCAGAGGGCAAGGCCAGGGTGGCAGGAAGAAAACAGAAAATATCGTAGCTGAGAGCGAGTTCTTTACAGCCTTGGTGGCCTTTTATGGGGAGCTTCTCATGCCTAGTACCCAGAGACAGCCCCAGATGCTCCAGTGGATTTACTATGGCAGACTGGCTGAAGATACAGGTTATGGAATTTGTAAAGCTCAAGATCAAATCTAGGACCTGACTTGATGATTGGTGTGGCCTGGACACATTAGTGGAGAGCCTTTGTTTTCACTGAAGTGCACTCACCATGAGGCTTAGCCATATTCTGTAACCCAGAGCTTTGGATTTCAGAGGCAAACTGTTAATCAGGAGAGCCAGGCTACAGTGACAAGATAGCATTCTCTTCTCATTCTGTCTATTATTCTCAGTCCCTCATTTGCTTCAAACTGGCAAACTCCCTTGAACCAATCCACATCACACCTGGCTTCTCATTCAGCTGCCCTGCCTTGGTAGATATTTTTTTTATAGGGGAGTGGCCAGGAGGAAGAGGAGGAAGAGGAGGAGGAAGAGGAGGAAGAGGAGGAGGAGGGGGGGATTCTTTAGAGTTTATTCAGTAGCTACAGGACTGTCTACCCTTAAAGGAGAGCTGGCACATTAGAGCTGTTGGCCAACAACTTCCCAGTACAGCTGCTCCATGACAAGTGACTAAAGTGTCTCCATTTGGGCTGGGGATCTTCACTCCAGGAGCTCTCTGAGGGACTGATTAATAATTCCTAAGTTCCTCTTCAGGCTGTCTGTGGGGCGGGTCTGATTCACACCTTACACTACAGTTTGAAGCTGTTCATCTAAGACAACAGTGTCAACTACAGGGTGAGATTCATTAGCAGGCTATGAAAGGTTAGTGAGCAGTCAGCAGCATTCTGAACAGAGAGGACTACACACCACAGAGAGTGGGGTAACTTTTGTGACACATTTGGCATGCAAGTATATGAATAAATATATTCATTATAGACTGCTGGCCAGGAGAGAGAGAGAGAGAGAGAGAGAGAGAGAGAGAGAGAGAGAGAGAGAGAGAGAGAGAGAGAGAGAGAGAATATGAATACAGACTGGGACGAGGGCTCAGTAAAGTGTCTGTCATGCAAGCAAGGATGAGGATCTGAATTCAGATCCCCAGAACCCACATAAAAAAAAAGCTAGGCACTGTGTCACATGTCTGTAACACCAGCACTGGGGGCTAAGACAGTGATGGGTGGACCCCTAAAATTAATGAGAGCTTTGGGTTCAGTGAGAGGGATCCTATCTTGAAAAATAAAAGGTACAGAGCAATTGAGGAGACAACCAACATTGTCTGACCTTAACATGCAGTTACACACACACACACACACACCTATTCTGTCAAGTACATACACTGCACCATACATACATAATGCATCACATACATTACCAAAGAACAGAAGGAGAGAAGAAAGGAGAAGAGGAAGAAAGAAAAGTTAAAACTCCAAAGGAGTCCAAAAGCAAATACACCTTATTTTATGCTCTTGGATCTCAAAGAGAGCCATCCATTTTAGGAGCTGCCTGATTTTAGGGGATCTCAACCCCCTCTAAATGAGGAACTGTCTCCAGTGTTCTAGAAAGGATTCCCTGAAGAAGTATTAGCCTGTGGTGGTGCTGATCTCACCCAGTGGGAACTTGCCATGTGCCAGACTCAGTACTATGCCCTGGACAGCACTATAATCCCCAGGGTGCCAATGGAGTGGTATTGTGCCCATTTCATCAGAGGAGAAAGCTGCAAGCTGCAGAGGGGTAAAGTGACATGTCCCAGGTCACATGGTAGAACATGAGCCCAAATTTGTCTGACTCCAGAGCTACAAAGTCTACTTCTGGGATGGACTGGAGGAAATTACTTCTGCCTGCCCCCAAGCCACAGGGTCAGGTGGTTCATGGACACTTTTTCAGACCCCAGACTGAAACAGCTGGAGGCTGTTTTCTACTGTCCTTGGGAATGTGGCTTCCAGGTGCCCCAGAGCTCCTTAGCTCTGGGTTCCCTCCTCCCAGAGACTCTTCAGAAGCGGGTCTGATCCAATCCCTTCCTCCTTGCTTCCTCTTAGGGCCTTTCAGTTCTTTCCCCATCCCACACCCCTTTTTAAAAAAGCAAACGCGAGTCTAAGATTCGCCAGCTATAAGTTATGTTAGAACGTTTTGCCACTTCATATAAAAGACCTGAGCATCTTATGTTGCCTGCAAGGAACCAATTGCCAAAGATACAGATATGGGCCGACACTGTGTACTCAGGGTATGAAAAATCTCAAATACAAAATGTGACCTGTTAAGGTGCAGGAAGGGGGATGAGACACAGGACCCAGTCTCTCCTCCGGTCAGTGCTGGGTGTTGGTTTAATCTGACCTGGACTTTGGGCAGCTCCTGGGGCAAGGGCTAGGTCCAAGCCTTAACTAGGGGAAAGATCACTTCAGCTCAGGTTTTGGACCAGAAAATGCACTGATGATCTCTTGGTTCCAACTTTGACTGACCCATACTGTTTGATTCTGAGCTGTTCAGGAAAAAAAATTTTTTTAGTAGCGCTCATTATTTAGCTAGAAAAATAAATTGACTGTTCTGTGTGGGTTACAGATATCACCAAATTCTGACAGATTTTCACAGTTCAGCAGTTTGGGTGTTAGCACCTAGTACGGACTTAGCACATATGAACATTAGGTGTGAACATTTTCATGACATTTCTGATTTGTCCAAGGAAAGGAATATTTACCCTCAAGTTCTCTCCTGACCCCCACCAGCAGAAAATCTCAGAGCAGGAATTTCTCTGGCTTGGTAGAACGTGAAGAGGATTGTGACAGTGTGGGCAGGTCATCGCTCCTCATGACCACTGACTTAGTATTAGCCACCCTGCGTCACGGTCTCTATTTTATAGATGAGGAAACTGAATCCAAGAGAGATCAGACTATGTATTGTCATTAGTAAGTGTTGTATAGAGTTTGAAATAAACCCAATATTACCTTTTTGAGGTTCAGGACTAGGCCCACAGTATTCCCCCAACCCCCCCCCCCCCGAGAGCTCAGAACATTTGAAGAAGGAACAAGAGAGCTGAACAGAATCTCAATCTCAGAGGTAGGTTTGGCCCCATGTCAACTGTGGAGGAAGATCTGGGGCTGAGTTAGGGCAAAAGGTTATGGGGTCACCCAGGAGGGCCAGCCTTTCCAAGAGGGTTCCTACATGGTGTGTAACGCCTTGTCTGGAGCTCTGCATGGAAGAGGTCCCTGACGATGCTGCCGTCGTCCTCATTCTTTGCCAGCCAGCGGCCACAGGGAAAGGTCATGCACTTCCCGAGAGATGGGGCATCCACCTCTACCCAGTCTACAAACCAACCTGGGGCCTTGCCTATAGTTTGAGAGAGAGAGAGAGAGAGAGAGAGAGAGAGAGAGAGAGAGAGAGAGAAAGAGAGAGAGAGAGAGAGAGAGAGAGAACCATTAAGAGCATGCACAGATATGGTTTCCTGGGGATGAGCTCAGAAACTCCCAGTTCCCTTCTCTCCTTGAGCTCCCAGTCTTGTAGCACCCGTCGCTGACAGTGTTGTCAAGACAACACTTATTAAGATGTGCACATGGCTAAAACTGCATCCCAGTGCAACATGGCTGGACCAGTGTTGGCAGAAGAGCTCCTGCCACTGCTGGTCTTAGGAAAGCATTGAGACGAGGTAACAGGAGGGCACGCAAGTCTGAGCAAGAGAAGCAAAGATGCTGTGGGGTGGACCAAGCCCCAGACAAGGAGCTCAGGTATGCACAGAAAGCTCGAGTCCACAAAGACATTCTTATCCCATCATGGTGCCTCAGAGATGATGTTCAAGGCTTCTTGATTCTATTTGTGATGGATGAAGCAGAAGTAACAAGTGTTCGTTCAGCTCAGGGAAGGAAAGGAAGACCAGGAAGAGACCCTTGTCCTACAGTCCTGACAGTGCAGCTTCTAGGATGGGGTTTCTTACTAAAGCTAAGAAATGGAGGTTTGAGGAACAGCTAAGAGTCCTACTACTGTGGAAAAAAAATATGAACACCTCCTTTGACTGACTGTGTTGTCAGTGGGTTCCATGAGGGTGTGACTGGCTCATTGGCTCCTTAACTGGGGTCCCTAGGCTAGCAATTGTGTATGGCCAAGGGACTTGAAAGATTAGCACATTCTCAGAACCCCTGAATCAAAGACCCTGGGGTAGATAGAAATCATATTCTAATATCTCCTCCCGCTCTGAATCATACCAATGTGCCATCAGGTTAGAGACCCATTGATCTCTTTCAAATGCACATTAAAGAGATCTGGAGAAAGGCTTCCAGGATCACTTATGTGCAAGTCCCAGTGAAGATCAACAAGCCCAGAATCTGTGGCAGCCAGGGCTCCACTGGGCAAGTGGGATTCAGAAGCTGTGTCATGGAAGGCATGTGATTGGTCTACGGACTCTGTAGTTCTAATAGGGATCAGGAGGGAGGGAAACCAGACCTGTGTTGTCATGGCCTATCCGAACTTTCCAAAGGTCTCCCAGATCCAGAGTCTCCACAGTGAAGATTTCAATGCTGCCTCTTTCAAATTTGTCACTGTTGGTCTTGGAGGACTTCAGGAGGGTCATTCCTGCCAACCAAATAAGCCCATCGTGACTGACTGGCTCTGAGACTGTCCCAGCCTACTCTCACCAACACTCCTTTTCTCTTCCTAATGATGACCAACCATCTGAACTCCCACCAAACCATCAAAGGTGCTGCACCTCCTACAGAGTGGTGTGTGTGTTATATGTATGTGGTATGTGGTATGTGTGTGTGGTGTGTGTATGTATGTATGTATGTGTAGGGTATGTGATGTGTGTGTGGTATGTGTGTAGGTGTGGTTTTATGTGTGTGGTACAAGTATGTTTAGTGTGTGTGGTATGTGTAGTATATGGTATATGTGTGTGTATGTGTGGTATGTGTATAGGTGTGGTATGTATGTGGTGTGTATGCATGTGTATGCATGTGTGTGGTATGTGATGTGTGTGTGGTATATGTGTAGGTATGGTGTGTATGTATGTGGTACATGTATGAATAGTGTATGTGGTGTGCATGCATGTATGTGTGTGCATGTATGTGTATGGTATGTGATGTGTGTCTGTCTGTCTGTCTGTCTGTTCTTTTACTGATCTTTAAAAAAGTCCTTCATGAATGCTTGTAATCCCTAGTCTGTATCTAAAGAAAAGCTTCCTCCATGTTCATCCAGGAGACATCAGCAGGGCTTATAGCCAGTGTGGATTCTTCTATAACCTTACAGTCCTCTGCATGGGGACAGAGACAGTGATAAAGTCATCTACTCTACACTCATGGACCATCAGCAATCCCAGTGGGGATGTGACATGCAAAAATTCTGGAGACTCACCTGGACTTACAAGGAGAGAACTTCAAGTGTCCCAACTGGCTATCCCAGACATGACATTTGGGGCTGGCTCTGGTGTCAGCCTGAAATCTGAGGTGGACTCAGTCTTCACCATCCCCTCCTACCTCCTTGGTATCATGCTGCCTTAAAGTCCCTTCACTCCAGACCTAGTCCCTCCTGCAGAAAGCCTTCTCACACAAACTTCCCAAGAGACAGAACTTGCTGAAAACTGCTTAATGTCTATGACTTGATTTCCTCAGTCAGAGAGAGTTGACCTGGTGCTTTCCCTGCAGAGCTACTGTGAGGCCTGAATGAGATTCCAATGCTGAATGTTTAGCAACAGGGCTAACAACAGAAACCCCGGGAGGCTACTAAGTAATAATGACGATTGATGTTTACTGAGTGCCACTTTGACCTCAAAATTTTAAGTGTTCCATGTCATAAAACTTGGAGCTCTGTAAGACACAGAAAGCTTTAACCCTGTCTTACAGAATGGGGAAAACGAAAGCACAGAATGGTTAATCAACATGCCCTGATGGCACAGCCTGGAAAGGAAATTGGAAGCAGTCGGCCAGGCTGCAGAGCCATGCTTTGCAGTAATGTGTCTCACAGCCAGGGACGGGGTTTGCTCATTCCTCACTGGTGCCTGGCAGAAAGCTTCAAGCTAATGCATGAAGATCCCTTGAAGAATTGTGTCTGCCGGGCGGTGGTGGCGCACGCCTTTAATCCCAGCACTTGGGAGGCAGAGGCAGGTGGATTTCTGAGTTCGAGGCCAGCCTGGTCTACAGAGTGAGTTCCAGGACAGCCAGGACCACACAGAGAAACCCTGTCTCGAAAAACAAATAAAAAAAAAAAAAAAAAAAAAAAAAGAATTGTGTCCTCTGTAGACTTGGTCATAATGGCTGGGAGAGGATTGGGTAGGAGGCAACAACAGTAAATTGAAGGTGCCACCTTCCCTGAGGTCCCATGCAGCCGCTGGAGTAACTCAGGCACTCTCTGAAGACTTTATAGCAGGAACCCTGGAATCCCAGGGCTAAGCTTTACTGAACTTGAAAAAGTCCTTTCTTCCAAGAGATTACTGGGGTACAGTTAGGGCAAAGGTAACAGGAGCAGGCTGCCTACAGAGAAACTGCCTTTGTTTTGTGGGGTCCAGTACTGTGTTCTTCAGGGAGAGAGGTGTGGAAGAGAATTTATAGAAGCAGAGGAACCTTCTGCTAAGTCTACTAGGGTGCTTCTCTCTTACCATTGTTATCTTGGGTGCCAAAGAGCGTGATGAAGACATTGGCATCTGTCCCAGCATTCTTCTTGTCCCCAGTCTTTATGGTCACTGAAAATGTTGTTGATTTATCTGCCAGGAGGAGAGGACAGACAGGAGAGCTATCAATCATCTGGGGCATCCAAGAAGAGAAAGGACAGGCTACTTGGTCCTACTATGGTGGCCCTGTCACTCCACTTCCTTCCCTGTATCAGTCCTGTGACTGTGAACCCCATGGTCAGCAACAAACCCATGGTCAGCATTGCTCTCCATGGAGTGCTGTTAGCTCTAGAAACTCCTCAACAGAGAAGTGCCCCTGCCCTGGTTCTTACAGGAAACCCTCTTGGTCTACAGAGGTGGCACACAGACAAAGAGACATGAGGTGGCTGGGTGTCAAAAGCCCATAGCCAGGAGCTCTGCTCAGACCTCTCCAGGCTGAGTGGGGCTTCAGGAAATGAAGACATCATGGGCCTCTTGCCAGATATTGCTATTTTTCCCCCCTCAGAAATATACCTCGGGGGCCTAAAAATGTACCTGGAAGGAGGACAAAAGCTAAGTCAGAGCTAGCTCAATCATTCTGTTTCTGAATAGCACAAGTCATAGCTCTGGACCTCTTTATACCAAGCAGAATGCTGGGCATACAGGAGCATGCCCTGCCCCACCCCCAACCTCTACATTCTCTCCACAAAGGGAGGAGAGGGCAGGGCAGCTACAGTATAAAGGAGGAGATGGCCAGAGTCCATCAGGAGGGAAGAGTGAAAGAGTTCAGAGGAAGGGAAAGGAAAGGGAGATGGGAGGAGGGAGGAGGAAGAAGAAGAGGGGGGAGAGGACGCGGACATAGAGGAAGAAGAGGAGGAAGAAAAAGAGGAGCAGGGAGAGGGGAGGAGGAGAAAAAAGAGGAAGAGGAGAAGGAAAATGAGGAGGAAGAAGAGGAGGAGAAAGAGGAAGAAGAGGAAGGGGAAGAAGGAAAAATGAGATAACGGACAGAATCATCCCTAATATAAGAAACCTTTTTGTTCCAGAGCCAGGTTGTCAAGGGGGTTATTGTCACTCTGTCCCCCACCCTCCTCGTCTTCGCTGGGTAGCACATAGGACTCGTCCACTGGTAGCAGCTCCCTGGATAGCTGGCCATCATCCTCCTCAACTGCTAGCCAGCGCTGGCATGGGAAATAGTACCTGTAGGTAGGGTAAGGAAGATTGGGCTATCTCTTCGGAAGGATCTCATATGGGAGTTGAAACAGGCTGAGAGTGAGGGCCCCCCAGGAGCTGAGACTCCCTTACCTGCCCTCCATAGCATTGTGCCCCCATTTTGCCTGGTCTAAGAATTATGCCCACATGTCAATACATACTAAACCCAGAGACACTCCTAGTCTGTGATACATTGGGTGGAAAAAGTATAGAAATAGAGGGACTTATGAGGCGGTTATCACCCCCTTCTTGGGCAGTCTGAATCCAGCTTCTCAGGCACGGTGCTGCACACGGAGAGTGATCTACAACCAAGCATGGAGTCTATGGACTTGGACGGCATAGACCAGGCGTGCTTATGGGAGATGCAGAGTGTATCTAGGGCACAGAAAGTGATACCCCAGCATCAAGGGAGAGGATGTCCTTGAATACTTCTCCATGGAAAAGCAATGCCCAGCATAATGGGGAAGGAGCTGGAGAGGAAAGCAGACCGAGAGAGGGCAGATGGGTTACTAAGGACTCACATCTACAGTTCAACTCTCTGTCTCCTGAGGGATCCTCAGCTAATCCCTGTGTGATCTCGAACAAATTCTTCCCTGGGATCATCAGATTTAGTCAATCGAGGGCCAGGACTCCCCAGTCCCACTTGAATTTTGCACAAACAATGGTTCATGTTTTTGTGTGAATCCCCCCACCCCCACCCCCGAGACATCCGGAACATGCTCGTGTGGCTAAGGGTATGCTCTCTGCAGGAATTTGCTAATTCATCCACTGTCGCCCTTGCTTTTTCCTTCCTTCTCTTTCTTTTTCCTCAGCTATGCTCATGGAGGCTGTAGGCCAACATGTAAGCTTCAGGGGGTCTGAGAATGTAGCCCCTCTCAGGCTTGGGGGCCATTGCTCTCTACCTGCATCTCTGCTCCTTGCCCTGATGTGACAATATCATTAACTAGTCCAGTTCTGAGGTAGAGTATCCTGCCAAGTGTCTCTTCTTGCTGTCCATGTCCTCAGTGCCTCCAAATATTAGAGAGGCTGACCAGAGGGTGTGATGTCAGCTCCACACTCAGAGAGGCCAGGAAGGCCAAGAGGCCCTGTACTGCGGTGACTCTAAGTGGACCACCATGAAAGCAGCGCTTCTGTGAGAGATGTGCCCTGCTCTGCTTCTTAAATCGTGAGTCGGCAGTACCTCAGTCAAGTGACTCAGAGCTCTAAATTATGGGAGAGAGAGGTAGGGTGAGGTAGAGAGGTAGATTGTGGCAGAGACAATGAGAGCCAGCAAGGGCAAGGATAGAGGCAGAGACAGAGACACTGATGAAGAAAGAGCCTAGGAGGTGAAGGGGTTGGGCAGAAGCCAGGAAGGAAGGCTCGTCCCTCTCACAGGCGCCTGCTGAGAACACACAGAACCAAGGAGCAAATGGCTTTGCAGAGCTTCATTGTCCCTGAGACGTCTGCAGCAGGGCTCTGAAGGCCACTGCTTTCTCTCACAGCTGCAGCACCAGACAGCAGATATCCCCCTGAAATCTGCTTCCAACAGGCAGAAGCAGATCTGAGCTTGGCCAGGGTCAGATGTTTAACCCTCTTCCCCTGGGTCCACTATCACATATGAAAGTCCAGAGGGACTGGGCCTAGTGACCCTCCCATTCTCCCACAGGAGTAATTATGTCCTGCTCAAACAGGTCTCTGGACCCAGAAGATGTAACAGGCAGAAACTTGTAAGGAATAAAGGAGAGGGGCAAGCAGGCATTCTGGGCCAGAGGCAAACCACACAGCTCAGACCAGGGTGGGGCAGGAAAGAACCCCAGGTTGAGTGGGCAGGAGGTTCACATGGAATTAAAGCTTAGGACCAGTTTAAAACACACTCACACACACACACACACACACACACACATATACACACTCACACACACACACACACACACAAACACACACATACACTCACACACACTCACATACAAACACACACACACACTGACACACACACACACTCATATTTACACACACATGCACACACCCCACACACATTCATACTCAAATACACAACACACTCACACACATATACACACAAACACACACTCATACAGAAACACACACACTCATACCCACACCCCCACACACTCATACTCACACATACATACACACACACACCACACACTCAGACTCATACACACACACTCACACACCTTACTTGAAAGTAAAAATTAACTGAGAAGATTGCATAGTCAAGCATTAAGTATAAATAGCTAGCAAGGGCTGATGGCACTAAACCTGTAATTCCACAACTACAGATGCTGAGGTAGGAGGGACAGAAGTTCAAGGCCACCCTAGGTAACTTAGTGAGACTCTGCTTCAAACTAAAAGCCAAAAGAAGGCTAAGTATACAGCTTTATGTACAGCGAATACCCAAAATAAGTAAGGACATGAATACAGATGGTACTTCTCACTTTTTGTAATAAATAACGGATGCTGCTGCTGCTGCTGCTGCTGACAGTCTGAACTCGGCTAACTCTTGACCTAGCTCTCTTCTAGATACTGAGAGGCCACAGTAGTAACAACAAAGAGGAGGTCATGTCTCACGTGTGCCACTTTCTCACGTGTGCCACCTAGGGAAGATGGTAATGACTTAATAGGTCAGGAAAAAAGGGATCTAGAGACAAGAACACAGAGGACATGCCAGGGGTCCATGAGGCCTTGCCAGCTAGGCAGAGACCTGCCTAAACACAGGGAGAGGGCACTCTGGGGAGGAGATACCAAGAAGAGAGAACCACTAATGTAAAGGCCCAGGGAAAGACCGTTTTTGTTTGGCTCAAGGAATAACAAGAACTGAGCAAAACAGAGGTGGGGGCAGGGCAGTCTGGGGCTAGAATCGAGAGCAAGGAGAGGAGGTGGAGAGACTGTGTAAGCCAGGTGGGGCGGGCTATATTCATCCTGTAGAAGACAGGAGCCTCTGTAGCCTTTGGAGCAGAGGCCTGAAGAATTCTGGTCTGTGTGACATTCGATATTGAGTCAGGAAGTTGTGGCCAGTGGGGTAAAGTGGTAGCATGTCACCATGGACTCAGACTCATGCTCTTCTGAGCCAAGAGCCACCACATTCTGCTAGCAGACTGGGGTTTGGTGTGAGATAGAAAAGGGACCAGGAGAACCAGTTGGAAGGGAGGTTGCTACCAGACAGGGGAGGAATGAGGTCAGTGTTCTCTTACCCCCTGACTACTGGGCATCTCCCACCCTGTAAAGACTGAGAGTGCACAGGAAGACCCTGGGACCTCTCTAGGCCGTCAGTGTCTCTCTAGGAGATCTGTTGTTCTGATTCTGTCTTCTGGACTTCCATGACTTTCTGTTTTCTCCAAGATTAAGCTGTGCTCAGCATCGTCGTGAAGGCTGTTGAAGCCAGCTCATTACTGAAGAGGTCTTCTTATTAACTCAGCACAGACAAGTGACACACACACACACAGAATGGTGGGCAGGACAGAGAGATAAGGAAGAGAAGGAAGGGCGAAGCAAGGACCAGGGAGAGGACTTCCTTCACAAGAGCAGCAGAAACACACACTGCCTGGACAGAGATTTAAACAGAACCCGTTGCCCTTCAGAGAAGAAAATTGTTGCAAATCAATGAGATGCATAAAGGGACAGTTGGTCAGGAGAGGGAAAGTACCCGGGGGGGGGGAGCGCTTTAATTTCTAAATATACAGCTCCCCATATACTCATTTGATGGCAGAATTATCAAATTCTCAAGAGTAGTTTTTTTTTTTTCAAATCACTTAATGTCTTGATTTGAAAAAAACATAAGGGTAGTTAATATTTTTAAAGGACCACAAAATAGGACAAGTGCTGACAGATATTCAGATAGATTACAAGGCTACAGTAATTTTTCAATTGTTGGGCTGGACCAGAAATGTCAAATAACAGATGAGAGGAGCTAACCAGACCAAGCAGGAGGAGAAGCTGGGTGCCGACTCCTTCCAGCCTGTCTCTCTCAGCATGCACTCTGGCCTTGCCCAGCTGAAAAGCCTTTTCTGTGCAGGGACATCTTAGTAAGCAGGGTGGCGTCACTAAGCCAGTTTGTTAGAAGAGGAAATGACAGCCAGAAAGAGGTAATCTGGCCTGAGTTTGGCAGTGGATCCACCCAGGTCAGGACCCAGTGGTCTCATAACAAGACCGTTTTGGCAACCAGAATTCAGAGCAATCTAGATCATGGGCTTCAGGTCCTCTTGCAATGACCAGGTAGGGTCTAGGGGAAAACACGATGAATTATCCCTGTCTTGTATCGAGCTTAACACTAGAGGACGTGGTCCAAGACACAACAGGCTGCAGGCCAAGAACTTAATTCAACGAATATTTATTTATTAAGTGCTTACTAGATCTCACAGACCGTCAGACCCTCAGCAGCCCTGAGATCATTCTAGCATGCTTTCCTCTATGCCATAAACTTCACATGGAGAAGCCCCTCGTCCAAGAGGCAGCATGATCTAGTGGTAGGAACACACCACAGTTCACATCAGCAGTATGAATGTCAGGTCTGGCTCTGACCCCAACTGGTTCTAGGGCACAGGTTCCGTCATCTATGGGGAAGACCACATACCCCCTTCCCAGGCTAGGTCAGAGGGTGTGGCTCTGAGTCTCCAACAGGTATAAGTCCAGCCCACTGCCCACTTACATACATCAAGTTAACCAGAGATTTGCATCTGTAAGGAGTTGAGAAGAAAGAACAGTAGCATTTTGGAGCACGGAACTCAAATGTCAGCATCCACAAATGACGTTTGATTGGCCCACAGCTCAGCTCCTCATTTCAATGTCATTCAAGGCTGCTGTTTCTGTTGCTTTTCTTTTGAAACAGAGTCTCACTATGTAGGCCAGGCTGGCCTGGAACTCACTGACACCTGTCTGCATCTGCCTCCCAAGTGCTGGGGTTAACGTGTGCATCAGCACATTCAGCTAAAGCTACGTGTGTGCTTTCCTAGTGGGTGCCTTCTACAGAGACCGGGTGCTGTTCAGAACTGGAAATGTTTTCTGTGTGGCTCTTTTAGAAAACCTTTGATCTCTAGCCCTCAAGACATTAAAACAGGGTACTCTAAGATGAATTCTCCATGGAACACTAGCTGAAGCCGGTGTTCTAGAAGACTGTTATCTGACAGAGCAAGAACTTCTGGAAGGGAGAGAAGAGATGTAAGGCTCCCCTAGAGTCCTTTATGGTCAAACTCATCATGCCCTCAGCCAACCCATCCCTGCCCTCAGACATCACCTCTGAATACCTGGTCCTCTCTCCAGGACTAGTTTAGCACCAAGCATGACCTCTGACTCATCCTCCCCTCAAACCCCACTCACGTGGTCTCGTTATTCATGTCAGTGATGTCTACTCTGTCCAGGAACCAGCCTGGCCTGTTGCCCGTGTTGTCGTGACGAATCCGAATCTTGGTAAGAGGCCCCAGGTCGATGGCATAGATGGTGAAGGTATCAGTCTAGGAATGGAGAAAGTATGGCTCAGACGGGCAACACATGTCCTTGCCTTCAGTTCTAGTCTCTCAAGCATCCAAAGGAAGGCCATAGAACCCAGAGCAACCAGAGCTGGGGTGTGGAGACTTCGGCTCCTCGTTCTGGTGTTAGCATTGTACTTCCGTTTTCTTGAGCTCTGCATGTAGCTTAGGTTGGTCTTGAACTTGTCATCCTCCCACCTCCACCCCTCAAGTGCTAAGGTTACTGATGTACACTACTGCGCCCAGTTCTTACACTGTTGCTTTATAACCCGGGGCCTATGAACACATCTTCTCATTTGTGTTGTATCATTGAACATAGAGAAAGGAGAAAGATAGGGACCTTGAGAAAGGCAGAGGAGAAGGTGAGTGAACTGGATTTTCCTTTGGTTGTTTTTTTCAAGGTAGGGTTTCTTTTGTGTATTCCTGGCTGTTCCTGGAACTAGATCTATAGACCAGGCTGGCCTTGAACTCAGAGATCCACCTATCTCTACCTCCTGAGTACTAGGATTAAAGGTGTGTGCCATCACCACTACCACCACCCCACTGGGTTTCACATTTGTGATGAGCGTGCATGTATGCGGAGGGGTCCAATTGAGACCCTGTTCTCAGTGTACACATGTGTGCAATCTCCTTCAACCCTGAGTTCGTGTTGAACACCTGTTGTGAACAATCCTAAGCAAATGCAAGCAGGCTGATGGAAAAGATTGGACCCTGCTTCTCCCTTAGGTGGAGGATAAGTGGAATGTGAGCCATGCACAAGTCTAGGGGGTCACCGCTGCCTCAGAGGAAGAGGACAGAACAGAGACCCAGTGTGTGAATGGGGCCTTCTAGACACACTGTTTAAAACCTTTTCATTCTGAAAGACTTTAAACCTGCAGAAATAGATATAACCATGACCTGCCTTCTTAGATGCTGCCCCTACAGGAGACATTAGCTGGATCACTTCATTTCCTCTCTCTCTCTCTCTCTCTCTCTCTCTCTCTCTCTCTCTCTCTCTCTCTGTCTCTGTTTCTCTTATGTTCTTTGTTTTTGTTTGTTTTTTTTCTGGATCAGCTTAAAGTAGGTGGTAGATACTGTGATCCTTCACCTTAAATAGTTCAATGTGGAGACCTAACAACGAAGACATGCTCATTTAGCATCCTGCAGTGATCAAACTTGGTGAGCTTTCAACTCTTTCAAGGTCATGTCAAGAATCTTGCTGTCCCCGGCACACAGCTAAACCATACTGTCCAGATTGAGTCGTGCCTGTCCACCAAAGCACCCCAAAGTGCCATCTCTTTGTTTTTTGGGACAGAGTCTCATGCTATAGTCAAGGATGGCCTCAAACTTGGGGGCTGAAGAAATAGTTCCACAGTTAAGAACATTTACCCCTCTTCTAGAAGACTAAAATTGATTGTCAGCCTTCACACAGTTGTTTACAGTGTCTGTAACTCCAGTCCCAGGGCATCTTCTGACCTTTGTGGGGACTTCATGGACATGGTGCACAGACACACACACACAAGCAAAACATCCATACACACAAATATAAAGAAAACTAGTTTTAAAACCTTCTCAGCTCACTTGATGTCTAGACACAGTATTTTCTGGAGCATCCTAAGGACCAATGAGCCTATGGGATTCCCTTGCAGGAATCTGCTTGTAGTTTTATCATTACTCTCTGCAAAATACTGGTGCTTACAGAAGGGTAGCTGCAGCCAGAGCTCACCAGCCTGAACGCAATACCGCATAAGACACAAGGCAGACATGATGCCGGCTGAGGTGGCTACAGGCAAAATATTCCATATGTGGCACTCACCCACCTAAGAGCCGGAACCCTCACTCTACCTGGCCCTGCTCGAACTTGTTAGACTTGTCTGACTTCTTCAGGGGCCGCTCCCCTGTGTCCCCATATTCCTCACCGTAGATGGTCAGATAGACGTTGGCATCAGTGCCAGCCTTGGGCACATTCCCTGTGATCACCTGGACCTCGTAGGTATTGGCTGGAGACACAGAAAGATACAGGATTGAAAATACAAAATCCATGAGACAGCACTGTGGCCCCTGCCTTTGGATCCAGGTAGGTTCTGGAAGCCAGAAGATTCTACAGCTATTCCACACCAGCTTACCCTCCTCCCAACCCAAGACTTGTCTTTGCCATGAAATCAAGAGTCAATGGGCCTCCCACCTTACCCCCACATTTGGCTATAGCAACGTGTGTGAGCATTCCTCCCAAAGTCAATGTATTTCCCCTTAAGAGGCACAGGTCAAGGGCTGTGCTTAGCTCCAGACAGATGGGGTCAAAGGTCACTTTCCGGGTGCAGGTCAGGAAAGCTATCTATGAACCACACTGGGGTCACACCTACTCAGTTTCTACCTAAGGGACATTGAATCACCTTGCCCCTCCCCCACCAGTCCTTGTAAGGAGAAATATGGCCCCTTGTTTGTTTCAGGCTTACGCTCAGGACCAGGCTGACCAGCTGGAACCAATTCCACGACAAGTTCATTGTCCTCCTTGCCCCGGGCCAGCCAGCGGTTAACGTCGAACTTGTACTGCACAATCACCTCCTGCATCCCTGGCCCATACTCCTCTTCCTCCTCTTCCTCCTCTGACTCCTCCTCTTCTTCCTCCTCAGATGAGGACTCTTCTGAGGAGGACTCTTCTTCCTCATCACCCTCCTCCTCATCATCACTGCCTTTCTTCTTTTTCTTCTTCTTTCTCTGCAGCTTAGCCTTCAGCCTTTCCTTCTTCAGCAGCTGCCGCAGCTTGTCCTTCTCCTTCTTCTTCCGGGCCTCCTCCTCCGGCGTCAGGTTCTCCTCTTGCACCACCAGGTGCCGTAGCCACACTGTGTCCACAAACCAGCTGGGCCCAAAGCCCTCGCCTGTGTGTCCCAGTCGGATCTTGTAGATCTCACCGACGTCCGCCGCTTCCAGCTGTGCAAAGTGCAGGGCAGCAGCTGGCATGGCTCCTGCCATCCACCTCCCCACTTCCCCCATGAAGCCAGTGCTGAGCTGCTGTGTAGGGAGGTCTCCCACTATGCCTGGCTCTTCCCCAGGCTTAAGGAAAACACTTCTTTCTAACTCCAATGGAGTCAACCTCTGTGCTTTGTCTTTCGGCCTTACTCTTTGGTCACACAGCTCTGTCGCTGTGGCAGGTCTGCTGTTATTCCCTTTTTACCCCCAACTCCAACTTGTTCACAGTCCCAGGTCTCAGTTTTACCTTAAAAACACACAGACAGCCCCTGGCAGTGGTGGCCCATGCTTTAAATCCCAGCACTCTGGAGGCAGAAGCAGGCAGATCTCTGTGAGTTCGAGGCCACAAGTGGCCACTTGTATACAACGTGAATTCCTTGACAGCTAGGACTACATAGAGAAACCCTGTCTTGAAAAAACAAACAACAAAAACAAAAGCCAACCGAACCAAAAAAAAAAAAAAAAATTCAGACAGTATCCTCCTGTGTCCAGTATTAGGAAGATACCATTTTGGCAGTAAGTAAAGAAATATGTTTCTTTTTTGTAACAAATAAACAAAATCCTCACTCATTTCCTCAGAGGTCTCCATCCTTCCTGGTTTACCAGATCCTTGAGCTTCAAAGCGCCAAGGATTTAGCTGGCTCTGGTCCCGTCCTATCATCGTGGGGCTCTAGAGCTGCGTTGTGATTTGATTAAAAAATGCTCCCCAAGGGAGCCTGTTTTGAACCCTCAGGCTCCAGCTGGTCGCACAGTCTTGTGAAAACATGAAGGGACAAATTCACTAGCTGTGGACCTCAGGTTTTACAACCTTTGCTTCATTTCCTTGTTGCTCTACCTCGATGCTGTAGACACCTCATGACTAGCTGCCTCACTCTTCTGCCTTGCTACAATGGACGCTATCATTAAACACGAACTGAAATAAACCTGTTTGTCCCTATGTTATTTTTTTTTTCAAGTATTTTGTCACAGTCATGAGAAAAGAAAGTAATGAGTTATGCGTTCCCTTTAAGACACTGAGTGTCTTCCCACAGGTCTAGTTTATGGTGGCTCATCTTCAACCTCAGTGTCACGGTGTCATGAGTCCCACATCCCCAGGAAGAAGGGATTGAGGCTCAGACTTTGTGGGGAGCCTAACCTGAAGTCCTTTCTGTCTGGTTCTCCTGTGTACCTTGATATTGAGTCTCTCTTCATGTTTGACTCTTTTCAAAATCCAGTCCTACCAGTTATCCCACCTGAGTGCCAAGCACCTGAGGCCTAAGGCTGTCCTCTAGTTACTCAGTAGTATCCTGCACTTTTATTCCTGACCTTGATGAGAACAAAGGTTTCCCAACTTCCAACTTTGTATTCAGGAGCTAACCCGCCTTTGTAAGGAAACCATCAAGCAAGATGGTGCCTAGGGCCTAGGTAAAGCAGAATTTCTCTTTCTTTGTTGCTTAGGGGATGGGACCTGTGCACTGTTCAGTTACATTTCTGTGACTGCTCATGGTTTCCCAAGTCCACATCTGATGCTGACTCTTTTATTGCTATGGGGACTGGGACGCCAGGCAGGCAGTGATTATAAAGCTGAGTCACACTGACGAGGAAGCCAACAAGGTCCTGAAAGGTTGACTATATTGGCTTGGGCCTGCCAGCAGCGGATGAGGACACGTGATCCAAGGAAAGCCCTGCACCTGTAATGTTCCAGACATTTGTGACACTGACTGGGACCCAAGTTGGCTATCACCATTCCCGGGTACCAGAAAAGGCTCTTCACTGAATACTAAGGTGTTTATGGGACAAAACCACACATGGAATACCCAGCATGAGCATGGTCCCTCTACACACGTCTGCAGATGCACACATATGTGCTTGTACCTATATACATACACATGCTTTCATGTCCAGCATAAACTCAGTGGCCTCTGCATCCTCTTCCCTTAACAACAACACATTTACATGGTTTGTTCCTCTTAGCCAAAGACTTGCAATGTGAACAGGGGAAGCCCAAGGACATTTAAAAATGCATTAGAAACTCTGCGACCTCTCAGGGGCCTGCGTGAGAAATATGGACTTATCACTAACCTGGGGGAGGCTCAGCATCAGAGCTATAGACAAGGAGTAAACAGAGAGACCCAACCCTGGTGTCATCGCTGGTGGAATAAGAGGTAGTCACAGCAGACTCGACAGTACATTGTAATCACTGACTGAACTTCTAGGAGGAAGTTACCTCAGAGAACATACCTCACTTCCAAAGACTGACTGGCTGGCTTGGGGTGTGGGTGAATCAGCACTTTAAAGATCACCAGGTAGTTCATGTGTGAGACATGGATGGACTTCTAGTCATTTCAGGCCCCCAAACTCAGATCCGAGAAAGAAGTAATCCTTCAAGGGCCTGGATGAACATCCATGCTTTCTCTTTTCTGTTTCAAAACTCTACAGTCTGCTCATCGCTTTCAAGAATCCCTCAGGAGCACAAGGCAATTAATTTAGTTCCATCCATCCTCCAGGAAGCATCTCCCAGGCTGGAGGGAGGCAGCCTATCGTCTATTGGATGCGATGTACCACCTTAGCAACACCCACATCGCCTACCTCCCACACACCTGGAATGTGTCCTTGGACCCCCGTTCAAAAACTTTGGAGCGGCTGGAGAGGAAGAGAACTTCTGTCTTGCCTTCTTCCCCGTAGATCTGCACGTAAACTCGGGAAGTGGTACCAGCACCACCCACGTCCCCTGTCCAAATCTCAATCTCGTAGTGGACCACTAGAGGACATGAGAGAAATGGGGTAGTTAGTGATAACAAGAAGGAGAGCAATAGCATTTGCCTAGCCCTTCCCTCACGTACTTCCTAATCCCATCCCCAATGCCTGGTCCTTCACAGGCATCATCCTATCTGACCTCCTCAACACAATGAGCCAATGGTTTGCAGACGGACAAGCTTTGGCTTAGAGAAAATGGCAAACCTATGCAATCAGACTGTTGTGTCTAGACGTGCATGACAGCACCTGTGTTCTTGGAGACTAGGACTAAGGGGACTTCATGTACCAGCTGGTACTCCCTATTGTCGGCCTGCACGCTAGAGTGTGAATGCTCGTTCCCTCCATATTGAAATCTGATTGCTATTGTAAGACATAGAGGCTTTAAGAAGTGATCCTGCCATGAGGGCTCAGCCGCTCTGTTTGAGGTCGAGGGTGCCCCTGTTTTTTCTGTCCCTGTCTGCCATGTTAGAATGCATCCAGAAGGCTCTCACCAGATAAAGGACAAGAGACTGGAATGACAGTTCTCATTTAAATCAAAGCACTTTTCAGACTATACCAGCACATGCCCTGGATAGAAAAAGCCGTGCATATTTCGAAATGATATTTATCAAGATGTTAGAGGGTGGTGAAACATGGTATTGGTGGGTTGCAATAGAGGGTACTGCAAATAGAGTAGGTGTGTCTCCCTAAAAGGCTATGGCTCCATGTTGTTTATTGATGTGGCTACTCTAATACAATATCAGGATCTCTTTCCAGGTAAAAGAAATTGTGTGTGTGTGTGTGTGAGTGTGTGTGCATGTCTATGTGTGTGTCTGTGTGTGTGTGTACATGTTTGTGTGTGTGTGCCTGTCTGTGTATGTACATGTCTCTCCGTATGTGCCTGTCTGTGAGCATGTGTGTCTGTGTTTCTGGGCATGTCTGTGTGTGTGTGTCTGTGTGTGTGCCTGTCTGTAAGTGTGTGGTATGTGTGTACATGTTTGTGTATGTGCCTGTTTGTGAGTGTGTGGTGTGTGTGTACATGTTTGTGTGTGTGCCTGTCTGTGTGTGTATATACATGTCTCTCTGTATGTGCCTGTCTGTGAGTATGTGTGAGTATGTGTGTGTGTGTGTGTATGTGTGTGTGCCTGTCTGTGTTTGTATGTACATGTCTCTCTGTATGTGCCTGTCTGTGAGTATGTGTGTGTGTGAGTATGTGTGTGTGTGAGTGTGTGTGTGTGTGTGTGTGTGTGTGTGTTTGTGTGTGTGTGTTCATGGAGGGTCATTCTCTACCAATCTCCTCCTTAGTTTTTTTGAGACTTAGTCTTTCTCCATACCTTTAGCTTATCAACTTAGCTAGTTGACTGCCTGGCCAGCGAGCCCCAGGAAGCCTCTTAGCTTATCTCTCCCTGATGGCAGACATGTACCACCAAACCCAGCTGTTCACTAAGTGCTGAGGATCCTAACACTGGTGGCCATATTTGTTCAGCAAGCACACCCCATTCTGGCTGAGGGAGAGCCGCCTCAGCTTCGAGTTGCTCTTAAAGAGAATCCCTGTGAAGAAGGCTGTGGCAGGAAAGCTCCAAGTAGCTGCTCTCAGGAGAGAAGTGGAGACACAGTGGCCATAGAAAAACAATTCACTATCTTCTCTACCCTCTAAACCTTTGGAAGTCTCCGACCTGCCATGAGGGAGGATTCATATAGACACTGGAAAACTTCTGACACAAGTCCATCCTGACTTCAGCTCCTCACAAAAACCTATTCGCAGAGACACGGGCCTGTGTCAGCGTGTCCGCTTGCCCTACCACTACCCTGTTACCCGGCTCCACTCTCCAAGTTTTCCCCTCTCTGTTAGGCAGTCTGCTCCCTCTCTCACAAGGATAAGGCTTTGTCCTGTTTTGTTAACAGATGCCTTCACAGAAGCCACAGTAGGACCAGCTGGAAAAACCTCAATAGACATTTACTGAATGAAAAGCCCCACCTCCTCAGCTAGTTTTCCTAAGGAAAGATATAGGCTATGCCCCCAAAATTTCCACAAGGTTGAAAATATATGTTTCCTAATGTTTGGGGTTTTTTTTTTTCTCTGTGTTTCTCCAGGACAAAAGTTCCATCCACTGGGTCCTTATTTTTCCCATCTGTGAAATGAAACCTTGTCGCCTCCCAGAACCACAGTACTACAGACAACTGGAAGCCCTCACCCAAACCCCGGTGTCTTTTTTCTCCACCATAAGGAGACAAGATTCAATCACCATGAGGCCCCACTTTCTTCCTTCAATCCCTCCTTCCTCTGATTCCATCATCCCCTCCCCCACTAGACAGGGAACCATACTCAATGCTGAGGCCCGAACCAGCCTCTTCCATACATTTCTGGATCTCCACCACCTCGCTGGGGTAAAGCTCCACCTCCAGACGCCCGTCAGCCTGGTTCTTATCCAGCCACCGGTTAGCAGGGAAGGTGTACTGCTTGCCTTGGCGGGGCACACGGATCTGGACGCTGCCCAGGAACCAGCCTGCATGCATGCCTGTGCTGTCATGCCCAATCACCAGCCTGTTGATCTGGAAGGAAACTCCAGGAAGGGTGTGTGAACAGCAGTGTGCAGAGACACACAAGCCTCAACCTCCGAGTACTGGTGCAAAGAATCTCCCCTCAGCTGGGGCCTCCAGCTCCTTAGAGAAAGCTCTGACTCAGCCTGTCCTGGCAATCAGCAATCTGGGTGCCTGCCTACTTAGGTGATCTTTTCCTGCCCAGAGGCACCATCCTGCCCTCCCTAACCTAACTCACTTCCAAGGTCAGAGGCAGGAGCAAATAGCAGGCAGAGTTGGCAAGAACTTTGGAATCTCTTAAGTACTTAAAAATGATTCTGTAGTTTCAGGAGCAGTGAAGTGTCTGTGTGCCTGCCAACCGTGACTGCTTTACTTTGGCTTGATTTGAAGCAGTGCAGCATCGTGTGCATTTCTGCATCTTTCTCTGTCATTCCCACCCACCCGACAGGGTGAGAGAATTTGCAGACAACCTCTCTGGACATGGTGGTGCTGCATCTAACCCTTCTCTTACTCTTGGACCCAAGGACCATTGTTGTCCATCCGTTAGCAGTCTACAGTCACTTGCTTTGCTATCTGACACAGCAACATCTTTGCCTGTAGGCAACAGGAATGAGAGCTCACATGGTCTGTCAGCATCCTTATTCGGAGATGGTTTCTCAGGGTCTGAACTGCTTTTGTTTGTGTGGAAATGTTGTTCACAGGGTAATTTTTACCATTAAAAGGGATTAGCAGATGGCCTCCAGGAACCCTTCCAGCTCCGAGTTTTTCTCAGTAATGCTTTAGAGGGTGACACTAACCTTGTCTGGTACCCACAGTCCACATTTAGAAAATTGTCCGCTCAAGCCCTGGTTTCTGCTTCCCCACATACTAAGTGCCTCTTTGCAGCTGTTGATGAAACACGACACAGCTGAGTGTGTGAAGCTCGAGGCTCTGAAATTGCTAGGAGAAAACCTGCTAAGTGTATAAAGCCTCAGAGCCCTCAAATGCCCGCCCAGGTGCAGAGGACAGTGTCATTGTTTCTCTGGGACTGTCAGAGTTCCAGGACTAGGAAGAGTAAGGACAAGGGCGGGTGTCCGTTAGCTGACATGACTGGAGGCTCCCTAAGGTCAGGGACTGTCCGTTAGTTATACATCACCTTGGACTGGAAAGGAATACTGAGCCCTGGCTACAAGCATGTGACTGTTATAACATACTTCATGCTAATAATAATTCCCATGGCATCTCCATCATTCGGAATGAGAACACTGATGAGAAATGGAGATAACTTGCATGCAGTGAGTCAGTGGAAATGCTAGCCCGCTCCCACCCTCACCCCCCAAGCTCTTGGCCACAGTATTCACTGAGGGAGTTTCACCAACATGAGGACAAGTCTCCATGCCCTTCTCTCCTCAACACCCCTCCCCTCACATGCCTAGAAATCCTTCAGTCAAGGGAACAAAATTTTCATTCCACAGTTATTGATTCAGCTTAGAATGTAAATACATTCCAAGTTTGTTAACTTCAAGGGGTAAATGACTGTCACAAGGTCTTTCCCTAGAGTACAGGTTAATGAGAGAAGAAAGTGCCAGAGCACCAGAGAGAAGGGAAAGCCCAAAGGAGAGGGGACACAGGGATGGTGAGGTTGCAAAGGGAGTGCCCCTCCCCAGGGCTCATCAGGTGATGCTTGGAGATTGGCAGGTGCAACACGATCCTAGTTCACACAATGTTGAAGGTGCCCCCAGTGCTCCAAGTCTTTCATTTAAGCCTGTTTCTCCAGGTGACGGCAGGAAAGAGTCTCACCTGGTCCAGACCCTGATCAGGCTATTTCTTGACTGAGTGTCAACTTTGGCCTATAAAGACTTAAATAAAACACTAGGAGAGTTTAAGTGACTCAAGGCCACATTCCTAGGATAACCCTTAGCCCCTTACCTGAGAGAACCCAAATGCTATCAGAACGATTGACAATGGTTCCAGTCAGCTGAGCTTTCAGCCTAGCTCCTGGCTCTGGCTCTGGGTAGAAACCTCCTGATTCTGACATGCCAATCAGCAAACTCAGATGTGTTTCCCATCCTCCAACCTTCTCAGCTCTTCTCAATACCGTAATGCTGTTAGGCTCCTGCAGGCCATCCTTCTACTCCCCGCCCCCCCCCCCAACACACACACATACACCACCAAATCCCTTATAAACATGTAGGAGGAGCTAAGGTGGGAGGAGTAAAGGAGAGGAAGAGGAGGGTAAAGGAGAGGAAGAGGAGCTAAGGGTGAGATGGAGAACGAGAGAGGGGAGATGGAGGCTGATGTTCCCTTGTCTGTAGCAGTCAAAGGTAGTTGGTATATCTAAGTTGGGTATTGGGTTACCCCTCTGATTGAGTGGGCATCTTGTTATTGATCATTACTAAATATATAAGCCTTTGGATAATCTAAGCATTAGAGTCTCATCTGTACCAAGCCCGTGTGGTTGGCGGGGTGGTCTGGGCAATGCCCAGCCTTGCAGAGACAGCGTGGAAGATTGGCAGAGCCCTTTCCCACGCTGGTGTCTTGTGGGTGGCAAGGCTGGTATCTCTAGCTGGCTGTTTCTAGCTGCAGCACGCACGTGGCCTCTGGCCATGTGGTTGAGCTCAGCAGAGCTGCTGCAGCTTAGACAGTCAGCTTGATCGGTGGCCGTTTTTTTGTTTTAAATAATTACTACAACATAAACCTCTGTGCAACTCAGCTGAATGCCGTTCACTCTGGCCTCTTTCTTCTTTCAGTCTATCACTGATTCATCCACCTTCCCAGTTAGTGGCCAACTTGCTCAGATCACCTAGAGCAAGGTCACATGGAACCTGGAGAGACAAAGACTCTCAAGCGCCATTTCTCAAGGCAGCATCCCTCAGGAGTGCCCATGAAGTATGCACTTCTGAACACAGTTCAGAGGCACACTCAAATCTGGAACTGAAAAATATTTGTATTCCTTCTTTTGGTCCTTTCTTCTCTCTTTTCCCTCCCTGAATCCAGTGACCCCTCCTCTAGTATCCATGTTCCATCTATACTAATCCTGGCACATAGGTGAAAATGTTGGGGGGGGCGGTAAAGTTACTAAAACTGTGCATTACAGTCCCAAAGAGGTTCTAGAAGCACAACTACTGCTCATGTGTCCGCAGCTGCTCTGGCCATGGGGGAAATGGAAAACCTCACTAACTAACGGCCCCTAAGTGTGCAGTTCTTTTCCTTCAAAATGGGCTCACCACGGGCACATCAGTGAACACATATGGGTCAATGTAGGAACATGGGTCAAGGATGGACACTTACAGTTCCAATGTTCAGGGTCTCCAGAGTAAATTCATCTACTCGGCCACGTTCAAAGTAGTCTTTGAGGTTGTTGTCAGAGACAAGAAGAACCTGCTTGATGGTGTCAGATTTCTCCCCATAGAGCTTGATATACACCCGAGAATCTGTGCTGGCCCCAGAGACATCCCCGGTCTTTATGCTGATGTGATAGCGGAAATCTGAACATGCCAACGAAGAGAGAGATGGTGAAGTTAGTGTGGGTTGTACAAGGAGCAAGGCGTTGGAAAAGGGGCGGGGGGCAATCTTCAGCCAGAAAACATCCAGGCTAGGAGCCAGAACCCTGGAGTCTGGAACCTGGGTCTTGTAGCTGGGAGTAGAGGTTCCCTCCATCTCTGTGGAGCCCCTTCATCTATAAAATCAGGACCCTTCCTCTTTCTGTTCGGTGAGAGATGAATTTACTGAGAATGGGAAAGTAAATTTTCGACAAGTGTGCACACATTTTCAGAGACTCAAAGCATCTCCAGAAATCACCTGATCCAGCTTCTGATGGGCAAGGAACTGTCAACAAAGACAATAGAGCTTTCCAGTATTTATCACGTTGGGTGCACATCCTATGCTATTACTGCAAGTGCTCTCAGCCAAGCATTGCAGGCGAGGAATGCAACGCTCTGAGGGTCAGGTGTCTGACACCAGATGGTGACGATGAAGTCATCCAGTTAAACCTTGCTAGGCTTTGAAAGCTACTCTGTCCCCTAGTAGGATACCAAGTAATGTCCCATTTTATCTCCCAGAAATCTCTGCACCATCCTGTGTGAAAGGATAAAGAACACCAGAGGAAGGCTTGTTACTCATTGCTTCTTAAGAGTCTTCCCACTGAGATAAAGGGTCTGGAGAAAAAGAGCTAAGACCCTATGCCTGAGGCAATCTGCAGCAGACCTAGCCCTGACAGATATTCTCCAACAGCAATCACTTTGCTGTTGAAAGATGCACAGGAACCAGAAACCTTCTTCCTTGTGCCCCTTTCTATGAAAACCTTTCCAAGGCTGTGACTAGGAGAACAGGAGGGTTGGGGCTCTGTCTATGTGGTGAGATAAGAGCCTGCTGCAGGAGGAGGAACAGCCATCTAAGGTAGAGAGAGATGCTCTAAGAACCCAACCCAGTTCCATAAGCAACCATCAGTGTGGGTGTTCTGATCATGGCATGACCTCTTATCATAAGCATGGGTGAGCGCTCCTCTTTACCTCCTTTCCAGGTTTTAGGATCTGTGATGTTGAGGCCAGACACTGGATATTCTAGTTCCAACCCTGTGGTGTGACCTTAGTAAATATAAGTTTCTAGGTCTTCTAGACCTTGTTTTCCCTGTGTGACAAATGAACAGCCTTGTCTCTGCCTCCTCTTGGGGTTTGTTGCAGGGCTCAGATGACTTCCACTCTGGAAACATGAAGAGCTGCATTTTGGGGATTCTAGGGGTATGTTTCTTTTAAATGTTATCTAAAGCTCACAATCAAACCATGGCATTTGTGCACATATCATTAGTAAGGAGACCTCCAGGGCTCCGGGACAATGCTCAGCCTTTAACAGTCCCTTCAAAATGCACTTATGCCCCAAAGCAGGGGTCCCTGTACTTGATGCTATCAGCTGGTATTATTATTTTTATTACTCCATTTACCTATATGCATTCGGGGCCTAACACCATGGCACACTTGGGCTGTGTGTTTAAGCACAGACACTCTAGAAGTTTCCAGAACACCAACACCTTGTTTCTCCACCAACCTGTGGTACTTTCATGAACTAAAGTGAAGACATACCTAAAGATCTAGGTCCTGTTCAACTAAGGAAAGACAACTGTCATGCCCAGTGAACACCCACCACCTGGACATCAGGACAACTCACTCTTGAGGGTGGCATTGCTGTCACTGGGTAGCAACTCTCGGACCAGCTGTCCATCATCCTTGTCTTTGTCCAGCCACCTTGAGAGAAGGGAGATGGGGGTTTAGTTTTTTATTGGAACAGGAGGACACTCCAACCATCATATCCCTCATGCAGGGTTGCCAGCTTTGAGTTCATCAGAAGAAAGTAGGTCTCTGAGATCTTCTAGCAAAGTATTGCAACCCAAACCTGGAGAGGAAGAGTTTCTGGAGAAGGCTGACTGGAAAAGATGACAAGATGCTGGGCAGAGAGAGAGAGAGAGAGAGAGAGAGAGAGAGAGAGAGAGAGAGAGAGAGAGAGAGAGAGATCTCAATGGAAAAACATCCTGGCATAGAAGTCTAGAGGTTGGTGACAGGCCCACGTAGACAAGAATGCAGCAAGCAAGAGACAGAGTTGCTGGCAAATGAGGATAAGTAAGAACAGGTCACAGGATTGTGATAAAAGGCTGCCGTTGTTGTCAAATCCAAGGTGGCAGTGTTCGCCTGTGCTGTGTGGGGTAGCTTCACTACAGCTGAGCCTACAGCATGTACCCTGTTCCTGCACGTCATCACATGTAATAACACACAGAACAACACCAGTGCAACCTGAAGCTCATTGGCCCTGATTTGAGGGCTTTATATGCTATGATTTACAGTGTTTTTATTGCACATACATTTTTTTTCCTGCTCTTATAAAAATGTAATGGTTTCATCCATCAACATAAATATTTTAAATATTTTCCTTGTATCATTTTTCAGTAATAGGTCAATTAGTACATGTTTGGATATTGTTGAACTATAATAACTAATTTTCATAATTGTTGTTTGAGTTTCCGACTTGAGTTTGACTTAAAGATTATCAAATGAATCTTGCCTTGGGTTCAAACAGAATTTCCAACAACTTCTGAAATAATCCTAAGTATCTTTCTGCCATTTTGTCCTGTATATGTATCTGTGCACAGCAGGCATGTCAACATTGACTGTTAGGAAATCAAGATATCCATCAGTTCTTAAAATATTGAAGGTACTCTACGTGCTGTAGGATCAAACATTCAGACAATATGCAACATTTCTTGTAAAAAAAAATCAACCAACATGTCTACCTCATTAAAAATTAATTAATTTTAAAAACAATTAAAAACTGATTTTTGTCTCTAATGAATGGTTAAAAGTGTATGTATACCAAAGAGCTGCCTTACAACAGATTTCTTTATAATTTGTTATCTGTAATTTTGCCTTTGTATAGATATTTTATTGCTCTAGACACCCAGTCTCACATATACATTTCTTAGGCAAGAAGGGACCATGATGGGAAAACTTTAAGAACCTCTCGTGTAAGAGAATTCCAGAGACCAAGCCTATGTTGTCTTGGCAAAACATCTCCCTACTTTATTCCCTGTGCTTGTCATCAAAACCCTTCCCATTCACACTCCTAAGCAGGGAGAGCTCTCCTGGTCTGTGATGATGAAATATTCATTATAATAAAAATATTTCTTGCATTCTAAGAGACTAGAACTTTTGCTGGCCCTCACAGACTGGGTTAATAGTATAGACCCTGAGGTCAGTGAAGACCTACTATCCTACTGTGTACTATCCTACTGTGTACAAAACTGCTGCCCTACTATGCCCACCCACTTAACTTACCTTTAAGAAAACAATGCAAAGCAACCTTTCTTGCTATGCATTTCCCACTAACTCTTCCAACAGTTGTAACCTTAAGTTATTGATTCTTTCATGCTGCTGTCCCAAGAGTAATACGTGTGTGTTTATATGTTATGAATGGTACAATAATTATTTGCCGAAAACAAAAAAATAGGCCTTATAAAATTAATATCCACTGTAAATGCTGGAGGCCACATTTGGACATGCGGCTTGGTAGTGCTTGCTTGTTATTGGGGTCAGCTGGGGTCAGTGACTTAATCCCTTGTAAAACTCTGTATCCCTCAGTCCTTACTCCTGTGATGCTTTCTGTCCTGTTAAACAAAAGAGAGAGCAAAGCCCTCAGCTAGGGACATGCAGACCCAGAGCAGGGGACAGACAAGTTCACAAGACTTCAGTATTCAGGCAGGCGCAGATGCAAACTCACACGGCAGACAACAACAACAGCAGACACTGGAAGGAGAAATAAAGACCTCAAATCGACCTCTCTCTGGGTTAAATTTCACCAATGGCAGGCTTTTTAATTTATACTATTTAATGAGCCACCTGTGCACTATTGGTGACTGAGTTTGCCATTAATGAAGTCAAACTGGCACAGGAGCCAGTGAGGGAAGCCAAGGCTCTCCTTCCTCCCCACACGCAGCTCAGGACTCCTGAAGGGCCAGCGAGGCATGTGCTCTTCATCACCAGCCATCAGAAGATCCCACCTGTTGTTCCTTGTCCCCTCTGTTCACCTAGCCCCAGCCCCTCCCAGTTGGTAACAGGAAACCACGACACATCTTTTTGTTGTTACCTAAATACTTCTGAGGTATTAATAGGCATAGTTTTGAAAAGCTGTTTCCTTTCAGCTCAAACGCTTCAACCTAGTTCTGCCATGAGGTGTTGCTAAATGGATGTTAGCATGCTGGTAAGTTCATGACTGTCTCCCAGGCTGACAAGAGTATGCACACACCACACACCACACACACACACACATACACACACACACACACACACACACACACACACACACACACAGCTTTGCCTTCCCTACCATAAGAGTTAAGCAGCTCAGGTGAAGAATGGATCAGTGTGTGGGCTCAGGCCCCAGGTTAATCAGTGTGCTGCTCCCAGGAATTAACACAGGTAAATGAGGAACACTGGGGTTTCGCAAAACACTGATACTGTTGTAGTAATTATTTAAAATTGACACAACCACTGGTCAATCCGACTATCTAGGCTACATCGTCTCTGCCTAGCTCAACCACGTGGCCAGAGGTCACGTGCGCACCACAGCTAGAAATGGCCTGCCAGAAATACCAGCCCTGCCACTCACGAGACACCAGCGTGAGAGATAGCTCTGCCAATCTTCTGCACTGTCTCTGCAAGGCTGGGCATTGCCCAGACCATCCCACCATCCACGCGGGCCCAGTAGAAAAATGACTCTAATGCTTAAAGATTAATCAAAGGTTTATATATTTGATAATGATCAATAACAAGATGCCCATACAATCAGAAGTGTCACCCAATACCCAACCTAGATATACCAACTACCTTTGACTGGCAGAGACAGGCGAACATCAGCCTCCATGCCCCCCCCCCCCCAGCTTCTCCTCTTCCTTCTCCTCTTCCTCTCTTACTCCTCCTCTTCCTCTCTTTACTCCTCCCACCTTAGCTTCTCCTACAGATACTTGTCCTTGTTCTAACATGTATCCATTGACGACTTTAGAGATTTCCAGGAACTGCTGGCTGTGCATGAAATGCTTCAGAAAAACACTGCAGAAACATTTCCTCTCTCTTAAATTGAGGGAATGAAATCCAAACAAAGTCAGGTGCCTTGAAACGATGTAACCAAGCAGGACATAGGATCAGACTATTCAAACAAAACTCTGACTTATATCCACATTTCATTCTATATCTAACTAACTCTCTAACGGCTCGCTTAAATTCAGGACATGTCTGTGTCTTAGTTTGGGTTTTATTGCTGTGAACAGATACCATGACAAGTCTTATAAAAGACATTTAATTGGGGCTGGCTTATAGATTCAGAGGTTCAGTCCAGTATCGAGGTGGAAACATGACAGTGTCCAGGGAGGCATGGTGCAAGAGGAGCTGAGAGTTCTACATCATCATCTGAAGGCTGCTAACAGAATAGTGGCTCCCAGGCAGCTAGGATGAGGGTCTTAAAGCCCACGCCCACAGTGATACACCTCCTCCAACAAGGCCACACCTCCTCCAACAAGGCCACACCTCCTCCAACAAGGCCACACCTCCTCCAACAAGGTCACACCTCCTCCAACAAGGCCACACCTCCTCCAACAAGGCCACACCTCCTCCAACAAGGCCATACCTTTCTAGCACCAACTACCACCATGAGCCAGTATTTTCCTTACTGTTCCACGCAAGGGGGATGAGTCTCTAGTACAAGCGGGAAGAAAGAAAGATAAAGGACATAGGTACCTGAGGCAGGGGAACTCCACGTTGTCACTCTCGGGCTGTCCCTCCTCTCTCACCAGTACCCTGTCCAGGTACCAACCGCTGCCCGAGCCTTTGCCGTCATGCCTGACCCTCACCCGCCTCACTTTCCTCATGGTGACAGACTCAATGGTAAACTCATCAGCCTTCAGGAAAGAAAAGACATAAAGGTCATGTAGATGGTGGCTCCCCTGAGACCCAACACCAAGTGGGACACACG
This sequence comes from Arvicanthis niloticus, assembly GCF_011762505.2. Classification (NCBI taxonomy): domain Eukaryota; kingdom Metazoa; phylum Chordata; class Mammalia; order Rodentia; family Muridae; genus Arvicanthis; species Arvicanthis niloticus. The sequence continues at coordinate 12,347,192 of NC_047671.1, forward strand.
CCAGACATCAGAAGGCAGAGCTGAGAGGACGAGCTACAGTTCTTTCACATGTGCACACACATGTGAGGAACAGAAATATAAAATACACTTAATGATCACGGATAGACCCAAGCCTACCTACGACCTCATGCTCAGAAGAGCCTTACCAACACAGCCTTCAAGTGCTCATCTTTGGGTTGTCTCAGACAGTCTTCCCCTTGCATCCCAAGGCTCACCTCTCCATCAACAAGAAAGGGGTAAATTGAAGGAAGAGCGAAGATATCTACAAATCCCTGTCACCTACCAATTACATCACTGAAGCAACGACTCTTTACTGGGCATCCACTATGTGCTGTGGACCACATCTGACCCCAGCACAGTCCTCCATAATCTTCACAATAGCCAGTTACAGCTAGGCATCCTTTCCTTCCTTTCAAAGTATGACACAAGAGAGTGGAGTAGGTGGCCCAAGGCTGATTTTCCCTAGACATTTTTGATAATTTCTGTACAGCTTTAGAGCCCCTTTGGCCCACAATAAACCCACTTGGTGGTAACATAGGGACATACCTAACACATTGTATTGTGGCTAGCAATGGACCTCAGGTCTCTCACCTCCATATTTAGTGGTTTTCTTGGTTTCTTTAAATAAATAAATAAATAAAAAAAAGACGCAAATAAGCTGCCCCTGGTGACCATGCCTAACAGAGAACACACACTATCTTCCCTTTTTTCTGGTCTGGGTTCTCTGGGACACACTTGAGATGCCCAAATATTCTTCCCAACCTGAGGGGTGGGTAGGAGACCACAATTTCTCTATGGTGGCTCTCCAGCTTCTAGCTGCAAAGCACTAGGAGCCTTGTAGCTGTCACCGATGTTAGCAAATGACAGTGAGCCAAATGCTTAAGGATCCAATCAACCAGATACTTCTGTGCCTTTAAGTGTCTCATACGTGGGTTCCCCAGATCCCACCCCCCTCATCTGGACAGATGTTATCTCATTGCTGAGGTCCCATCACCTGCCATCAGCTCTGCTTCAGAAGAACAGGGAAGATGGGAGAGAGCAGAGGAGGGCGGGAGAGGGGTGGGGAGGGAGAGGTGCACACCATCGCAACTCACATTGCCTTTCTCGAACAGGTCGGTGTTATTCCTGCAGTTGTAAAGCAGCCGCTCCCCTGTGTCCCCCACATCACCAAAAAGGCAGAGGTAGACGTTGGCATCAGTTCCTGCACCTTCAAGTTCCCCTGTGCATACGGTCACACGATACCGGGCCACTGGCAGAGAGAGAGAAAGTGGAACACCATTGGCTGGATGCCGCATTCTCATGCCTAAGCTCTCCCACATCCACTTCTTTACTGGAGTGACTTCATCCTTTAACTCAAGTCCCCCAGATCCCACTGCAATGAGCCACCTGGGAGCTGACTCGTGCCAAGCCTTGGCTTAGACAGGCTGGAGGTTCTTAATTCCCATCGATCACCAGAAACCTATGGGAAATGTTTACAAGAATTCAAATTCCTGAGGCCCACTGCAGGCTTCCCAAACCTTAGTTTCCAGAGGTAAGACCCTCGAAACCAACTTACTCAATGAACACCTTCTGTGAATTCTGACGGAGAGAAAAGAGTGGCACCTAGAAACGGGGTTCAGTGGAAATGGGGAGAAGGGAACAGACTGGCGATGTAACTTAGAGGCAGTTCTTCTTGCTGGTGGACCACGTAGATAATCAAGAGAAAGAGAGAAATTGGGGTTTGTTTGGAGAGAGATTCGAGCCGGGGTAAGGAACAGGAATCAAGGTTCTGTTCTGGTCACCATACAATTGAGATATCAGTTAGATGTTTTTAAAAAAAGAAGTGAAGAAGAAAGTTAAATATATCTGGAGGGCCAGGTCTGGTGATATGACCTTAGTCATCACAGGTAGGTGTATTCCATTTCCAGCCATGCAGTCTGGTAAGGGCCATGGTGATGAAAATGTAGACAGAGACTGAAAGAATGTTTGAAGATAAAATGGTTCCCAAACTCCCCAGATCTGAGTTAAAAATATCAATCTGCATGTTTGACATTTTATGTAAAATGAACTCTGAGTAGGAATACTCCAAAGAGATCTAATTCTAAACACATCATAATAAAACGTCTAAGAGCCGAAGACAAAGAGGAAGTCTTCAAAGGATGCAAGAGGAAATCGAGTACAAGGGACACACAATAAAAATTAACAGACAACTTTTCATCCTAAACTATGGAAACTAGAAAGCAATGGGATGCTATATTCAATATGCTGAAAGAAAAAGACCATTATCCAAGATTTCTACATCCACTAAAACTATCCTTCAGGATGAAAGATAAATGAAAGTATTCCAAAATAAACAAATAATTCAAGAATCTTTTATCACTAAAAGACCTTCTCTGTAACAAATATTAATGGAAAAGCTTTACATTAGACAGTAGAAGGTAACTTGAGGACTATGAATCACCCAAAAAGATAAAGTGATGTATTTTTAAACAACTATCTTCTCAGATTTTTATATAAAACAAAACATCAGAGAAGAATAATTATAAAACTGTACTGATGAATTTGTAATATGTGAAACTACAAATTCTCAGTTTAGGGTATCACATATCCTAGACAAAGATGCAATTGTTGTATGAAGGGGCATGCAGGGGAATGAGACTTTATATATTATTAAAATTAAGTTGACATTACTTTGAGCTAAATTGTTCTAAATTAAGCTTTGGATTGTAATTTGAGGGGAGAGTACTTAGAAAGTAACTGAAATAATATGTAGTAAGTGAACACAGGAGAGATGGCCCTGCCTCTTGTCTGTCTGGATAGTGCTGATTAGTGGCAAGAGAGATGTCCCAGGCTCTTGCTGCCTGCTGCAGACAGGGAGCTGGTCTCACCCCGCCCCCACCCAGGCAGCTTGGAAGAGCTGACCCTGCTGGCACGGGTTTGGAAGAGCTGTGTCCACACCTTGCCAGGGTGGTGCAAGAAAGCCAGTCTAGTCTCTTGACAGATGCTGCAGGCAGGAGAGCTGGCCCTGGCAGCGCAGGTGTGGGAGAGCTGGCATGGTGACCAACTCAGTTACCACCCAGGCCCAGATCCAGGGCTTTGAGCTGGCCCACCCCAACATCTACCCCATCTATGAACTACTAGAGCACATGAAAGGGCGGGTCCTACAGATCCAAAGCTGCAGGAGCTCCCTGACCCAGAACAACAGGAGGATCTGACAGGAGTCCCTGTGAGGATCCAGTATTGATAGTGTAGCAGAAGCCAGAGGCCTCAAATCAGACCAATGACCATTGCAATGGACATTTGCAAGTAAAGATGTGTGGACAAAAGGGTGTGCTATGTGACACATTGTAACACACTGCAGCTTCCACAGCAAGATGGTTTTTGTTGTTGTTGCTGTTGTTTTGTTTTGGGGGACTTTGCAAGGGAGGAGGAAGAGGGTGGATACACAGGGATGGGGAGATTAGTAGGATTGGAGTGCATGGTGTGAGTTTCACAAAAAAAATCAATAAAAAGGTTTTTCAAGGAAGACATATGACAGATGCAAATCCTACTGTATTGATAATTAGGTTAAATGTGATAGGTTACTCATTAAATGGACTTAATGTTTCAATAAAAGAGCAGCACACGGTGGGCACCCTGCAGAGATAGAGGCCCTTGATGCTACTACTACACACCACCAGCCAATGTAAGATGCATTGTTGATGTAATGAGGGATTCTAAGGCGAGATTGACGGGCGTTAAAGAAGATTCACAAGTATCTTGAGGTAGCAAAGAGTTTGAGAATTTATAGTGGGTCAGAAGTGAGGTAAAGACAAAAGGATCCCGGAAGGGCTTGGGTTGAACAGAATTCCCATCAGTGTGGAGAAGCAGAGGACTCATACATTTCCACCAGCATGCCTAGGTCTGAGGCAGAAAGGACAAGAAAAATAATACAGTTGAAAACTGTCATTAGCTGGACATCAAAAGGAACTCTTTTGAACACACTGTCAAAATGGACATGGATCTAAATATCATTTTTTAAGAATGATTTATTTATTTTATGTATATGAGTACACTATAGCTATCTTCAGACACACCAGAAGAGGACATCAGATCTCATTATAGATGGTTGCAAGCCACCATGTGGTTGCTGGGAATTGAACTTAGGACCCCTGGAAGAGTAGTCAGTGCTCTTAACTACTGAGCCAGCTTTCCAGCCTGGATCTAAATATCTTATCACAGAGAGATACACTTTAGATCCTGCAACGTACATGGGTTGAGAGTAAAGAATGACTGCTAAAACTGATTTGAGATAAAACAGACTCAAAGTGAAAAAATTGAATAATTTATAAAACCACCCACAAAGAAAAGCTCATACCCAGATGTCTTACTGTGGATATCTACTATATATCGAAAGCAAAAAAAAAAAAAAAAAAAAAAAAAAAATGCAATTTCCTCTGAAGATTGTATAATAGGAGAAGAATGGGTCTATTAACTTATTTTTCTTCTAGTTGTGGCCAAGTACCCAAAGAGATGCAGCTTAAGGGAAAAGATACTTGTTTCTGTTCAGGGATTAAAGCGACTCAGAGCAACCTGGTAGGAAAGCATGCAGCAAGAATGCCTTACATCTGTGCATGAAGCTGGTTGCTAACAGCTGGATGGGACACACATAGCTGGATGGGGCACAAAGCAGGGAGATACAACTGCTCATGTTCAATTTGTCTCCTCCTTCCCCTCTTTAGCTCCATCTACCCCTCAGTCCATAAGACGGTTCCACACACATTCTAGATGGATCTTTCTTAATCTGGATAGGTCTCTCTCCCTTAGTTAATCTCCTCTAAAATAACTTTAAGACATACCTAGGAAGGTGTGTGTGTGTGTGTGTGTGTGAGTCTCCTAGGTGATTCTAAATCCAGTCAGTTGACAGTGAGATTAACCACCACAAATCCATCCGTTGTTAACTCGACATTAAAACTCATCACTGTAATCCATAATGTTCTACCCCTGACCAAAAAGTCTATGCCAGTCTCATAACACTGAATGTATTCAGTCCCGCTTCAAAAGGTACCACAGTCTCACAGTTCCCTGGGTAGGACCTTGACCTGAGATAGCATTCCTTCCGCCCTAGTGCCAAGCCCCCGATTTGCTTTAACATCATTAACATCTTTTAACAATTACAGCCACTTTGTCTACACCCACCTTATCTGTGACTTTAACTGGGTTCACACTCCTTTTCTTTCCAAACTATGATATTTTTTTTCTTCTGTCTGGTCTGCCTTCTGCTTTGAATTCTCACTGGAGAACTTAACTAAATGCAGTGTGCAATAAACCATGTCAGAGCCTGCATGCTATACTGAGCTTTGCAGTTTCTTATCATCGAGTGAATTACTCCGCGGCTTTTTAACTCGGCCCCATTTGAGTTTCCATGACATGGGTAGATGTAGCCAGTTTCTCTGACAGAATGTAGCTCCCATGGCCTCTAGCCAGTTCTTGATAAGATCATCACTTCCTTCTGAATCCTCATAAGTGTAGCTTTGTCAATATTTCTATTGGCACTCTGGTCTTCCTCTGTCCTGCTAGAACAGCTTACAGAATTCTGGGGCTTCCCTAGCCTGCACCTCCAAACTTGGCCATAGTCCTTCTACAAACCAGTTCCAACGGCTTGAGACCCACAAGCTCGGGTTTCTCATCATGACAGGAACGGCCTTACTCCCAGGTTCTCATCTTCCACATTTGTTATTTTTCTCATTGCAAAGCAAAAGCAAATGTAGAGGAGGCTTGTGCTGGCTCACAGTTTAGGAGAATATAGCCCATCACAACAGGGATGTCACCACAGGAAGGGGCTCTTGGTGGTGGTGGCAGGAGTGTGAGTCTCTTAGGTGACTCATTCCAGTCAAGTTTGTAATAAAGGTTAATGATCACCTTAGGGGACTCATCATGAAGCTCACACATTCTTGGTACCAAAGCTGTTAATGGCATCAATAAGGAAATAAATCTACAGACCAATATCTTCTCTGAATGCAAATGCAAAAATCCTCAACACAATAACTGTGAACCAAATACTGCATATAGATAAAGAATGATACACTATGAATTAGTGGAGTGGTTTCTCAGGAAGCTGGGAATAGATCTATGTTGAGATCCAGTTATGGCACTTTTGGGCATAGACACAAAGGACTCCATATCCTGCTGCAGAGACACTCACTCACTTATGTTCATAGCTGCTCTATTCATAATAGTCAGAAATCAAAAACAGCTTAGATGTCAACAGATGAGTAAATAAAGAAAACGTGGCATGTTATATAGTGGAAATAAAGAAAACGTGGCATGTTACATAGTGGAAATAAAGAAAACATGGCATGTTATATAGTGAAATATTGTTTATTTGTTATAAATGGAATCATGAAATTTACTGGTAAATGGATGGAACTAGAAAAAAAATCCCTGAATGAAGCAACCCAAACCCAAAAAGATAAACATAGTATGGATTCTCTTATATGTGGATGTCAGCTTTTAAGCCTTTGATACAGATGCTACAAATAGACATATACAGTCAGCATAACCACAGAGATTAGGTATAGAGCAATGAACTCAGGACACAAAGGATCTCCCAAGGAAGGGGAAATAGAAAATACAGTTATGGAGACACAGGGGAGAGACTAGAACAGGAGCACTGAATAGAGGAGGAGGGAAAGATGTGGGTAAAGGAGGGACCATGGGGACCGCTAATACCATCTGAGTGATCATGGAGGAACTACTACATTAGAAACGTCATATACATATATAGAGGTAATGAAATCTAAATGGAGTCACTAAATAACAGAGGACAAAGCCCCAGCTAGACAAGTGAACACTCCAGTGCCAGAAACGAGTTCCATATGTTGGCAACAGGGACCCTATGAGAATCCCAAACAATTCAGACTATTCCAAAGTTACTGGTTTCTCTACAGAGATTGATGGCAAGGCCCTAGTGCTAAAGACAACACATATCTCATTGAACAAGAAGTGGCACCGGTACCTCATGAAAGCCTTCACCCATATGGGCCAATGTTTATGGTATTGGATGCACTCTGCACATCACCAGAGGAGAAAGGGAAACACAAACTCAGCCTTGCAGTCTGCAATCGTGGCCTGTCTGGGTGATACTACGATGTCATAGTGCCACAAATGATACAGTAATAACCAACTGCTGTCTTATAAGATTTAAGGCTTCTTTCATGAGACGGAACACATGCCTGAAACTACTCAGATAGCCAAGAATCTGAGATGAGATAGGCCATGGACCTAAGGGAAAACAAATATTATTGTTCTGCTAAATGAACACAACAATAAAGTGACTCCTGGTGATATTTGATATCCACAGATCAGTGTCTTACTGAGCCATCATCAGAGAAGCTTCCTCTTTGCATAGATGGGAACTTATAGCAAGATCTATAAATAGACAACGTGTAGAGAGTGAGAGACCTTGGAACACTGAGGCTTAAATGGAATATCTTCATGAAACCCCTCACCTCAAGGCTCTACAGAAGAGGAGGCAGAAATTGTGTAAGAGCCAGAAGGATGGATAACACCAAGGAAACAGTGTCTTTCAGACACAAGAGGACCCATGCACAGATAAGCAAGTAGCAGCCTGCACAGGATCGATATCGTTTAAAGCCAGACAGGATCCCAGCGCCAAGAGGGAGACGTGAACAAGAGCTCCCATGTCTAAGCAAGAAGCTATCAACAATTGACAAAAGCATTCGAAGGAAAAACTCTGTTTTCTCCAGTGGAGTCTGACTGGATATATAAGCTGCACTTACAGGTGGGCCCCACACCCAGCAATAGAAAGCCACAAAACAACTCTGTGGTGATTTCGGAGATGTTTTGTTGTTGTCCCATTGGTGCTTTTTTTTTTTTTTTTTTTTTCTTTTAACCTTACTAGTCTTTTGCTTTATATATTAGTTTGCAAATTTACGTTTTATGAGTTTTGGTCCTCTCTCTCTCTCTCTCTCTCTCTCTCTCTCTCTCTCTGTCTGTCTGTCTCGTGTGTGTATGTGTGTTTCTTGTGTTTTAAATTCCAGTTTGTTTGTTTTGTATGCTTGTTTATTTTCTAAAGAGAGAAAAGAAGAAAGAGTTGGATGGGGGAGGTGGGGAGGACTTGGGAGGAGTTAAGAGAGGGGAAACCATGATCAGAATATATTGTATAAAATTATTTTCAATAAAAACCAAATGTGTAACTCCAATAAAAATGTTTGATACAGTGAAAAGCTAAATAAAATAAAATGCCTAATTGGAGTTCACACACACACACAAACACAAAAAATGAGACACTGTGACAAGATAGAATTTATCCTAGGAATACAATTTGGTTTAACTTCTAAAAACCAACTAATGTAATATGGAATACTAGTAGAATAAAAACCAAAAACCACATGGTCATCTCAATAGATACACAAAGAAGAATTTGACACACTCTTTCATGATTAACAAAAATCCATTTTTAAAAAAAGAGCAAAAGGAAAATTCAGTTCATTAAGGTCATCTGTGAAACACCTGTGCTTAAAGGGCCAACATGGTTCTAGAAGGTTTTGAGCAAGGCAATAAGTGAGTGAAGTTAGACTGGAATCCAGATTGGAGGGAAAGTTGTATCTGCTCACGGATGCCAGGATTGTGTTTTTAGAGAGTAAAGGACCTGCTAGAAAAGTTACAGTTAATAAGTTCAGCAAAGTTGTAGAATATAAAATCAACATCTGAAAAATCTACTGTATTTCTATTCTTTCATAATAAAAGACTTGAAAATGAAATTAAGAAATCATTTCTGGGCTGAGGATGTAGTTCCTTTAGAAGAGTGCTTGCCTAACATGCACAGTACCCAGGGTCCAATCTGCAGCACTGGCGGCGCTGCATAAAATGAGTGTGGTGCACACGCCTGTAATCCTCATACTTGGGAAGTGGAGGCAGGAGAATCAGAAAATAGAGGTCATTGTCAGCTAGTGAGCTTAAGGCCAATGTGTGCAATACATGAGTCCCAATGTGTGCAATGCAGGAGTCCCAATGTGTGCAATGCATGAGTCCCAATGTGTGCAGTACATGAGTCCCAATGTGTGCAATGCATGAGTCCTGATCTCAAAAATGTGTATCAAAAGAAGAGAGAAAGGGAGAAGGGAGGGGAGAGGGGAGGGAAGGGGAGGGGAGGAGAGGGGAGGAGAGGAGAGGGGAGGGAAGGGGAGGGGAGGAGAGGGGAGGAGAGGAGAGGGGAGGAGGGTACAGGAGTAGGGTAGGGGAAGAGGGGATGGGAGGAGAGGAGAGGCGGGGAGGGGAGAGGAGGAGGGGAGAAGAGGAGAGATTTTTTTATTGACAACAGCAGAAAGAGTAAAACGACCTGGAGAGATGACTCAACACTAAGGCTAAGGTGCTTTGTACTCTTCAGAGGATACAAACTTGGTTCCCAGCACCCACATCACGTAGCTCATAATTGTCCGTGATGCCTTTTTCTGGCTTCTGCAGGTACTCAGACATATGATGTGCATGTGTACATGTGTGCACATAAAAGTGAAAGTGGAAATTAATGTTTTTAAAAGAATAAAATATTTGTGAATGAACTTAACCAAACGTGAGAATTTTATACTTTGAAAATTACAAAATATTATTGAGATTAAAGATTCAATAAATGGATATGGAAATGCCCATTTATTAGGTCACACATATCCATGTGTGACCTAACATTGCTAATACACCATTAGTCTCCAGAAAGAACTACTTTGATGCAATCTCTGTTAGAATTGCAGCTAAGTTCTTTGTAGAACTTGGTAAGTGCTTCTGCACATTCACATAATGTTGCAAAATAAACTTCAAGGAGAAAAACAGCAAGTGTCACAAGATGCAGACAAATAGAGAACTGACATGATATTGGTGAAAATGTGTTCATCTTTTGGAAAATAGCTCAGTGGTTGCTTGCAACGTTATGGGGAAAGTTACTGTCTGACTCAGACCTGAAAGCATGTGTATATGAACACATGCGCATGAATATCAGAGTAGCGGTGCTCGTGGTAACCAAGAAGCAGAAACAACCTAAGTGCTCAACAGTTGAGCCTGTAACATCCATACAATGGATCATCACCCATCAATTAAAAAGAAATTATGGGCTAGAAAGATGGCTCGGCAGGTAGAGAGGCTTGTACACAGTGCTGGTGACTTGAGTTAAGTCCCTGGTTCAGACAAAGAAGCAGAATAGAGTCAACTCTCAAGATTATCCTTTAACTGCCATACATGAAGTATGTGCACGCCTGCACACACACTAGATTACACACTGTGTGACTCTATTATGTGAAATATCTGGAAGAGACAAGGCTGATGAGCTAGAAACCAGGTTGTGGGTTTTTTAGGGTATGAACTGTTCTGGAATTTGATGGTGGTATGGATATATAGATCTGTCAGATATGGATCAAAAGACATTGGCTTGTGAACTTTTCGTGGGTGAAGTGAATGACACATGAATTTTTTTATGAATTTATATCAATAAAGCTGTTGTTTCTTTTTTTTTTAAGAGAGAGACGTTATTCACTGAAACTTCATCTACAGCAAAGATGAAATATATCAGAAATGAGACAAGTCACTGGGAAGTTTAGTGCACAAAATCTATTTTAATAATGTACTCATCTCCATATAGAGACATCTGAAAAATCAATCTGACCATGAATCATGTGGGTACGTGAAGATCTGGCGTCTGTGCCAAAACATTTGTTAGCAGACGAAGCAGGCGCAGGCAGACACTCAGGGCCCGAGTCAAAGTTCAGGAAAACATTTCCTGACCTACAACATCACCTCCCCACAAAAACATGTTACTCAAAGTTAAGCCATCCCTGCCTTCCCCAGGGAACTTTCAACATTGAAGTGCTACAGGCCTTTACATAAGTAGTGTTGCGCATGTTGTACTATAATTTAGATCGTATGTGTCCCCTGCAGATTTCATGTGTTGAAAGCTCAGTCCCCAGCGCCATTCAGAGGTGGGATTTTGGGAGGGACAGGATCACAGGACTCTGACCTCATAATTAATCCATTCATGGATTCCTACCTTAGGCTGTTCCTGCGAGGTGGGGCCTACTGGAGGGAGTAGGTCTTAGGAGGCATGCCTTGAAGGGTATATTGTGTACCTGGCCCTTTCTTCTCCATCTCTACTGCTCTTCCTGTTTCCTAGCTGCCATGAAGTAAGCAGCTTTGGTTTACCAGAGCTCCCTGCCATGATGCTCTTCTTCCCACACACCTAGGAACACCCATGGACTGAACCGTCTGAACCTGGGAGCCAAAAGAAACACTTCCTCCCATGTCTTGTTTACCCAGGCTTTTTGTCACACGACAGAAAGCAGTCTGAGCTCTCGGTGATAAGACAAGGAATGGGTAGCATTGACTGCTGTGTGCCAACACGAGGAACCAGGGAAAAACCGAAGTAGCAAACCCCAGCCTTGGTCCAGTCTGATAGGTCTTGCTTTCTTATTTGTCTTGCAAGAAGTTCCCAAAAGCAAAAATGATAACAGAAATCCCTGTCCCGAGGATCCTATCCCCTTTATACCGGGGTTTTAAGGACTGTCACACTGAAGGTCATGACAAGTCCTTACTCTCTAAGGATCCCTCTGAACCCACCAGCCACTGAGGTCCCAAACTGCCGGGCAAGACATCTGTGGACAATTGAAAATAATTACATTGTTAGTCATCAGCAGTGAGAGACTTTAAACAGATGGGCAAGTACCAGAGCCCCTTGGGCTTTAATTTAAAAATTATGGCTCAATCTGATTAACGAGCAGCAACAATATTCAACACTCATATCCAATGGACTCCTGCCCACTCGTCAGTAGTGTATAATCACAGTGGAGAAAGTGGATCTCATTTATTTTCCCACTGAATGGACCTCCTCAGGGAAAGGCAAGGTGGAAATAAATTGTGGGTTGGTACATGCTTTGTCCGCATCTCTAATCAGTGCAACCACTCCAAAAAGCCTCCGAACAACCAGACACAGCATTAATTACTTATTTGGCTGACCGTGATTTTGTAAGCAAACTGGGAACACGCAACTTCAGGCTAAGGATTCATTTTAAATTGGCATTTACTCATAGGACAGGACTGCAAGGCTCTCTGGGACACCATGCGTGTGACCTGTTACCTACCAGAGGACTGTGACTTTGCCTTTGGCTCTGTTTAGTGGTACAAGGAACAATGCAGACTACCATGGAGATCTGAGAGAAGACAGAAGCGTGTTCTAAACACAAGAGAAAATTTTCATGAGCCAGAAAGAGTGAGTCCAAGGAATTTGAGTTCGTAGAGGCTCCAAAAAACCTCCAAAGACTGAAAGAAGGCATCAAAGATTTTTTTATAGCCAGGACAGACAGACATTCTACCTATATTGGCCACTTAGATTTTTCTCCTTGAAATGGTTCTCTGGGATGTAGCTGGAGACCTGGGATGGGAGAGGTTCTAGGGAGCCTATGGGATGACCCTTGCTTAGACTCCTGCCAACAAGGGAAATGGAGACTAAACTGGCCACCTCCTGTAGCCAGATAGAACTTCCAGTGGAGGGAAGGGGCCATCAACCCACCTACAAAACCTTCAACCAGAATTTTTCCTGCCTACAAAATGTGCAGGGATAAAGATGGAACAGAGATTGAGGGAACTGGTCCAACTTGAAACATATCCCATGTAAGGTACCCTGTCCCTGACATTACTGATACTCTGCCATGCTTGTAGACAGGACTAGCATAGCAGTCTCCTGAGAGGCTTCATTCAGAAGCGTATGAAAACATGCAGAAACCCACAGCCAAACATCAGATGGAGCTCAGGGAGTCCTGTGGAAGGGTGAAGGATAGAATTGATCAAGCCAGAGGGATTAAGAACACCACAGATCTATGGAGTCAACTAGGCTGGGCCCATGGGGGCTCAGAGACTGAACCACCAACCAACCAGCAGGGACTAGACCTTGGCCCCCTACACATTTGTAGCAGACGGGCAGCTTGGTGTTTATGTGGGTCCCCTAACAATTGGAATGGAGGCTCTCTCTGACTTAGTTGCCTGCCATTGGATCCCTTTCCCCTAACTAGACTACCTAGTTGGTCCTCAGTAGAAGAGAGTGTGCTTAGGCCTACTTAGGTTGGAAGTCCCAAGGTGGGGCGGTACCCAGGGTGGGCTTCCCCTTCTCTGAGGAGAAGAGAAGGAAGTAATGAGAAGAGGCATTTGTGAGGGTGGGAGTGGGGAGGGCACAATTTGGAATGTCAAGTGAATGAATAAATAAGTACATTTTTAAAAAGAAATCCCTGAATAACAGAATAGTCAAATTGCAGCCACAAAAAGCCTGTATTCTACACACAGCTGATATGGAGTCTGGAAATGTTCTCCTTCCCGTGGCTTCTAGTGTCAGAGCCCTTGCTGGATGGACTTTGCAACTTGTAACAGTAGCTGCCTGGGTAGGAAGCTTACGATAGCTGGGTTTCCACAGCAGTTACCACCAAACCCCATCCGGTTCCACCTTCAAGTGATTTCTTGAATGTTTTCATCTGTCCTCTAGTCTGTTCAGCCTCAGTCTGATTTTAGAGCAGTATTTCTTTGCATGTAAAATCATATGTGGGTTTGCGTCTCAAACCCAGCCCCTCACACTGAGAACAGAAATACCCTGGCACACCAGAAGGAATATGGAGATGAAGGCGCTAGGGGATTCAAGGATGGGGCAAAGTGAGCTGTAGCATGAGGAGGCTGGAAGATGGGGGCTGATATTCATGTTACCTGGGCCCTGTTGCTATGACAAATTCCCTAATTAAAACTAACTTTGGGAAGAAAGGGTTTATTTGGCTTAAAATTCCAGGTTACAACCCTCTATTTCAGGGAAGTCAAGGCAGGAATTCAAGGCTAGTCATGTTCACAACCAGAATCAAGAGCGATGAGAAGGTAGGTGTGTCCTTGTTGCTTGCTACCTACTCTTGAACAGTTTAGGGCCCAGCCAGTGGGTGTTCCTATATCAATTAAGACAAATTCCAAAAGACATGCCCACAGGCCAATTGGTCACAATTATATCCCAATAGGTCCCTCTTTCCTAAGTAACTGGCACATCAGGCACAGGCCTGGGAGTCCAATCAGCATATCTGGGTTTTGCCTAAGAACCTGCATTTCAGTGGGAAATTTGATATAAATTGACCCTTGACCATGCTCTAAGAGCCTATTACGGACTCCATTGAAATCTTTATCTCTAACTCACTTGCTGAGATTCTAACCCCCAAGATCACTAAGACCATTTGGACACAGCATCTTTAAGAGATAAGGTAAAATGAGACTATATGGTAAAATGGACCTGATCCATTACTCTGGCATTCTTGTAAGGGGGAGAATCTAGAACACAGATGAGCAGGGTCCCAGAGGACCATCCGAGAATAAACGTACAACTGCTTCTAAGGGGATGAGAAAGATGCAGGGAGAAAAACCTTGCAAACATCTTGATCATGGACGGTAGCTTCCAGAACTACTTGAAAACAACTTCCTGTTGTGTAACCTACCTAGTCCACATAGTACAGCCTTTTCCTACAGCTGCCCCGGTAAGTCAATGGACTCTCCCGGGATCCTGGAGCACCGAAAGTTGGTGTCAGCACTTTCAGTGAGGGATGTGGAACCCAAGAACCTATAGCAAGGATCTGAAAATGCAAGAGTGAGTCAGGAGACTGTGCCCCGCCCTGTGCCCCCACGGTTTATGAGGACAGAAAAGAAGATTCTTGAGAGAAAGTCATGCTTCAGTTAAGGCAAAGAATGCCACATGCTGGGCATTTCCTTTGGGGTAACCTCACTAAGATGACAATCTACAATTGGCTTCAAAGAGCTAACCAAGTCAAAAGTTTTCACCAAAATACTTGATGGAGGAGAAAGAGCAGGAAAATTCTGGAAGCCACCAAACAGCAGAAAAGTGAAACATCCTTAGTAATGGTGAGTCTCAGTGTGCTTCCTTGGGGGAAAGTGCTGATATTCCCACACTGATAAGTGTGTTCTGGGGTCCTACTGCAGACCCACTGGATTGGAAATGCTTTCGTGGAGTCCAGCAATGTGTGGCTCAATAGACCTCTATGTGATACGGCACCCTGAGGAAGCAGGTCAGAGCACTGAGTTGAGAAGTAGTGGAAAGCAGCCCCTCCCTCCAAGTGCTCAAGGATAAAAGTGCTGGGTAACTTCAGAAGACGAGACCAGGGCGCTGAAATAGTAAGAACTGGTTATAAGGTCTGCCTGAGACCTGCAGGCACAGTGCTAGCATAGACACAGAGATGGGTTAAAACAGATGTCTTTCTGCCTTCATGAACTACACACTACATAAAATCTCCATTGGATGGAGCTGATGTCATCTTATGTAAAGAGAAACAATAGCTTTGTTTTCTATGCAAATATTGAATATGCAAAACTAGGGGTGGTGTCTCAGGATAGACCATCATTGAACCAATAAGCACAAGACCTGCTCTGAGTCTGACTGTCTATAGCCAACCGTCTAACCATCGCAGAAGCTTCCTCAGTTCTACTTTGGGCTATTGCTAGGTCTTTTCAAGATAAGCATTCTGTAGTTATATACAAATTAAAATGAAGAAGAGCCAAACATTGGAAGAAACACAGTACTAATTGTAAGTATTGTCTTCTCATTCTAATAGATGGAATGATTTCATTTTTGGATATTTGCTATCTGGAATATATATGTAATATCTATCTGAGTATCTAACTCTAATCAAGTTATTTCAACAAGCATATCCAAAGTGTGCAGCTAACTACAGAGTGTTCAAAAGTGTCATATGATCACTTGTGAGTTGAGGTATTGAAATATTTAGGAGGGCTCCAGGAAGCACACCTGGTTTTAATTTTCTGTGTACGTTTCATTTTTTAATGATTTTTTCAATATCACTTTTGAAATATTCCTGTTGAAAAATTAAGAACAGCCACAAGGAACAACTGGGTTGATTTTCCTTCCTATCAATTCTGATCGATTGGTAATGTCTGCTGTAGTGCAGCAATGGCTGTCAAGTTCATTTCCGACATAGTGAGAACTTAGAATGTAGCGTTTCCCAGAGAACAGGACAGAGCACATTCTTTGTAGTTGCCACCATGCTGCTGCTATAACCTAGAGGCAAAATGGCCTCCCTTTGGTCCTTTGAAAGTGAATGCTGGACTCCAGGTTAAAAACTTAATCCTTCTACTGGTCTCAAAGAATTCACTGGGTACCAGCTTAGTGTGTCATAAAAAATTAAAACCCAGATCCAGCTTTACTGTGTGGAGAAAACTCACCAAGTGAAAAGTAAAGAAGTTATTTCCTCTAATCTCGAGGAGGTTCTAGGTAACTGTTGCTTAATGCAGACTCCTCACGTCCTCGTGTGGCCAGCTTGAAGACCTGTCTGTTTCCTTTCCCTCCACACTATGCTCATCACTACATGCTCATCGTGGTGCTAGAGTTCTAGCACCATACCCTGGAATGGATTCTTCCAGCCAGTCTTAAGGCTGAAACTTAACTAGTCCGCTGCAGCATTCAGAGAGGGAGGATGATGCACAGTGGATGAAACTGCCAGGCCCTCACTTGCTCAGCAAATAAAGTCCCACTGCCTCCCCCAAGGCAGCAGACAGCTCAGTACTTACTTCCCATGATCCTCCGCACCGTTGGGCCTTCCGCGGTCATCTCCCTCACGATCTCATTGTCATCTTCATTGGCATCCAGCCAGCGATTGCAATTGAAGTTATATTTGTCCTTATTCAGAGTATTCATCAGGGTCATCTACGATAGGGTGGTCTTGAGGTAAGCAGGTGGGACCATCAGATATCTCACTCAAGTCCTGTGCTCCTCATTCTGTCGTCCTCATCTGTGTGTGTGTGTGTGTGTGTGTGTGTCTGTATGGGGGTGCATGTGTGCATGTGTCTGTGTCTATGTGCACATGTGTGTGTCTGTGGGGGGGGCACATGTGTGTGTGTGTCTGTGTACATGTGTGTGCATGTGTGCCTGTTTGTGTATGTGTGCATATATGTGTGTATGTGTGTATTTGTGTGTGTTCTCTTTTTTATTTTTATTTTACCTTACTTTGTTTTTTCAAGACAGGGTTTCTCTGCTTAGTCCTGGAACTCATTTTGTAGATCAGGCTAGCCTCAACCTCAGAGATCAGACTGCCTCTGCCTCCTAGTGCTGGGATCAAAGGTGTGCAGCCCCATGCCAGGCCTGCTGTCTCATCTTAAAGATGAGATCTCCTGGCTCTTGCAGAAGGCAGGTGATCACATTGCTCTTTCTTCCCCTGGTCTCCTAGAAGCCAATATTCACCTAGCATCTGGGAGACAAGACAAGATGCAAACCCCATGGACACCTGAGCATTCTCTCTGTCTACTTTGAAAGGACTCTCCCTATCTGTCCCTATCAAAATATATGGCTCCTGTCCACCCTTCCCACCTCCATTCTTACAGAGTCAAATGTAAATGATATGACCA
The DNA here is from genome assembly GCF_011762505.2 of Arvicanthis niloticus. Classification (NCBI taxonomy): domain Eukaryota; kingdom Metazoa; phylum Chordata; class Mammalia; order Rodentia; family Muridae; genus Arvicanthis; species Arvicanthis niloticus. The sequence goes on from NC_047671.1 coordinate 12,364,598, forward strand.
TAAAAGATGATAGGCCTGGCTCCTCCCCACCCTTCAAGGCACACCTTACCTTTTCTAAATGCCACCCAGAGCCAGGGTTCTGCCTATCATGCCATGCCCGGATCTTATAGAACCTGCCAAGATCTGGGAGCTCCATCTACAAGGAGAAATGAATAAAAAGGTCGGTGTGGATACAGTCACAGGAATACATCTGTCCCCACAGCTGACCACAGGCAGGTGGGTGCTCCTTTGGGCTGCCTTTCCCGGTAAGGATGGGTTTGTTCCTAGCCACACTCAAACATTCCATTCTCCCACGTCCCTGGTAACCAGTGGCTCATGGGACCGAGACGGCTATGTGAAAGGAACGTTCAGTCTGGGCTGGTGAAACTGAACAAAAATAACTGACCCGCAGTGGGATTCAGCCAAGAGATCTTCAGGAGCAAAATCTATATGGCAGCCCTGCAAATTAGCACAGGGCTGCAGCGCCGGGAGTCTGCTGGGCACCGAGACAGACAAGAAGATCAGTACAGCAGCCCTGCCCTTTCCCCAGGGGCTCGAGTCTGGCAGAGAAGACAAATACATAAAGAGCATCCAGCTTGGTGGTGGAATAGAGCTATCAGCGGGGTGCTCGGAAGGGACAGTAGCAAATTACAGGTTCTTCCCCTCAAAGGTAGAGTGGCGCCTCTGAGGGCAGAGACTCACTCTGCGTACATACTGCAAAGCTCAAAGTTGGATATTCTTTCAAACGCTCCAAAATTCATATTTTTCCCTTAAATTTGGTCCTTACACTCGAATGCAACCAGGTTGAACAATATAACTGTGCTCTGGGCCTCTGAGTCCACACAATTCCCCTGTTCACCTCACTCTTGAATGCTCCCAGCATTCATGGCTGGCTCTGCCCCCTAAACTCCATCCTAGACCATTTCAGGTGGAAGATCAAATATGAACTAAATCTTTTTCAATAAACTGCCTATAAGTCGTCACGTCTGCCATTGCTGTGGAAGCCCGCATCTCCAATGTGCCTTTGGCCTTTAAACTTGGTCGAAAGTCTGACAGGGAGAACTGGGGTACCCTGTGCTCCCCGTCTCTTTCCCCATCCCCTCCCATCCATAGCATTTCCTTTCTACCCTGAACTTCTCGATGATGCCTGGTTTGAACCGTTTGTTGTTGGGATTCAGAAGAATCTCATCTGTCCGCCCCTTCTTCCCATAAATCTGGATGAAGATGGGTGAGTTGGTGCCGGCTTTCTTCAGATCAGTTGTCCAGACCCAAAGGGACCAAGGAAATTCTACAAAACAAGCCAAGGTGCATCATAAGCTCCAAGTATCAGCGGGGGAAGGAGGCGCGGGGGGGGGGGGAGGGGAATGAAAAGATCAGGATTGGATTTTATACACGATTGTGTCTGCTCTTAGAAACCATTTAAACAAGTGCAGACTATATAACGCTAAGGATCCCCTATTTAAAGTAAGGCCTGTTAGTGTCTTATTTAACGGCTAATGACGTACTGCGTTTTAGCGGTAAACAAGAGCTGCCTCCACCATCCTACTGCTACTGCATTGGGACTCATGGAGTGAATCACTCAGTTTAACCCCATGTCCGTCACAGCAGCTCCTTCAGTTTGGGGACACTGGCATCATCTCTGCAATAGTGCATGGCCTATAACTTTGCAGAACCGAGCTGCTGTCTGGGGTCCGGGGCGGGGGGTGGGGGTTGGGGGGGTGGGGTGGGGCAAGGGTCCGGATTCTGGGTCCCTCAAACTTACTTTTCAGACGCTTCTTCCTCAGAGACACCATCTCATAGAGCTGACGCTCAATCAACCCATCTGCCTTCTTCTCATCCAGCCAATTGCTACAGGGGAAAGTCTGCTGGATGCCGGTGAAGGGGCACAGTATCACCACCTGGAAGGGCAGAGCGCATGCGGCTCCTGTGTGAGGTCCGCGGGTGGGGCCCACTCAGCAGCCTCCCCAGCCCCAAGGGCACAGGTGTCTGTCTGTGCTAGGACCTCCAAGGAACTGTACTTTTCATCTTACTTCCTCATTAAATCTTAATAAAAACAAATACCTCTTTCAAGAATCTTTTGCAGATAGAAAATTAAATAATTTTTTAAAAACTATTATTTGAAGGAGAAGTCTTTCATGGTAGCTGCCATCACTAATTTTAGCCTAAAAATGCAACACAGCGTTGGCTAAGTCATCCAGTGCAGTGTATCAACTTAAGAAAGGAGAAAGATCGTAGGACTAACTCACTACGAACAGAAAATAGCCATAAACAGAATTCAACACTAGCTCAGAAAACAACTCTTAACATGGAAGAAATAGAAAATAATGCATTTAATAAGTTTAATAACATATACCAACCTCCTCAAACATAATTAGCTAAATAAAATGCTAGATGTAGTTGCTTTTAAATAGTAAGCGAAGGCCGGAGATGCAGTTCAGAGCTGGAACTTAGCATGCATGATACCCTAGGCTTTATGCACACACACACAGACACGCACAAACATGTACACTCAGACTCACAGACACACATCTGCACGCATACATGTGTGTGCACATACACAATTAGAAACAAAAGACAGATATACGCTATTCCGTTTTCTGTTCAGCATGCTACTGTAGATTGTAGGCTATGTACTCATAGTTTTAAAAGAAATGGTAAAGCCTCTCTGTGGTAAGGAGCCTGAAAACCAACCAAGCTATGGGAGGACTTGCCGGCAGAGAAAACCTTCAAAGAATATATAGAAAAATTATTAAAATTAACCCACAGCTCAAAAGATGGTTCTATGTAAACTCAGTGCACAGAAAGTACGTAATCAGTAACAAACAGAAACGATTATTTGTAAGAGTGCTTGTGACAATACAAATTGTAAGATCTATATGATTGCACCTGACAAAGACATACATTATGTTGAAGAAGAAATATAAAACTACATTGAAAAAACAGTTTTAAAGACCTGAATTTCAAGAAGTACACCATTCTCATAGATAAGGTAAGTTCGTATATTTTTTTAAAAATTAGTTTTTTCAAGGGACTCTGTAGGTCAGTGGTTCTCAACCTGTGGGGTCATCCTTTGGGGTTTACATATCAGATATCTTGTAGATCAGTTACTCACACTATGATTTGTAACAGTGGGGAAATGACAGTTATAAATTAGAGAACAGATAATGTTATGGTTGAGTGTCAGCAGAACATGAAGAACTGTGTTAAAGGGTTGCAGTGCTAGGGATGATGGGAATCACTGCTGCAGATCCAGTTAGCATTTTATCAATCTGGGGAGAGCCTAAAATTCTTATGGGATAATAAATGACGGCAGACATCAATCTGCCCTTTAATAAAGGAGGAGGCTGGATTTAATTTGTTCCAGCAAAAATAGTACAAATGTATAAAGTGAAGGCAAATGAATGGAGTATTGGTGAATAAATTTATTAAATCAATTCGTGGAACAGAGGAGAAAGCAGAGAGGAGTTGGGGTTTGTCTGTCTTGTCTGTCTGTTTGTTTGTTTGTTGTCTGTTTTGGAAAGCACTGATTTTACTTTCAATGGAAAAGAAATCCTGATTTCCCACTGAAAGTTAATCATTGCTTCCCAAGCTTCCTTAATGACAAGAATTATCAAGTAAATCTTGATGGTTCTTGTCTGTGGTCCTAGTTATTAGGGAGTCTACCTGGGCTGCAGAGTGAGTTCAAAGCCAACCCAGGAAACAATGAGACTCTGTCTCAAAACATAAAAGATATGCAGAAAGGCAGGGAGGGAGAGGAAAAGGAGAGAGAGAGAGAGAGAGAGAGAGAGAGAGAGAGAGAGAGAGAGAGAGAACACCATTGTGCAACTGTCCAACACTTTCTTTAAACATTCTTTGGTTGAGGGGCATCTAGGTTGTTTGCAGTTTCTGACTATTACAAATAAAGCTGCTATGAGCACAGTTGTCCTCGTGGTACATGGAGCATCTTTTGGGTATATGCCCAGGAATGGTATAGCTGGGGCTGGAGGTAAAACTATTCCCAATTTTCTGAGAAGCAGCCAAATTGATTTCCAAAGTGGTTGTACAAGTTTGCACTCCCACCGGCAATGGAGGAGCATTTCCCGTGCTCACATCCTCACCAGCATGTGCTATCACTTGAGGTTTTGATCTTAGCCATTCTGACCGGTGTAAGATGCAATCTCAGAGTGGTTTTGATTTGCATTTCCTTGATGACTACGGATGTTGAACATTTCTTTAAGTGTTTCTCAGGCACTAAAGATTCCTCTGTTGAGAATTCTCTGTTTAGCTCTGTATCACATTTTTAAATTGGGTGATTTGCTTTGATGCTGTCTATTTTCTCGAGTTCTTTACATATTTTGGATATTAACCCTCTGTCAGATGTAGGGCTGGTGACGTCTTTTTTATTCTATAGGCTGGCTATTTTGTCCTATTGATAGTCCTTTGCCTTACACAAGCTTTTTTTGTTTCATAAGGTTCCACTTATTAATTGCTGATCTTAGTGCCTGAGCTATTGGTGTTTTATTCAGAAAGTTGTCTCCTGTACCAATGTGCTCACATCACTTCCCCACTTTCTTGTCTATGATATTTAGTGTGTCTGGTTTTATGTTGAGGTCTTTGATCCACTTGGACTTGAGTTTTGTGCAGGGTGATGAATATGGATCTATTTACATCCCTTAACATGCAGACATCCAGTAAGACCAGCGCCATTTGTTTAAGATGCTTTCTTTTTTTTCCATTGTATAGTTTTGGCTTCTTTGTCAAATATCAAGTGTCTGTAGATATGTGGGTTATTTCTGGGTCTTCTCTATCCCATTGATTAAACCTGTCTGTTTTTATGCCAATATAATGCAGGTTTTATTACTACTTCTCTGTAGTACAGCTTGAAATCAGGGATTGTGATGCCTCCAGTTCTTTTATTGTGTGGATTGTTCTAACTATACTGTTTTTGTTTGTTTTGTATTGTGCCGGATTGTTTTAGCTATCCTGTTTTTGTTTGTTTTGTTTTGTTTTGTTGTTTTTTGTTTTGCCATATGAAGTTGACAATTGTTCTTTCCAGGTCTGTAAAGAATTCTGTTGGAATTTTGATGTCAATTGCATGGAATCTATAGATTGTTTTTGGTAAGATGGCCATTTTTACTGTTAATCCTACCCAATCCGTGGGTAAAACAAAGAGATCATGAAAGTTGCAGGCAAATAGATGGAATTAGAAAATATTATCCTGAGTGAGGGAACCCAAACCCAGAAAGATATGTATGGCATGTACTCACCTATAAGTAGATATTAACCATAGAGTACAGGATAACTGTGCTACAATCCACAGACCCAAAGAAGCTAGGTAACAAGGAGGGCCCAAGGGAGGATGCTTGAATCCTACACAGTAGAGGAAATGCAGTAGACCTTGGAGGTGGATGGAGGAAGAGAACTGAGTGAGCAAAGGGAATGAGGATGGGGATCAGGTATGGGGAGGGGGGCAGGAGAGGGCTGGGAGAGAGAGTGAAAATTAGAGGGAGGACATCTGAGACAAACAGGAGACCTAGGATGGGGTGGCTCCCAGGAGTTTATGGTAGTGACCCTAGCTGAGACTCCTAGCAGCTGGTGATATGGAGATTGAAGTGGGTATATTCTGTAGCCAGGAAGGACTTCCAGGGGAGGGAGGGGGACACAAACCCTCCCATAAAACCTTCAACCCCAAATTTGTCCTGCCTATAAGATGTACAGGGATAAAGATAGAGCAGAGATTGAGGGAATGGCCAACCAATGACTGCCCCAACTTGAGACCCATCCCATGGGAGAGAACCAACCCTGACACTATGAATAATGATATTCTGCTGTTCTTGTAAACAGGAATCTAGCATAACTGTCTCCTGAGAGGCTTCATCCAGCAGATGATGGAAACAGACCCACAGCCAAATGCTAGGAGGAGCTCAGGGATTCTTGTGGAAGAATGAGAGATAGGATTAAGGGACCTAGAGAGGTCAAGGACAGCACAAGAAGACCTACAGGGTCCATGGGAGATCACAGATACTGAACCACCAACCAAAGAGCATCCAGGGGTTGTACCTAGGCCCCCTACACATTTGTAGTAGATGGGCAGCTTGGTTTTCATGTGGGTCCCCTAACAATTGGAGCAGAAGCTGTGTCTGACTCTGTTGCCTCCCACTGGATCCCCTTCCCCTAGCTGGGCTACTTTGTCTGGCCTCAGTGGAAGAGAATTAGGACTTAGTCCTGCTGCAACTTGGTAGGCAAGGTTGGGTTGGTACCCATGGGGGACTTCCCTTCTCTGAGGAGAGCAAGAAGGAAGAATGGGGGAAGGGTTTGTGAGTGTGTGACTGGGAGTAGAGGAGAGATGGGAGTTGTGATCAGGATGTAAAAGTGAATAAATAAATAAATTAGTGGGAAATAAAAAAATTTGGGGGGGGGGTGACTTTTAAGATATACTTATTTACATGTTAGTGTTTTGCCCTAACGTGTTTATGTATACCATGTGTATGTGGAAGCCAGATGAGGGCATCAGAGAGCCTGGAACTGGGTAAAGCCAGCTACAAGCCACTATGTGGGTACCGGAAACTAAACCCAGGTCCACTTCACAATGAGTGTTCTTAACTGTTCTTAACTGCTGAGCCATCTTTCTAGTCCCATAACTGTACTGTAGTTTTTAAATCCTTTAATAAATATTGCTAAAATATTTTAATATATATGGAAAAAATCTACCTCGCAAAAATAATTTCTAGTGGATTTAAAATGTGGATAGGAAAACCAAAACTTTAGCAGTTTTAGAAGGGATATAGAAACATAGTTTCATAGCTTTAAACAATTTATTTATTTATTTATTTATTTATTCATTTATTTATTTGCTTGTTTGTTTATTTTGTGTGTCTGAGTGGTACTCTTCATGTTTGTTTGTGAGGACTCTGAAGATCAGGGGTGGCAGATCCCCTGAAATTGGAGTTACAGACCATTCTGACATAGCATGTGGGTGCTGGGAGTCAAACTCGGGCTCTCTGGAAGAGCATCTCCTAACTGCTGAGTCATTTCTCCAGCCTCTGACCCTGTATTTTCATAGCTTTAAGATAAACAGACTTCCTCCAACAATACAAAAAGCATTAAGCATAAGGAAAGACTGATAAACTTATTACACTTTTCTTTCTTTCCTCTTCCTCCGTCTTTGTCTAACCCAGACTGGACTGGAGTTCACTGTCAGGCTAGGCTGGACTCAAGGCAATCTACAGGACCCATGCATATATTTAAAATTTTTGTTGATTCATAAGATAAGAGGAAATACCACCAGGAGTCATGTCATCTGTAATTGGCAGGGAAGCACCGATGGTAACTGATGCTATGTCTGGAGACAGTCTCCACGTCCATAAGTCCCTACTAACAAGGCAAAAATGGATGATGTGATCTTGTCCAAGGGATTACCATGAACTCTATAACTGGAGATATATATATATATATACACACACACATATGTGTGTGTGTTTACATGCCTATATATATGTGTGTATATATATATATGTATATATATGTATATGTGTGTATGTGTCTGTGTATGTCTCTCTCTGTGTGTGTGATTTATTAGAATGGCTAACAGGCTGTGTTCCTGCCAGCCCAACAATGGCTGTCTACCAACAGAAAGTCCAAAAATCCAGTAGTTTCTCAGTTCACAAGGCTGGATATTCGCAGCTGCTCTTCAGTATACACTGGAATCCCAAAGAAGTAGGCTCTAATGCCAGAAAAAGAAATGGATTTGCCAGAGAGAGAGAGAGAGAGAGAGAGAGAGAGAGAGAGAGAGAGAGAGAGAGAAGAGACAAGCAAGCAAGCAAAGAGTAAAGAGCTTCTTCCTTGTCCTTTACACAGGCTGCCACTGTAAGGTGTGGTCCAGATTTAGGGCGGGTCTTCCTACCTCAAATGATCCAGTTAACTAAAAATCTTACACAGTTGTGCCCAGCAGCTTGTGTCTTATTTAGTTAATTCCAGATGTAGCTGAGGTGACAACTAAGAACAGCCATCACAAGGATACAGGGTAGAGTTTATCTTCAGGGTTAATGAAGAACCCACTGACCCAGAGAATGTCCATAGGCTGGCTCCTTACCTTCTCACAGTACCAGCCTCGGTTGACACCTATGTTGCCGTGCCCAATGGAGACCCGGCTCAGGGGGCTGAGGAGGACAGCCAGGTCGATGTGGAAGATGTCTGTGCGGCCCCTGTCAAACACGCCACCCTCCAGGAAGATTTTTCCACTGTTCTTGTTCCCTCGGGCTCCATACATGACCAAATAGATTTTCGATTTGGTCCCAGCTCCACGGATATCCCCAGTGAAGACAGTGACAATGTAGGTTATGGCTGTGGAGAGAAGGGCAGAAAGGGTTCAAAGGGGTTTCATTGGAACAACCCTCGGTCTCCATCTTTGCTACAACACTGCTCTCCCGCACACACCCATAGCTACCCCCGTGTTTTACACACTCAGACCAGTGTCCCTCACAACCTCATTTGGTTTACAATATTGTGTAAGTATATATGAGGCTGGGGGTGAACTGTCTTTATTATCTCAGGAAACTGTCAGCACTCATTATGGGAAACAAAGACAGGAAGGAAATTGAGCTGACTAAAAATAGTACTTATTATTAATGTTAATTACCATGTGTACATTATTAATAGCTGCCAGATTAATTCTGTTATGTCTAATCTAATTATAATAGTCAAACCCATTGATGGAGATTTATCTCTGCCCTATCTGGTTCATTTGGTTCTTTTTGCTGAAAAATATAACTTTTGAGAAGGGGCACTAACATCTTCCCCATCCCCCTGGGCTGAGGAAGAGGGAGGAATCACAGTAAGGTAGGTCATCTTGGGTTTTGATCAAGCAGGTGGCAGTGCAAGCTTATGGAATGCTGCAGAAAAACCACCAAGTGCTAAGTAAACTCCTAAATAGGGCAGAAAGAACAAAGAGAGAGAATCAACATGTGAACCAGAAACTCTGTTAAGGGCTTGTTGGTATCCTTTTAGCCTGTTCCAAGGCTTAAGAACAGGGAAAACAGTAGACAGGGCAGGGAGAAGAGAGTGGGCAGGCAGATAGGTGAGGATGCCCAGAAGAGAAGACGGTATGGGTGTTAGGAAGGGTGACTCAAGGGCAGATGCAGGGGGTGGGGGTGGGGGAGCAGAGGAGCTGGGAAATGGCAGGATGGAGTGTTGTCTCCTGATGAGGAAACTGGAGCCAATTTGTGGTGTAATCTGCACATTACACTACAAAACTCTGGCTGTATCTCCGGTCAGGAAAAAGACGGACTTCAGCAGAGGGGCAAGTTCTCAGATGTGTACAGCCATGTGAGTCTTCTAGAACCCCAATGACTGCCTCAGACAAGCTGAGGGGTGGAGGTTTTCTGTGGAGTTTACAGTGAAAAGAGGACTTCAGGAGGCATGTCAAAATCCAGACCAAGTCTGCCTTCGACAAGCTATGTGAGCCTGGACATCTTTCTGAACTTCTACATGCCTCAGCTCTCTCATCTGTGAGTTGGAAACAAGGCAATGCCTGTGTTGTAGGTGGTTGTAAAGATTAAATAAAATGTAAGAGGGTTGCAAATTCTCCTTCTGGCTTTCTCCTTTAGTTCCTTCTACTCATAGCTAGGAATGCCAGGCCACTGCCCTGTCTGCTCAGGCATCAGCAGCGTTGCTGCAACACAGAGAACTAGAGCATTTTTTAGGGCAGCGAAGATGCTGTCTTCAAACCCAGCTGCCTCCTGTCTGATCACAGTTGTAAGCCTCAGACACAGGTACTGACTCTCAAGAAGAAAGGATGGTCCAGCGGGAGCCTTGCCTCTCCCCAGCCCTACCTGTGGTCTCAGCTCCGCCCACTAAGATGTCTCTCTGGATTTTGCCATCATCTTCATCCAGCGCCAGCCAGCGGTTAAGGGGGAAGTCGTATTTCCTTTTGTTCCCTATATCTTCAATGATGATCTGAGAAGGAGAAGAGAGGAACAGATGAGCTTGTCATTGAGAGCACTCCTGGTGATCTACCGCCCCGTCCAGTCAGGGAGTGCGCTCTAAGAAGGCACTTGAAGCTCCTCGCACCTCAAGGAGAGCTCGTCACCGAACACAGCTGCTACTGGGAAACCCTCAGAAAGTCATCCCGGGATGATCAGCAGCCTCCTGTACATGGATCTCAGCCACTAATCCTCCACTGCCGGAAGTCATTTCAGAGAACTGAAGCGAAGTGTATAAGGATGCGCTCAGTGAGCTGGGATGAAGGGGGCGGGGCTGGATCAGAGAGCTGGCGTATCAGAGAATTGTTTCTCTCTGCTGAAGGTTGGACTCCTGACCTTATTGATGAGAAGCACAGTCCGTGCAAAGGGGAACTGTATGTGGAAACCAGGGCAGGAAATCCTGGGACATGGTAGTCACGTCAGAAAACATCAGCCCCTGCCAGGGAGGCAACTCTAAGTGCCTACAGATGAAGTCTCCCCCACCAAAACAACTATAAGCTGGGTTAGTGAAGCTGTGTTTTCTGAAGAGCTGAAAGCACCTTCCAAATACGCCTTTTGGATCCAGCTATGAAACAGGAATGGAAAGACAGACATACTCTGCGATGGAAACATATGCCGTAGGGTGCTCTTCTTTTGTGGTGTGTGTGTGTGTGTGTGTGTGTGTGTGTGTGTATGTGTGTGTGTGTGTGTGTGTGTGTGTGAGTGTGTGTGTTGAAAAGCAAAAGCCATTATCTGGAAGGAATATTCTCAATCTATCAACAAGCCCACAAGGAAAGATCTTCTGAGAAGCAAGTCCTTTTGGTGAGACTGAGTCCAGAGAAGGAACTTGTCCATGTTGAAACCAACTATATTCAGTGGCTGCAGAGATGTATTACATTGCAAGGAAAGACTTCCCAATGTGGAGGCCAAAGAAGATAAGACACCCCCTAAAATGAAGCCAAAGGGACAAAGCTGCCAGACGGGGCAACGCCTTGTTCATCTTTCCTAAAACGGGCCACGGATACATCAAATGACCTTGGGCTATAGTCTTCACTTCCTCCCACATAGGCTCAGAATGCCTGAGTAAACATATGGGTGGCCTTGAAGTCACTATGGAGTTTCAGCTGTAACTAAGTACTCTCCCCAAGCAGTACTGGGTTAACTTCCATCCCTCGTACACAGCCTGATTGGGTAGGGTTCTGTTCTGCACAGATGAGGGGAAACACACACACACACACACACACAGAGAGAGAGAGAGAGAGAGAGAGAGAGAGAGAGAGAGACAGAGAGAGAGACAGAGAGAGAGACAGAGAGAGAGACAGAGAGAGAGAGACAGAGAGAGAGAGAGAGAGAGAGAGAGAGAGAGTAATTAGGAGGGTCCAGGACTACATGGAGACTTGAAGGATAGATACTTCTCTTGTCTGGCTGGCTCAGACAAGAGAAGTAAGATTCTAGAAGTTTTAACAAGGTCAGTCTTGGAGGCATCCCGGAGGTCAGCATGGATGGCCAGTGGACTTAGGTAAATGTAGGGTAGGAAGTTCGGCTCAGTTTCAGGCCTCCGAAGAGCCCAACATTGCCCTCCCATGCCTCAGAAGCAGCAGATAAGCAGCCGAACTTACCTTGGACAGGAACCAACCTGCGGACCCCCCCTTGTTGTTGTGACCCACATTGATCTTCATCAGCTGCCCCAAATCCGGGGCATCCAGCAAGAACTTGTCTTCAGCTCCCTTTTCAAAGTTGTCCTTTTCGTTTTCCAGCCTACGCTCCCCTGAATGCACAGAAGCAAGAAAGTTACAAAAAAAAAAAAAAAAAAAAAAAAAAAAAAAAAAAGGCAAGAAGAAAGAACCAGAAGCCTTAATGGTCCACCCACTGAAAGAGCAAAGTCAAGGGCAGCTCCCTGCTGGGATCTAACAGCTCCTTACATCCTCCAGCCTTGGGGAAAGCTCAGTTTGCCTCCTGTGTGGCTGGTTCCTGAGTCTCATAACTGGGTTTCTCATTTCAGCTTTATTCTGCAGTCTTTGCCTCTGTGAACCAAAGTGTACTCCTAAGATCCTAAGACTCGGCATCCCATCTTGCGTTAGCCCATAGCTTGTCCTGAATGAGAGCAGTGAGCATAGCATTTGGTATAGGGGCTGTTGCTGGGATCCTGGCCCCCTTTGCTCAGCCCTGTCTTGGACACAATGCCTGTAACTAGCAGCAGACACTGTGTTTGGTGTGGATCTTTTTCTCTTACTCCTCGCTACTGTCCAACAGGGATACACTATTAACTTAGTCCTGAAAATGAAGAAACTGAGACTTAGAAATTAAATCATTCTTCCAGAGTCATGGGCAATGGACACAGAGTTTAGAGTCCTGTTCTAACCAGTCTCTCTGTCTTGCCATTCTCCATAGCCACATTCCCGTGACCATGGGTGTACAAAGTAGTCTTCCTCCTGCCATTAAAACGCCAACCTTTCCCTCAACTCTTCCCATGGTTTCTCTTTTTCTAAATTTACATTTTGACCTCCAGAAATATAGAAAATAATTACCAGTGTTCAGGTACCCACCACCCAGATGTGAGGGGTATAGTAGTTGCTAACATTTTGTCTAGTTTGCTTCCTACCTTTCACAGTTTAACAAAAGATTTATTTGGTTTTATTTTATGTGCATGAGTGTTTAGCACGCATGTGTATAAGTTCACTTTGTGTGTGGCTGGTGCCCAGGGGAGACAGAAGAGGGCGCTAGAACCCATGGAACTGAGTCATAGAGGGTTATAAGCAACCATATGGGTGTTGGGAACAGAACCTGGGTCCTCTACAAGTGTTCTTGAGCCCTGAGCCATCTCCCCAGCCCCAAGACCTTTCAGTTTGTTTGGTTTATTTAAGGATACAAACTCAGTAGCTATGTCTAAGGATTCCCAGTTCATCTCTCCCTCCCACCCCTCCCCCTCACCTCGGCGTGTACCATCCCGGAATCCTCAGCATGTGTATGCATCTCTAAGACACAGGCCACTTGTGGCTGTTTTTGACTTCTACATAAATGATGGCACAGTGCGCGTCTCACAACCTCAAAGTCCTTTATCTTCATGGTGGGGCTGACAGATCGATCGTTGCAAAGTGTCTGTGAGTGAGATCTGCTGCATTCCCACACACCGGGCAGCCCCAGAGCACAGCAGGCACCATGACAGGGGCACCGCTGCAGGGGTTGCTACTGTTCCTCTGCTGTCATCTCCATGGGCCTTTGAGGAGAATCTTGTTGGTCACCAGTGGTTTGTTGACAGTGCCCTGTGGATTCTGATGACAGTCTACTCTTTAGCTGCCCTACCAGAGCCAAGTGACAAAAGGTACAACTTTACTTTCTTCTCTTGGTGTACAACTGTTTCTAACCATACTAATGTGAATATCACTGAGATGAACAATTTTATGCCCTTCTTCCGCACACTGGTAAAAACTGCTACACATACTGTGCACGGATGATCACTAACCTGGTGTACGATCAGCTTTAGTCTGTCAGGCAACACTGCTCTCCAGAATGGGTACGTGGTGTAAATTTCCACCAGCAATATATGAGCATTCCCACTGCCCATAGCCACCATTAGCATCTGTATTTTAAAGTTTTATTCTGTGTAGGATGGCATCTCGTTGTGGTTTTAGTCTGTATTTTCTTATTTTTTTGAGAGATTGACCATATGACATATATACATATATTCTGTGTCATTTAGGGAATACACATCAGTCCTTTTATTCCAATTTGTTTGCACCATTTTTTATTAATTCTTTCAATGTTACATTCAGACCCAGTTTTCCCTCCCTCTTCTCCTTCCAGTCCCTCCTCTCCCTCCCCATCTACTCTTTCTCTCTTTCTCTTTAGAAAAGGACAGGCCTTCTTCCATCTTTTAATTTTTTTAGACTATTTTGTTGTTTATTTTCTTTTTCTTTCTTTTTTTTTTCTTTCTTTTTTTTCTTTCTTTTTTTTTTTTTTTTTTTGGTTTTTCGAGACAGGGTTTCTCTGTGTAGTCCTGGCTGTCCTGGAACTCACTCTGTAGACCAGGCTGGCCTCGAACTCAGAAATCCGCCTGCCTCTGCCTCCCAAGTGCTGGGATTAAAGGCGTGCGCCACCACCGCCCGGCTGTTTATTTTCTTTGGTGTGTGTGCATACACAAATGTGTACATACATGCACACATATATGCGTGCACACATGTGTATAAATGTTCATGTGTGCTTTGGGTAAATTTTGTCTCTAGATAAAAGTTAATTTACACTATCTGAAAATTTCCTTCAAAATTTCTAATAATTTTTCACATTTAAGTCTTAAGCCCATTGGGAAGTTATTTTTGTGCATTGTCAAAGATAAGAATCTAATTTTGTCTTTTCCCAGAATGTTAGACAATTGTTCAAAAGCCAGTAATTGAACATCTTATCTTTGGCCTTTGGTTTATCATGTATAATGACATCTTTACAAGTATTTCTAGATTCTTTATTCTTTTCCATTGAACAATTGTATTTGTCCTTCTCATACCACAATGTCCTATCTTTTAAAGTTCTGTGATTGGGATGATTAAATGGCTCCATTCATAAGGCCATTTGCTACCAAACTGGACAACATGAGTTCGATTCCTGGGACCCACACAATGGAAAGCAAGAGCCAATTCACAAAAGCTGTGCACCCACCTCCACACCTATGCCACGGCATGTGTGTTTCTTACGCAGACACTAAACAAATTGAATAGACCTAGTTTAAATTTTTTAAATCTCTCCACTATCTTAATTTCTGACAGGGCAAATGTCTCCTATTTGCCTTTCCCACTATTTGCTGTTTTATAAATTATATCTATTAATTTTGCATGTGTGAGAAGCATCCTCAGTGTGGTACACACATGGAGGTCAGAGGTCAACTTTCAGAAGTCAGGTCGGTTTGTCTCTTTACCATGTGGGTCCCAGGGGTAGAACTCAGTTGTCCTATGTTTGGCAGTGAGTGCTTTTACCTGTTGAGTCATCTCACCGGCACAGTCCGTACTGTTTTCATTTTTCAAGATTATTTTGTCAATATTTAGCTCTTTATAGGTCTACATTTTAATAGCAGTCTAAGATTTGGTTGTTGGCTTTTAGAAACTTTTCTGAAATGCTATTACTCTTCTATCAAAAGAACCAGGAAATGTGGCAACTTAGTAAGTTTCAGTCTTTTCTCATCCGTGGGCACTTCTTTTATTTGTATATTCTGGTGACTTTAAAAAACCCGTATTTCACAGAAAGCTCTTTGGAGTCATTCTTATGTGCTAATTTCTAATGTAAATGGTATGCTTTCACACTAAACATTTGGAGGTTTTTCTTTCATAAATGAATATAACCTATGTATTTCTCTCTCAACTTTACCTGCACGATATTTTCCCACTGCTTCTCTTGGATTGACTGAATGTTTGGACCTTGAAGAATTCATTCTATCCATTTATGGATTATACATTTTTACTTTGGGTGTTTACTTTTATAATTTTAATATTCACACTTAGCTTGATGAAGTCTACAGTTCATAGCCAAATTCATAAAATGAACTAGATGCATTGTCTCTTTTTATTTTCCTTGAAATAATTTATAGTGGATGGACATTAACTATTTCTTAAATATTTGTTAGAGTTTTTTTTTTTTTACATAAACAATTTGTGGGTCTGAAGTCCTGGATAATTATGAATGGATATTCTCATTGTTTTAGTGTTGGAAACTGGCTTCTGCGAGTCCTTGAGACAATCAAACCTTATAGGATACTGAGACAAAGGGCTGGGTTATGGCATACAGTGCATTCACAGGGTGTAGACACCATCTTCTTATCTAGCCAAGGGAGAACATTGTGCTTCCCCAGGTATGAATGCTAACACAGAAAACTGGGACTGGTGGTCAAGATTCTTCCAGGTCAGTTCTTGTGAGACTCCAACTCCAGCCCATCACACACAGAAATGCTCCTCCAATGATATAGCTTGAAGATTCGCAGCCCCTAAGCTAATAACCCTCTCCAATGTTTGCCATCTTGCTTCACTGCATACTTCCAAGATGATTTAAAATGGGGCAGATATCAGAGGTGGCCACACCTGCTCAGCACTGTTAGTATCCTGAAGCTTATTCTATTTCAGATGATGGTGGTGGTTGTGGTGATGGTAGTGATGGTGGTGGTGGTGATGGTGGTGGTGGTGATGGTGGTGATGGTGGTAATGGTGGTGATGGTGGTGGTAAAGGTGGTAGTTATGGTGGTGATGGTGGTAGTTATGATGGTGGTAATGGTGGTGATGGTGGTAGTTATGGTGGTGATGGTGATGACGGTGGTGGTGGCGGTGGTGATGGTGAGATGATGTCAGCACCATGCCTTTCTTTACTTCTAACAAACTAGTTTGCCTACATCCTGACATTGATAGATACGGATACATGATAGATAGTGTACATCTTCTGATGATGGCTATGGATAGTGTTACCGCAGCTTCTTTCCTGTTGGTGAGATTTTCCCAGAATGCTTCATGCTGCTTGATTCATTTCCAAAATTCTCCTTTCACATATTTAAGCTGGATTTTTATTTATTTTATATATACTATGAGAATATCTTTATGAAAGAGAATCATGTTAAGAGCTCAGGTTGGCCTCAAAATCCAGTTCTCCTGTCTCTCCTTCGAAGTACTGGGATTCTAAATGTGCCTGGCACATTTGACTTCTCACTAACGGGCTTTCCTACTCCTGTGATAGCCAATGCATTTACTTCTTCTGTCATCCAATGTTTTCCCACTGCTTCTCTTGGACTGACTAAACGTTTGGACCTTGAATTCATTCAAGGATTGAATCCATTTATGAATTATACATTTTTACTTTGGGTATTTACTTTTATAATTTTAATATTCACACTTAGCTTAATGAAGTCTACAGTTCATAGTTTTAACTACTCTGAAGGTGGGGAGATGGGTAATGGACAAAATCTTCATAATGTCTTATCAATTTTCTACTCATATCCCGATCATAAATATCTTGGGTAAATACTTCCTCTGTGTTAGTCACTGTTATGTTTTGTGGTTGGTGCTTGCTTAGGTTTGTTACATGGCTATCGATATTTTGTTTACTTTTGTGTGTGTGAAAGAGGATAGAATCTTCCATCATGTGTGAGGTAGGCTAACCTTAAACTCAATATGTAGCCCAGACTAACCTCAAACTCCAGTTTCTACTGCTCCAGTCTCCCAAGTGCTGGGATCTATAGGTAAAAGCCACCACATTGAGCAGTCCATCCTGGTGGCTGCTCAAGCATGAGCCTAGGACATATATCTGTCCATTCCTCTTTGGCAGAATAAAAATTTGTTAATTTTCCCCATCACCTGAAATGACAGCTCGTCTGTCATGGAATGTATGGCTGACATACATCCTTGTAGAGAATATTAAAGGTGTGATTACATGAATTTACAACCTCTGTCACTGGTGATGGGATTTATCCATCCGCCTGGGTGGAATTTTCACAGAAAGTAACCTGTCAGTTCTGCTTCCTCTCAGGTCTTTTCTCTTTGCTTTTGGTTTAACAGGGTAATATAGATTCCTTCATAGACTCTAGTCCGTGAGTCATTTAGCTACTTTATGCTGACAGTTCAAATCTGCTGGGTCTTAAAAACACTTCCGGCCATTGTCTCTTGGAATATTTCCTCTTGCCTGTGCCCAGCATCCTCTGTCTCTGGACCAACCTCTCCCAGACCTCCCTCCCTTCCCAACCCTTTCTCTCCATCTGAGGGGTTTGCTCATAGACCTGCAGGTCACTAATCCTCTCTTTGGCACCTTTACTTGTGCACCTCCAAGTCACTTACCTTTGGCAGCCATGTTTTCACTTCCTGGGGTTTTGTTTGGTTATTTCTCCTAATGTGCTGTTTCTCATGGTACAATGCTTTCCTTGGTTCCTTCTTACATGTTAACAGTTTGCAATTTTTAAGGTGTAGGCTATCCCCACACCACTCCATTATCTGAAAGCCCTGGAGATTTCATTCTGATTGCCGCGTGGATTACAGCTTCATCATGGTGGGTTGTGTCCTTAAGTGTTTCATAGTTTTGGAAAATAAACTCACTCTAAAGCCTCATTCGTGGGAATCGTGTGCAGTCTTGGAAAGGCCTTTGTGGGTGTTAATGGAGACTCACTTGCTGTGAACTAAACATTCTATTTTGGTTTTGTTGCTGTTTGAGACAGGGTCTCATTATACAGCCCTGACTGACCAGGAGCTCACTGTGTAGACAAAGTTGGCCTGGGACTTTGAGACATCAGCCTACCTCTACCTTCTGCGTGCTAGAATTAAAGGCGCATGCCATCACATCCAGCTTGAGCCAAGTATTCTGTGTAAGGGGGGAGGGGTTCTGAAGGCTTAAATATAGTATAAGAATTAGACCTCAAGTCCCTGGGTAGCATAAATTTTCAGTTGTTTTGGTTTTAACTTCAAGTTCTTGCAGAGAACCAGTGACTGTGCCCGCGCACAAGCCATTGGTCTGCTTCTTACTAGGGCCATCTCTGAGACTCTCTGGGGATCCTGGCTTCATGCATGGTTCTAATTTCAATCTCTTGCCTCATTCAGGACCTGCAGCTCATATTCTGACCCCCAATGAGCACAAAAACCTGTCTTCTAGATTGATGAGCATGTAAGCCCCCTCCTTGTGAGAGCTGCAGGATCGATTCATAGCTAATACTTTGGTTTTTGTTTTGAGTTTCTCCTCCATATCTGGAAACTGAAGAGTTCTTTTTCATTCCTTATAAGTTCAGCAATACATGTTAAGTTCTCTGATGTATTCTACCCCAAATTCACACATCTCTGTAACTTTCCTGGCTTCTGTGTTATTTCAGTAAATTGGCAGAAGTAAGAGAAAACCACCTGTCCCAGTCTGAGACCTGAACTTCCTCCCAGTACCTGCAGCTGTATCTATGTGCAGCTTCTGCCTCACCTGTGAGACCAAGGATTATTCCTTAGTCCCATTCTGGTTTAGCCCACGTCACTACACTAAATTATACTACATCCCACAACAGACCACATAAGCACAGAGCTTATGGCAATAAAGAAGTTGAGAATGAGTTCTTGGGAACTTGAAATTTGGGTTTATTCATAGTTTAGGATGCTATTTCAATCAATCCAAACCCAGGAATATCTTATTCTGAAAACCACACCACATACACCAAGAGAGGGGAGGAGCAGGGGGGAAAGAGGGGGTTTAAAAAATGTATGTATGTCACATATACATACATTTGACCACATAAGATAGATATCCTACTGTTGGTACAAACCATAGCAAATCACAGCACAAGAAGAGAAGAGAGATGTTCAACAGAAAGACCAACAGAGGAAGCTGCCTTCCTCAGCTAGATTATGAGAAGCAGCCACTCTAGGGAGCTGTACTGTGAGATGACCCTCACCTGTGTCGCCATACTCTCCAAAGATATTGATAAAGACATCCGCATCCGTCCCTGCACCAATCACGTCACCAGTGTACACCTTGATTTCATATTTGTTTCCTGGGAACAAGGACAAAGAAAAGGTTGCCTCATTAGGATCCCAAGAAAAGAAGACTGGAGGTGCATAGATAGCTTCCAGACCATCCATTCTTCCCACAGATATCCATACGATAATGAATTATCAGCATGGCTGTCACTGTCATTACTGTCAATAATGGCAAAAAGAAGTCACTCAAGCTTGGCTTTAAGAGGTCATCACTGAACTCTAGGTAATGCCTAAGTCACACGTAGAGGAAAGCTTCTGTTTTCACCTAACACATCCCCCACCATGTCTCCTCTGAGCTACTGAGATGATGTTGAGTCCTCTACACACCTGTCATCTTTTCCTGCCTGTTTTTCACTCTGTAAAACAATACTGATGTTCACCGAGGAGATTAGATTCTGCAGGTGAAAATAAAATCTGTGTCTACCAAGGTCATAGACAACACAGAGACTGAACTAAAATCATCAACAGTGAGCAGCAAAATACATGTTTTAAAAAAAAAAAACCCACATCTGCTTCTTGTTTTATTGCTGCACTCACTGGACAAAATCATTGTAACCCCAACGCAGCCTCAGTCATGGCCTCCAATAGGGTAGAGTCAAAACATGCATGAGACCGTGCTGTGCTCTGGCGAGGTCTCGCCATCAGAAGCCTGCCGTAGGGTAGGGAATAAAGGCCAGAAGATAACGTGTCTGGTTAGGGCAAGGAGGTGCTTCCGGATTTTCTTGGATGGCAATAATACTGAGGTCTGAGACAACCCTCTCTTCCATTTTCCCTTCCTACGTGGCTTTCTAGTTTACATGTGGCAGAAGAAAGCCATTCCTATCAAATATACGATGCCCAATTTGCTAAGCTGATTAAAAACTAGCAATTCCAGCCAAGGCCAGAATGCTGGCCCTTCTGCTCACTGCTTCCCTAGATTCTTCTCTGCCCTCCACCTCCAGCTCCAAAGGTATTTGTCCTCTGTCTTCTCCAACTCTGCTGATGTCTGTGTAATGACACTGAGTTTTGCCACTGACTGCCTTGTCCTGTCTACTGTTGCCTGAATGAAAGTCACTCATTTCCTCTGAAACTCAAAAAAAGGGGGATACGTGGATACATTCAGGACATTTTCCCTCCCTCCCTCCCTCCCTCCCTCCCTCCCTCCCTCCTTCCCTCCTTCCCTCCTTCCTTCCTTTTCTCCCTTTTTCCCTCTCTTCTTTCTTTCCTCCCTTCTTCTCTCCCTTCTTCCCTCCCTTCTTCTCTCCCTTCTACACCCCCTAGTGTACTGCTGAACCTACTGGCAGCACGTTGGAATGCAAACTGAATCCAATTTCCTGAAACTTGAAGTTCCCAGGAAGTTGTTGAAAGCAAAGGACTAAGGAGAAAAACCCAAACCTGCCCATTCCCTACCTCTGGTACTCTCTGTAGCACAGAACCAGCCTGGAGAGGTGACATGTCACAGCACCTGAAAGGGGTGCAGAGAAGACACCCCTATTCCTCCAATGCATTTCAACTGGTCTTTGCTGGTGAGAACATCAAGCCTATAACAGATGATGCCTCCTCTCCACAAGCCTCTCTCAGCAAAGCCCACAAAGGAAGGGGTAGTGCTGATCTGAACTGAACTGTCCCGAACTGAAGCTGCAGAAGGAACAGCTGTTGTCAGGGCCTATGTGCTCTTTTATGACCTTGAATACCCTGAGACAGCAGCTGCAACCAGAGCCCTCCAGAAGAGGCCAGGCCCAGAGAGCCTACGGGAACCAGCTTGACACTTGGGCCTTGAGCTACTTGGAAAGTTGATTGAAAGACAGATACCATATTTTCCATGAGGGCCTCTAGGTCATGGTTTGTAAGGAAGACCTTAGTTAAACCTGACTGATTCAATTCTCATCCACTCCAAGTCCCAGAGGCTCCAAACAGCCTTGGTTGCTCTCTCCTTGTCAGAAGGCCTTCTGGGAAATTCATCTGATTCACAGCCTCTCTTACTTGCTTTCCTATTGCTGTGATAACACACAATGACCAAGGGAACTTACAGAAGACAAAATTTATGTAGTCTTATGATTCCAGAGGGATCAGTCTCAAACCACAAACAGGAAGCAAGGAGAGCAAACTAGAAACAACACCAGTCTTTAAACTCTCAAAGCTTGTCTCTGGTGAGGTAACTCCTCTAACAAGTCCACACCCCCTAAACCTCAAACAGCCCAAGTCTATGAGGGACATCTCATTCAAACCATCATACAACTTTCTCCAGGATCATTCTAGGGCTCCCTGGGCCTGCTCAGTGGTGGCAAGATGGCAGGTCACTGCAGCTGGTGGTGCCAAGGTAGAAGCCCAAGGGGGCTTCTAAAGGCTGCTTCCAGGTACCTTGTAGTAAAGGTGACGCAGCAGGATCTCACAAGAACCCAGGCATTGTGGAACAGAGGCAGGAAAAGAGAGACAGGGGAGGATTTGTAGAAAGTGGGTCCTGAATCATTCCAGAGCACAGACTTCCATCACTGGGCCAGATGATAAGGAGGCCAGATGATAAAAACTCATAAAGATTGTTGAATAGAAAAAAAATTGCAGCAAAGGAATGGGGTACCCTTTGGGTGACTCTCCCATCCCTAGAGACACACAAGCAGTTACTATGTGCCACACAGTTGGGTGGGGAGTTATGTGTCAGAGACACTGTAGCAGAGATGCCATTGATGAAGAAGCCAAGAGATTAAGGGAACCATCAATTTAAAACAAAATCTGGAAAGTGTCTGATAGGAAGTGTTTTAGGAATTGTAGACCATTCTCTCTCCATTGCAGCACGAGGAAAACCTGGGTTGCAGGAGCCGAAAGAGGGCTACAGAAAGACGGTACCCATCCTCGGGAGAGTGTGGAGAGGTAGGATATCCAGCCAGAATGAAGCAAGCAGAGAGAGGCCAAGGCCAGGGCTCAAGCTCTCAGAACTGGGAGAAGGTTTGAGGCCTTTCCAGCTGAGGTAACAATAGATCTGAGCCCAGGGATCAGGAAATGAAGTGGACAGTACGGAAGGAAAGAGGCAGGCCATCTTCTGGCCTCTCCGGAACTTTCTGTGGCACTGTGGGGTTATGAGTCTCTAGGTGGTTTCCTGGGTGCACAGCAGACTTTTGCTGTTAAGTGCTTGCTAATCTCACCATGGAAAGAGAAGGCCCACAGGGAGAAGGAGATTCTCCTTGCAACCACATTATTTCAAAGTCCCCATAAATGGGCAGTGGGGATTATTCAGGGCTTCCCACCTCCTCTGTCTACACACCTCCTCTGTCTACAAACCTGCTCTTCAGCAGAACTTCATGCTACCTAAGTTGCCAGTTTCTAAAACAAGGCCTGAGGGCACAGTGCCCCGGTGCAACCCTAACAGGTGACTCAGTGCAATATTGACAAAAGAGGAAGTCTGAACAAAAGCAAACAGCGCAGAGTGTGGAGCCTTCCTCCACAGGCAAGCAGGTCCACACACGATGTTGCATTTGAATGTGAAGTGTCCCCTACAGGTTCTCACTTTGAACACTTGGTCCCCAGCTGCTAGTGCTGCTTTGAGAGGTTGTGTATAATAGCCCTGAAGACGCACGCACGTGGCCACTGGGTTGCAGAAGCATGTCACTGGGGACAGGCCTTCAGAGTGATAGGTATTTGCTTGCGGCTCTAACCCAAGCGCTCTGCTTTCCAGTAAGCCGCTGTGTGAGGAGCTTCCAGCAGCCACTCCCTGATGTCTGCCCCACCATGATGAGTTGAAATCCCCTGATCCCGGAAGGCTGTAAGCCCTGCCTCCCTCAAGTTCATTCTACCAAGTGATTTGTCACAGCAAAGTCAGAAAAACTAACACATAGACTTTTGGATGGAGAATTCACCACAAGATTGTCCCATCAATAGGACAGCCAACCTGACACCCTGAAATTGTTCAGAATGAAGGGGAGGGACACAGAAGGCCTGAAGAAACCCTGCCCAAAGGCCAGGAGAAAGTAGTAAAGCTGGGAGAAGTTATGAAGTTATGAAGACAGAGCTGGAAGGCTCCCCGGGGTAAAGATCACATCCCTGGCAATGCCATGATGACCCATTTTCTCAGGTGAATGGCACTAAGCATTCAAGAAGGACTTGACAGCTGACAAAGCTCTTGCACATCTCTGAAGTCATCTGATCCAGACAATGGTCATGCGAGACATGTCGAGACAGGTACAGTTGATATTGTCATTTCTATAAATGACAAGAACAGAGCTTCAGAGGGTGAGTGGCCTGCCCAAGTCACACAGCTGTGAACCATAACAGTCTCTTGACTTTGGATTCAAGGTTCTTCTAAGACTAATAGTGGTCTCTTCTGCCCTGCATGGGGTCAGTACAGTTTTCCTGGAAAGAGCCAGTTATAATACAAAACACATATTTTAGGTGTTTACAGGCCATATGGTCTTTGTTACAATGACTCAACCCTGATACTATGGCACAAACTCAACCATATGCTTCCAACCAGGGGTAGGTGAGGAGAGTTGACCACAAAGGAGCAGAAGGAACTTTCTAGATGACAGAAACAGTCAGTTTGCTTGTGGTAGTGATTGGTTATACAGCTATATATCTTTCATCAAATCATGGAACAACACTAAAGGGACAGGTGTACACGAACCTCAATAAAGCTCTTTACAGAGTTTCTGTAAGTAGAAACATACATGACCATACTACATGAACAAAATGGGTATAACAACAGTGTCCCAATAACGTTTCCTTTGTTGCAACTTTATTGGAATCTCAGAATTTTGTGTAGCATGGATAGCATTTCTCCTTTTGCTTCAAACACACACACACACACACACACACACACACACACACACACACACACACACGGCAGCTGGTTTGGTCCATGGGACATAGTTTGTTCCAGGTCTCTATGTGTGTGCTCAGGCACTCCAGTCCTCAGATGAGAGCAGAGCTGTCAGAGTGAGCTGTCCCTACTAGATCACAGCCATTTTAGACTGAGCATCCCAGGGTAGTCTTTTTCTCTGAAAGCATGGCACATGTCCCTGGGGTGATGACAGTTAGGGGCCAGCTCTCTCTGCCCACCATGCAGCATGTAGTGAAGGCTAAGTCTGGAAATATAGTACGGCACACAACAACTGTACCAGTGCAGCCACTTCACACACACACACACACACACACACACACACACACACACACACACCCTGCCTTTCATCCCTGGCCTGGCTCAGAGCTAGCATGGAGCAGAGACACAGTGGGGAGCTCAAAACGAAGGTAAGCCAACACAGGACAGGGTCTGGGAACTGCCGCTTGAGCCAGCTCTAGGATTGGCTTGTGATTCGTCCATTTGGTGCGCTTCTTGTAAAATTCTTCCAAAACTGACTCTGCCCTTTCAGCTGGGTTACCACAAGCCCATCCAGGAGCTTTCTGCAAATAAGAATCCCTTCCTCAAGACACTCTGGTGCCATCTGTTGGACAATTGTATTGAGCGCAAACCTATAGCTGATAGGAGCTGTCCCGCTACAAAGTTGTGTGGTGTTGGGCGAATGCATCTCAGGCCGCCAACCCTACCACAAGAGCAACAGCCTCCCTTCACGAAAGGTCAGTGCAAGCTCAGAAAGGCCAAATTAAATCAGGTGTTACTCTGAACAATGCACCAGGGAGAGATGCAGAGCCTTGAGATCATTCATAGTGCCTTCTAAAGCAACCTCTCTGCCTAAGCTGTGCTACAATATCAGAGTCTATTTAAAGACAGCTGTACCTCACAGGCTTCCGGTCCTGCTCGGTGGATACACACACACACACACACACACACACACACACACACAAACACACACACAAGCCTGGCCTTGCCCTGTTTCCTTTCTGCAGGCTGGACGCAGAGGCACAAGAGCTGCCTGAAGGCCAGCGGAAGTGCCTGCGTGGGCTTCCCGAAAAGGCAGAAGCTGGCAAGCCCTAGCTGCAGAAGCCTGGTGTGCCAGCCGCCCCCACAGCCTCCCCTGCGCTGTCTGGAACAGTCAGCACACAGCAGCAGCGACACAACACGTCTCCAAAGAGCACCCTGGCGGTGGGGGAGGTTCAGTGATGAAGAGCTGGCTCCCTCCTCTTGGTGTACAAGTCCCCGTGAGGCTGGGCATGCTCTTGCCACATGTTGAGTATATGCTGTCTCTGAGCCTTGTGGCCCCGGAAAAGGGTTCTCACACCAACACCAACTAAGCCTAGGCTGGAACTGTCCACGTGGTCATGTTTGTTGTTGTTTTTGTTTTTTTTATTTTTGTTTGTTTGGAGAAATAGCCACGAGTAACCCCGTCTTTCTCTTCCATCCAAGAATCCCCAGATTGCGTGTACATGGACCTGTGCCTCAGCCTTTGGGGCCTTGGCTGGTTTCACTCCACAGCCTGTAGCAGACACCAGCTGAGGCGCTGGAAGAGAAATCACAGGTGATGCAGGGGAAGAGATGAAAATTCAGAGGGAGAGAAGAGAGTGAGGCGGGGGATGGGAGGGTGTCATGGAGGCTCCCTGGAAGGTAGGGATGTTCTCTCCCAGCCAGACAAGACTGACTATACGACATCCTGTGCAGGTCAGGGAAACCAGGTGCACAGGAAGCAGTGTTATCTGTTGCCACTAGCACTAGAACTCAGTACAGAGACCCTTCTCCCTGACCCTGACCCTGACCCTGACCCTGACCCTGACCCTGACCCTGACCCTGACCCTGATCCTGACCCTGACCCTGACCCTATCTCAGTGTCTCCTATCTCTAGTCCATCCAGCCATTTCCACCCAGCCTTGTCAGACTCCTCCATACTCCCCACAGCCTCTGGTGTGCATTGGCAACTCCGGGTTCAGAGATCCCAGGCCTCTTCCTTTGCTTTTCCCCACAATGCCCTTCTCTATTCTCTTGAGCAGTGTTCCCTGTTTACCTTAAAATGGCCTCTACCTCATTGCTACTGTAGACATGCCCAAATGAAGGCCTCTGTGTACTAAGGGCCCTTGAAGGGCCAGTCACACCTCGGTCCCCCAACAACGGACCCCAAAGTAGTTTGTGTATGGAACACTCTCCCTACGGGCTCCTGTATTTTAACAGTTGGGCCCCAGCTGTTTTGAGGGGTAGCAGTTAGGCTAGACAGCTGTAGCCTGGTCTCAGTGCTGTCCTGAGCTCTCTAGGAAGAACTAGAACTTTGCTCAGCCCTTCTGGGAGTCAAGTGATTGACATATCATACATGCAGAAGTCTGAACATGTGCAAACGGCGGGCCTACCTGTGTGATCTCTGCACATAACAGTTTACAGGAAAGGACTAGTTTTGTTCAGTGTGCCTACAACAAGCACAGAACTCTTAAGAATACTAAAATATCCAATATAGGAGATGGGTGGGATTGTCTTCCACTCCTGGGCAACTGTTGAAAATTAGAAGATTAGACAATGTTGTACTGAGGCCATGCATTATGATATAAAATATCTCTTATATTCTAAGAGACTGGAACTTCTGCTGGACTCTACAGCCAGGTCAATAGAGGTCTCTTAAGACTTTAGGACTGCCTTTCTACAGGGTGCTCGGCCCATTTGCTTAACCTGCCTTTAAGAGAAGGAGGTATCAACCAACCTTGCTTGCCTTGGATTTCCCCTGTAAGCAGCCTTTACAGCCTAAGCTAAGGTATAGCTGTAATCTTAAGTTATACACCCTCCTCCATCCTTGACCTAAGTGTAATGCCCATGTGTGCATGTGTGTTATGATAACCATTTGCTGAAACTAGCAAATATAGGTTGGAAAAGTCTTTATAAAATGAATATTATCATTTGATGTTGAACATAATATATGGGCATTACTTGATAGCATCAGTTTGTTTGTTATCTGGGTCAGTTGTGGTCAGCTGTAGTAAATATTTAATCCCTTTCAAAATTTGGATAAAGATTTCGGTCAAGTGTCCCTCAATCATCCTCCATGTAATGTTTTCTCTGCTGTCCAATATAGAGCAAAGCCCTTTGTTCAGGACAGACATGCAGACACAGACATATAGGGACAGATAAGACAGCATTTGAACAAGCATTTGAGAGATTCAGACCCACCCAAGAGACAGGCAGGGACAGTGGAAGACACAGGAATAGCCAAGCGGAGAACTCAAATCTGAGCTCAATCTTTGTCAAATGCTCTCACCAGGAAGAGCTTTGTCGATTTCCTTCTATAATGTGACAGCAATGCATTGTGGGTGACTCTGAGTTTATTATAATGTTTTCAAAATGGATTCACTGTATGGCAGCATTGAGTAAAACCATGCTCACAAATCTGCATCTAAATTAATATAATATTTTAATATATTCATGAATCTAAATTTGGGGGGAAAGCAACAGGAAACAAATCCATCAAGGGGTGACTCCATAGCAGTCTTGCACAGACACTGGTTTCCAGCACTGGAACTACTCCTGGCTCCATGTTTACAGAGGAGTAACTCTGAGACACATCACCTGTAAATGGGGGGAGTAATAATACCTTCCTCATGGGTCACTGTGAATATTAAATGTACTTTATGATTGATTGATCGATAGATAGATAGACAATTTGTTAAAAATTATGCCTATCATAAGTGCCAAATAAAAATTACCTACTAATAGCATCTTCAAATAACAAAATAATGAACATTTTTATTATTTTTGTACACATTTTTCAGTACTTTGAGCTTGTAGGCCATGCTTTTTCCTATCATTAGAACTAAAGAATAAAGTCACCTATGGTCAATGCTGTAGCCTTAGCCTCTGGTTTGAAAGAAACCCTTGAGAACTGCTGCCAATTTCCCATGCCTGTGTTGGCTTTGGCACCAATGCTGTCCAGGAGGCTGGAGGGAAGATTGAGGACTGGGTGGTGGAAGAAAGAGAAACTCAAAGTCCAAGGGTGGACTTCCAGCCCCTAAGAAGTAGGCACCTCACTTCAACCCTCACCTGGAATCCAGGGATGGCTACCAGAAAGCTACTGGTGGTGGGTTGGACAGTGGGGTTAGGGTCAAGGCAGAGTCTGATCAAACACCCCTCTTTTCTTGAATACAAAATGTAGAATAGAAAATCTTCTATTTCCATAAATGAAGAAGTTGTTTTCAAAATACCCATTTAAGAATCAAAATAACTGGTTTTTTTTTGGGGGGGGGTGCATGCCTTTAATCCCAGCACTCAGGAGGCAGAGGCCAGCCTGGTCTACAGAGAAAGTTCCAGGAAAGCCAGGGCTACACAGAAAACCCTGTCTCAAAAAACAAACAACAACCAAAAAAAGTCAAAATAACCAAGTTTGAAGAAAATCTATAATCCCATGCCTTCTCCAGAGGTTCTGACTGCTCGGCTGAAACAGCCTGTAGCTGGCTGTGGTCCCGGTAAGAGCAGAAGCCGCAGTGATGCTGGGGCTGGAGAGTACGGGTGAGGCATAGCCAACAGAGTGCAGAGCTCTTTCTCTGCTGAAAGCCTTCCCACCACAAATTCAGCCTGAGCTACACCTCCTCCATGAAGCCCTCCAGATTCTACTTCCTCCTTGCTCCCATTAGAGCGAGCCAGACCCATGTAGAACATATGGTTCTCTGCACCATGGCTATTGACTCTGTCCTCTGGAGCATCTAAGCTGAGAGAGAGAGAGAGAGAGAGAGAGAGAGAGAGAGAGAGAGAGAGAGAGAGAGAGAGATGCATCCACTGTGAGCACAGGATTTGAGGCACAGAAATAGCAAAACAGTTCATTCATCCAGTCACTGAATGAATATGTTTAAGAGCAGTGTAAGCCAGCATCGGGAGCCCAGGGTTCCTGCTCTGCCCCACACGGGCTGTGACCAACAGCCAGCAGCAGGTTGCTTGGCTCCCCTGAGTTTCCATTTTCTCTTCTGTAAAGTGGAGGAGGAGTTGATAAAATCCCATTTAGTCCTAAGATTCTCTTTTATGCCTCACCAGAGCCTCATTGTGAGCCGTTCTCTCTTCCTACTCTTTCCGGGGATGATCTTCTGCAATGCTAGGTGGGAGCAGATGGGGTGGGCAGGAAGCTAACTGTGAGGTCAGGAGAGGCGAATGTTTCAGGCCTGGCTCACTCTCCCTGCCCAAAGCCCTTTCCCTGTCCCTGTGGGAATGGAGCCCCTGCCGCAGGGTTACAAGGAAAGTCAATCTGCTCTCAAACAGTACCCACAGCCAACAGAGCCCTGGCAAGGTTTGAAGTTGGGTGATGGGGAAATGTCAGAGAGAGGGGGTGGAAAGCCGAGAAGAGAGGTTCTCCCTGTAAGCTCCAGATGTTGTGGAGGCTGAGAACCCATTCACAGAGTCTTTAGTCTGCCGAGATCCAAGGGGGAATGGCGGCACCAAGAGTCCTTTCTGATTCTGAGGGGCTAAAAGCTGCCAACTATGTCTCAGTCACAAGAATCAGAATGGTTCCGAATGTGGGAGAGGGGAGGAGACAGGCCAGCTGCCACCTCCATGCGTCCTGTTGATGATACTGCCTCTGTATTAGCGACTTCTGAATCCTTGTGACAACCCGACCTAACAGAAACAGCATCATGGAAGAGAGGTGTTCACTGTTTCAGAGGGTTCTTAGGATCCTCCATGGCAGGGGAGACTCAGCAGCACAGCTCAGTACATGGAGGTCAGACCACGTGATGGAGGCTGTTCCCATCATAGTGAACCAGAAAGCAAGGGCCAGGTATAACCTTCAAAAGCCCTCCTCCAGTGATCCACCTCTGCCAACCTGGCCCCTCCTCCCGGAGGTTTCATGCCCCACCCCCAAACCAGCAACTCCACATCTGGGGAGCAAGTGTTCAAAATGTGAACTTATGGGGGAACATTTCAGGTTCAAAAGACGGCACCTAGTGTTCACATGCAAACAGTACAGCTCTCAGCCATCCACTTGTGTCTGTGTGGACGGTGAACTCGTACAGCTAGGCTCTGACCATGGAGAACAGCAGTCCTTTGGGTGAGGGGATAAAAATCAATGATGGAGAAGTGCTTAGGGCAGGAGAGGAGCATCAAAGGTGGTCTCTTCCTGTCATACATACACCAATGCTCCACACCTACTGAACCCAGACCACCGGTCCAGCCATTCTCCAGAGGAGACACGTATGGCAGAGGTGCTGTGATCTGTCCCAGGTCCCCATTGCGACCAGCTTGGAAAAGCCAGAGCCAGGACCTGGGATGCACATTCATTTCAAGTGCCTTCTCTCCCAGTGTTAGATCTTAAAGGGAGTGATTCAATTGCTCTCTGGTTTTATTCCCTGGCACCCGGTACAATTATTTAATTATTCAGTGGTATCTAGAAGAACACGAGAAAGGCCATAACTACTGATTTCCTTGGCAGAGCCTCATGGTTGTTTCGTTGCATCAGTCACCTAGCAACTGTCATTTGGCGTAGGTGTAGGTGCCACACAGTCCTCTGGGAGGCCGTGACCCACTGCTGGTCAATACAATTTGCAGATGCCCTTCCTATGTTAATTACATTCACTGTTTAAACCATCCTCTCATCCGATACACCCAGGGCACCATGCCTGACACAGTCGCACTGAGAAGCTGTGCACATCTAGCTCACTGAGTGATCACTGTGTGGCTCAGCACAGGTGTAATGCCTAGTTGCCTGATGAAACACCCAAGAGAAATGGTGGCGGTGAAAGCAAACACAATCTATCTCCTCCTGAGTGGTCCTGAGGGTCTGGACCACTTTCAGCCTCCAGACTGACAGCTTGGTTGGGCAAAAGAAAAGGGGTGGGGCAGTTAGACAGGCAATCCCGATAAAAGTTCCACTCACTCTTCTGCCTATGAGAAAGATGCTTGTACTTCTCTCAAGAAGTGTCTCAAAGAAGCTCCCCCTGGTCTTTGTGAAGCACATGACAATCCCTACTATTAATCCATCAGAGATGATTACATGTGTCAAGGGAGAGGTGAGTCTGGGTCTTCCCACAAGGGCCTTCTCCCTCTACTCATGACTGTATCTGAGCGTGACATGTTTGTGAGCTCTTAAGCATGGGTTCTGACAGCCTGGGTGGTGAACAGCTTCCCATCCTGGATAGAATATGATGTTGTATCTTGGAGTACTGTCCCATAGTCTGATGGCAGAGGACTGTCCCATAGTCAGATGGCAGAGGACTGTCCCACAGTCAGATGGCAGAGCTTCCCCAAAGCCATGGGGTGTGGGATCAGTGCTAGTTTAAGCCACAAGATCATTTCTACTTTTCTAGGATGTTGTGGTTGGACATAGACTGTGGCCAGAAACTTGAGGTAACAGGATGCTGGCAAGATGAGAGAGAAAGTCGGGAAAGAACTAGCTGCCCTATCTGGGTCTTGCTCATGCAAGACTACACAGACCACTAAGGCAAACTTTCTGAGACCCAATGCTGGGGCATACGCAGAGGAATGTCATTATCTTGTCAAACTTCATCAATCTTAGACATTTCTACATTGCATCTGTTAGTATAGCTCCTTGCTCCACCTGAGCCTCAAGAGTGTGTCATGAGTGTTCTTGGGTCAGTGAGGGCCTAGTGGCCCTGAAATCACAGCCTGTGTAACTCTGCTTCAGGCTTATCAACTGCAGGTAAGCACTGTGCCTGGAAATGTCACAACAGAAGTGACATCACAGAGGAAGGTCTGAAATCAGTGAGTGAGAAGCCTGGAACAGTTCAGAAAGACAACATGAGAGGAACCCAACACAGTATGGGACCTCAAGGTACATCTAGTATGGCTTTCTGGTAAATTAAAGAAGCAGAAAGTGACTTACTCAAAGTTGCACGGTGGCTGAAGAGTGAGAGCAGACCCCAGAGCTCTGTCCCCGAGGGGAGAGCTCTTGGCACCTGTCTGTGGCTCTTTATAGGTGAAACATCACACATAACCCCCCATAAACACAAACCTATTGCCAACTGATGCTCATATAAGCCCTTAGGCATCAATTGAGGCTGCAGATGGTGGGGTGGGGGCAGAAAGACACCCAGTGTTACTCTGGGAGTGGCCCAGGCTTAGTTAGAGAAATAGACACATATTTGGTCATTAGAGCCAAAGAGGCAAACGGCCATCCCTGCAATGTGGTGTTTCTTCGCTATTTTTCTGTCTCAAAACACCTGGGAGTTGCATCCCACGCTGTCAGCCAGAGAGGTTTGCTTTGGCAGCTGCTAAGGAGGATGCTGTGCCTCAGAGTGTGGGAGACTGAACTTGGCTTCAGGCCCATGGCTTCCATAGCTGTGGAGACAGCACCATGGCTGCTCTGCCCCTCTGATTCTAGGTTGTAAGAGAGTGAGCCATTCCAGATAAGACACTAGAACTCTTCCAGGATGAGAGTCGGGCATTCGTGATAATGGAAGGGGTGCCAAGAGGCAGATGGAACGACAGAAAATTTACAGCACTTCTGAAGCAGTCGAATGGCTAAGCCCGAGTTCCTAAGGATAATAAATGCAAATGTGCTGAAGAGGTGGCTGCCAGCCTCCCATAAGTTCCAGAAGATGCCAGATCCCCTGGTACCCTCTCTAAGTGGGAGACAATCACGGGGACAGCTGACAAGTCTCTGTGCAAGCTCCACATGTGCCTGCATTGCTTAACTGTGTGTGATACCTGGTGGATCACATTCCCTGAAACACTAGGGAAGCTGGCTAGTATGGGGACCCCATGGCCACTGGTTCACGTGGGGATGAGTTAGGAGAACCCTGAATGTTTTTCCAGCGGCCTTGAGTCACTGGGCAGGGATTGAAACCTTGGAGTACAGTAGATGCTCTCTTTTTTCTTCGGGTGAACAGAAACCCTTGACTGCAAAATTAACATGATGTAATTCATTATTAAGAGCATTTAATGATCATGCAGAATGAATAAAAGGAAGCAGACTACCCAGAGATGCCAAGTTGACCCAATAATGTAGAAAAATTAACGTGCAGGTTTCACACCTTCTGATTTCAAAGCTTACTATAAAGCAGCAGGGGTGTACCAACTTAAGGATGAATATATTGACCAATAAGATAGATGTGAAGTAACCTTCAAATATAGTCAGTTACCAAGAGAGAGAGGCAACTGGGTGGATGGGAGAGAAGTATTTATAAATCTTATATCTGATTCAAGGTTAATACTTAGAAAAACAAAGAACTCCTACAACTCAGCAAGAACAAAAATCAAACAACTTGATATCTAAAACATGAGCAAAGGGTTTGAATGGACAGTTCTGAAATGAAATATGAAAATATGCAAACGACCAAGAAGCACATCTGACGAAATCATCAATATTATGAATCATTACGGAAATGCAAATCAGAACCACAAAGAGGTACAAGTTGGGCTTGATACAGGGAAATTGGGACTCTCAACACTTTAGGAGGGAATTCAGACACTTTACAAATACCATCCAGAAGGGCATAGTGATTCCTCAAACTTTAGTACAGAATCACAACATGCTGTGACCCTCAACTCTAATCTACCCCTGGATGTTCATCCAGCAGCTCTGACAGCAGTAACTTGATCTGTGCACTCATGTTCTCAGAAGCATTATCAACAGTGGTCAAAACATACTAACAACCAAATGTGAGTGAGTGTCTGGTCTATCTGTCTCTCTCTCTCTCATAGATGATAGATAGATAGATAGATAGATAGATAGATAGATAGATAGATAGATAGAAGAGATACAGAGTTTGTGTGTCTGTCAAAGAGATAGAGATAAAATTAATGAATAAAGATGCAGTATATACTCAAATACTATCCACCTTAAAAAATAAATCAAGTTCTGACATATGCTACTGGGTGGATGAAGCTTGAAAGCACTGGGCTAAGTGAAATAAGCCACAGTTATTGCAGAATTCCATTTACATGATGTTCTTAAGAGTCATTGAATTCAGAGAGACAGAAAGTAGACCTGAGGTGACTGGGGCCTGGGAGGAGAGGAGATTTGTGTTGGAGTTAAATAATGACAGAGTCTCAGTTTGGGAAGATGAAAGGCTCTAAAGGTGAATGGTGTGGCTGGTTATAAAACAGCTTGAATGTGCTTACTGCCACTGAACTATGTCATCAAAATGGCTGAAATGGTCATTTTGTTCATGTGTGCTGCACTACAATGAAGGGGTAAGAGAACTTCTCAACCTGACCTGAAGAATCTTCTCTACCTGTCTCTAAACACTCATTCTAGCCAGGAGAACCCTTCACTGCAGAGCTGCATGTGCCAAATGTCTGTCACGCAAGGCCTGGAGCAAGGCAAGCAGAGGCTCGGAGATAGTATGTGGCTTTAACTTCAAAAATAGCTTTCTAATTATCAGTGTCACTTCGCAGCAGTAAGGGTCACTCTGGGAAGCTGGGAACTGCCTGCCACTCAAGAAGGGCTGGTGTAAAGGCAAAAGAGGGACACCCAGGACAGCAGGAGGTTGGAGCCGCTGACTTGCATGACTCCATTAGCTTTCACAAAGCCAGGCAGGTTTGCCCTTGATCTTTCCCTGACTAAGACATAGGCAGTAAGCAGTTCATCTGAGGATAGGCAGACCCCCATTCTAGCCCAGTCCTTCAGGAGTTATCCATTTGTTCTTGATGAACTTCAATTTAATAAACACTTGCCAGGACTTTCCTCACCTCACCCTGGTCCTTGGAGATATGGGATCAGTTAAACAAGGACTTTGGAAGGGAGGCAATTACGGTTGACACTCCCATGCCCTTCCTTTTGCTCTGCTTTCAGGAAATAGTCAGTGGTATGTTCCCAGATGCAATCTCGGTGGTCTGGGAGATGGCAGTATTAGTGCACTAGAGTTATCTAGTGGGACACATTCATATCAGTGCATACTGGTGTGTCGCTGGTCTTTACAGCATGGAGAGCGAGCAGTGTTTCTTTATGGAAGTGGTGCACCTTTGTGTTCCAGACAAGCCTACGAGCCTATTAAAGGTGAGTGAGAAAGAGCCATGACTGATGGACGTGGTGATTGAAGAAGAGGAAACCCTCGAAGGTGGAGTGTGAGTGGCTAAGGCTTGGGAACCCTTGGGTGGATTGGGGAAGCATGTGCCTAATTAAGCCCCTGCCATGGGTCCCCAAAACCTGATGCCAGACTCAGGCAGGCAGAGGATAAGCTCTTTGGGTAGGTTGTACTGCCTGACTTCCTTAAGAAGCTATGGGGTGACAGCAGTTAAGAAACCAAACTTGGTTGTGAGGTTTTCCATCTTAAATCCTCCATATGTGAAGTGTGAGGTTGATTAGTGTCTACATCCTTCATGACCAGCCTCCTGCCTCTGCCTTTCCTAAACTACTCTGTCTACTCGCCAGGCTCTACTAAAGGAGAAGGCTGTGGTAGTCTGAATAAATGGCTCCCATAGGCTCAGAGGGAGTACCTCTATTAGGAGGTGTGGCCTTGTTGGAGGAGGTGTGGCCTTGTTGGAGTGGGTATGGCCTTGTTGGAGGAAGTGTGTCACTGGCACGCCAGGCTTTGAGGTCTCAGAAGTTCAAGCCTGACCTGTGTGTCACAGTCACTTTTCAGCTGCTTTTGGATAAAGATGTAGAACTAACTCTCAGCTCTTCTCCAGCACTATGTCTGCCTATGTACCACCAATGCTGATAATGGACTAAACCTCTGAATTATAAACCAGCCCCAATTAAATGTTTTCCTTTGTAAGGGTTGCTGTGGTCACAATAGTAACCTTAACTAAGACAAAGACAAAGGCTATCTCTCTAAAAGTTAGGAACATGTTAGGTACTTGCCCAGGAAGCACGTTTACAGAGGAATGTCCCAGGAAAAGGCTATCTGGTGTCTTGTCCTGTGCTCACTGCTGCCCTCTACTGCCACCCACCGGGAAAGCTTTCCTGTTCTTGTCTCAAAGCTTGAGATGAGATCTCCCTTAGAGGAATCCCCCAGGACCTGCTTAAACTCCTGCTTTCCCTCTGTCAGATGTAAGGTTAGTGAAGGTCTTTTCCCATTCTGTAGGCTGCCATTTGTCCTACTGGCAGTGTTCTTTGCCTTGCAGAAGCTTTACAGTTTCATGAGATCCCATTTATCAACTGATGGTCTTAGAGTCTAAGCCATTAGTGTTCTGTTCAGGAAATTGTCTCCTGCACCAATGTGTTCAAGGGTATTTCCCACTTTCTCTTCAATGAGAATATCCAATTTTATGTTGAGTTCCTTGATCCACTTGGACTTGAGTTTTGTGCAGGGTAAATATGGATCTATTTTCATTCTTCTACATGCACACATCCAGTTGGAACAGCACCATTTGTTGAAGATGCTTTCTTTTTTCCATTGTATGGTTTTGGCTTCTTTATCAAAAATCCAAAATTTATAAGGAATTCAAGAAGTTAGACACCAACAATCCAAATAATCCAATTTAAAAATGAGGTACAGAGCTAAACAGAGAATTCTCAACAGAGGAATCTTAAATGGCCAAGAAGCACTTAAAGAAATGTCCAACATTTTTAGTCAT
This sequence comes from Arvicanthis niloticus, assembly GCF_011762505.2. Classification (NCBI taxonomy): domain Eukaryota; kingdom Metazoa; phylum Chordata; class Mammalia; order Rodentia; family Muridae; genus Arvicanthis; species Arvicanthis niloticus. Next base: position 12,401,275 of record NC_047671.1, read on the forward strand.
CAGAGAAATGCAAATCAAAACAACTCTGAGGTTCCATCTTACACTGGTCAGAATGGCTAAGATCAAAAACTCAAGAGACACCACAGGCTTGTGAGGATGTGGAGCAAGGGGAACACTCCTCCATTGCTGGTGGGAGTGCAAATTTGTACAACCACTTTGGAAATCAATTTGGTGGTTTCTCAGAAAACTGGGAATAGTTCTACCTCAAGATCCAGCTATACCACTCTTAGTCATATACCCAAAAGATGCTCCACCATTACACAAAGACACTTGCTCAACTATGTCCATAGCAGCTTTCTTTATTCATAATAATCAGAAACTGGAAACAACCTAGATGTCCCTCAGCTGAAGAATGAATAAAAAGAAAATGTAGTACATCTACACAATGGAATACTATTCAGAGATTAAAAACAAAGGTATCATAAATTTTTCAGGCAAATGGATGGATCTTGAGAATATCATCCCGAGTGAGGTAGTTCAACCCCAAAGGACATGAGTGGTACTCACTTATAAGTGGATATTAGCCATAAAGTACAGGATACGCATGCTACACACCACACAAAAAAAGGCAGAGCCAGGATGCCTGAATCTCACTTAGAAGGGGAAATAAAATAGTCATGAGGTAGATGAAGGGAGGGAACTGGGTGGGAGAGGAGATGGGGAGGAATTGTGGGCTCAGGATCAGGTGTGGGGAGGGACAAGAGGGTTGGCCAGATGGCCATGAGAATTAATGGAAATTTATAACTGACAAAGATGGGGAAGTAGGGCGTATCTCCAGGAAGAGATAGAGACCTGTGATATGGGAAGCACCCAAGAATCAATAGGGTGGCCTTAGCTGTGACCCCCAGCACTGGGGATATGGAACCTGAAGAGGCCACCTCCTGTAGCCAGGCAGGAATCCCAATGGAGTGATTAAAACACCAACCTACCCACAAAACTATCAACCCCAAATTTATCCTGTCTACAAGGAGTGTAGAGACATTAAGATGGGGAGCTGAAAATGGGAAAGTGCCAAAGACAGGAGAGAGAGAAAAGGGAGAGATGGCAGTTTGTTACAGATATCAGCATCTCTGGATGTGTACAGTGTGAGAAGATTCTGTGAATTAACCCCAGAGGGCAAAGAGCAATGAACAGACAATTCCCATGTGTACACACACACACACAGAGAGAGAGAGAGAGACAGAGACAGAGACAGAGACAGAGAGACAGAGACAGAGAGAGAGAGAATATTTTGCTATACATAACATTTCTCCTAACTTTATGTAAACCTCAAATATACATAATAGAATTTACCAAAGACCAAAGTGAAAATTTGTCACTAAACATGAAATAGTCAATCATTCTAGTAACCAAAGACAGAATATTGAAAAGCCCTCCTCCTATGATCCAGCTGAGAAATTACACTTTACTAACCAAATGGGCAGTACTACATTTGTGGGACTGTGCTCCATCTGAAATCTACCTCCTGTGCCATTTAGAGTTGCCCACCAAAAGCTTGACCCAGACCGGCAGGATGGCTCAGTGGGCAAAGGCATTTGCTACCAAGCTTGACAACCTGAGCTCTGTCTCAGAGCCCACATGGTGGGAGGAGAGAATAAACTCTGACAAGTTGTCCTCTGACCTCCACACTTGCACTGTGACCAATTTGCACTTGTACACACATGCACAACACACAACACACACACACAATGCAAAATAACTTTTTAAAAGTTTTAATCATGGGCAAACTGTTCAAATTCCACTTTGCAATTTATCATAATGAAAGAGTCTTGAAATTCCACTTTGCAATTTATCGTAACGAAAGTCTTGAAACCAAAAAACATATTTAGGTGTATTGTTTAGAAGAGAAACACACCATAGGACTCCAATAATGAGGTATTCAGCCAGTGCCAGAGTAATGAGCAAATGACACATTCTAGCTCAGTGGTTCTCAACCATCCTAATGCTGCAGCCCTTTAATACAGTTTCCCATGTTGTGGTGACCCCAACTGTAAAATTATTTTCATCACTACTTCATAACTGCAATTTTGCTACTGTTACGAATCATGATGTAAACATCTGTGTTTTCTGGTGGTCTTCTGTGGGTCATGACCCACAGGTTAAGAACAAGTTAAGAAAATAAACTACCACCAGAAATAGAAATGTTAAGTAATACTTAATGGCACCAAAATATCCGTGCTATAGAGCAGAGGATATACCAATCCATTATTTCATAGCGCATATGCACAGAAAGGGATGGAAATTAGTGCATCTGTCACTGGTGGGTGGTATTTTTCCAGGTGATGTGATTAAATTATTCTCTTTTATATTTCCATGTGTCTATTTTCTAAACTGTGTGCAATGATGAAATTTGACTTTGTAAGAAAATAAACTTTGTAAGAAAATGATGACGTTTTGTTTAAGAGTCAGTGAAGTTGCAAGTTTAGTGTGCTGGGCATTACAAAAATGCCTTGTGCTCACAGCCCCTTGAGAGGTGGAGAGTCAGTCATAGGTGCAGAGAGTCACGGCCAGAGAGTAGAGGACACGCTTGCTTCTGCCAGGGTGAACTGAATGAGGGGAGGGGAGACTTGGGGACAGCACCAGGACAAAACTGGTGAGTTTGCTAATGTGTTGTTCTGCTGACCGCGGGGAAGCTGCCTCTCTTCTCCCACCCCAAAGTCCCTTTTCCCTTCAACAAATACTGCCCAGCATGGATGGGATTCCACAAGGCCCAAGTCAAGAGGACATATGGTGAGGGGGGAAGGTGGGCTTCCAGAACACAGCAAGGAGCCAGGCCCTGGCAGGGAGGGACGTTAGGCAGACAAGGCTAGCTACTGACCTCTGGGCATGTCCATGGGGTCGAAGCTGGCCAGCAGGTCACGGCACCACTGACGGTCACCCTCCACCTTACTCAGCCAGTTGTTGCAGTTGAAGTAGTAGCGGAGATGAGGCCTCTTCATGTCAGTCACTATAACTCGGTCCAGGTACCAACTGGCATTCAAGCCTGTGTTATCATGCTCGATCCTGGAGAGAGAAGCCAACACCCCCACTTCACTGGCAGAACCAAGATGCTGCCCCTTTCACACGAGGGCACCCAATGATTGCTCCAAAGAGGGGTCCAGTCATTTCCTTGCTTTGGTCCTAAGCTTCCTCATCTATTCATGGGGATATTTTGCAAGGTAGATGTGCACATTAATAGCGATTATATTGTCACACTTCCAGGGGGAAATAGTTTATTTCCTTGGAAAATCCAAGTCCCTAGAGCTCTCAGTAGGAGCATCTTGACTGGGCCTGGAAGGTCCTGAGCTCTTTTCTAACCTTGGTCTTCACCAGCACTGCACTCTGTCTACCCTGATCCGAGCTGCACATACACCTCATCACTTTTGAAGCCTATCAGAGTCGAGGTGGAAAAGGCAGCCGACCCAGACCTTATGAAGGGTAAGCATGAAGGAATGAGTAGAAAGCAGAAGCTGCCCAGCCCTTTAGACTTGGCCCCTGATGTAAACTGTCTCTCCTCATTACTCTCAAGTCCCCTTCTCAGTCACTCTCACCCCCAGGTACCACCCTTCATCTCTCCATCCAAGGATCCCCATCCTGACCAACATTGTCCCATGGAAACATCACATGAACCACACATACAATTTTAAATTTTTCTAGTAGTCTTGATTTTAAGGCTATAGAGAAGCTGGTAGAATGGATTTTAATATATATTGTATTTCCCACATAACCATGTAAAAAAAATTAACAACATGTTGTCCATTCTTTGTGTGTGTGTGTGTGTGTGTGTGTGTGTGTGTATGTGTGTGTGTGTGTGTTAAGTCTTTTTAAAACCCAGTGTCTGTTTTAGCCACACCACACACTTGGTTATATTTTACATGTACAATAGCCACATGTCTTCTGTACTGGGGAACAGAAATACAGACTCTTCTGAATCTGTGTTCCAAATCTTCTCCCACTTCCTACAGCTCCCACCTCTGTCTAATTTCTTCCCCATAACCATCTCACGGGACATGGAACCTCTCATTTTGGTTCATTACACTTGAGGCTTATCCCAGAAGTTCACAGTCCTGTAAACTCCATGACTCCAACCAAAAGATGACCAGCCTGCTACATTGGGCCTCTCCTCTGCAGGGTCCCATGCCTCTGCCAGGCACAGAGTTTGGCCCCAGCAAGGCTTTGGTCAAAAACCACTTCCCACACAACAATCTCCTCCCCCTGCCTCCCTGTAAAAGCTCTTCTCTGTATAGCTTCCCCTCCCTGCACATAACCAGTGCCTGGCCCTTATGTCTTCCCAGCAAAGGGACTCCAGGGCTCCAGGTTTTCTAGTGGGAGGGGGAAAAAGCTAGGACTGAATTGAGGCTGCATCTGAGCCCTGTCCAGACCACAGTTAGAGTCAGTCAGACCACAGATGACCCTAAAGCAAGCATATCCCAGATAACAGTCATTAGCAGAGGAAGACAAGACAGCCCTTTTCATAGAGTTCACAGAAACTCCCCCAGTGAGAACATTGTGGAATTCTCCATCCCAAGGCTTCTTATAACATAGCCCTCACTGAGTGCTTAGTGCTTACCAGTGACTGTGCTATGCACCAACTCAGCGAGTCCCAGCATTATATAGATGGGGCACCATTAGAAGAGATGAGGAAGCAGAGATGTGGAAAGATAAACTGTCTAAAATCCTACAGCTAAAAACCAACCAACAGAGCAGGTCTTGGACTTGAACCTAGAGATTTGTTCCCAATTATCTTGCTTTAGTGTCTCTAAGAGCTAGCGGAAAACTGTATCAAATTGTCCTAGCCCGTGAAAGCAAGTCTCTAATGGGACAGCTTGGAGTTATGAGCTCTGTGATACAAGGGGGTTGGAATATGGGCAGCCAGTGATATTGAGCATCAAGAAAATGCCAAGCTTGATCACCACCACTGTAGTTGGGGGCAAACTCTCACCTGATTTTATAGATGAGGCCCACGTTATTGGTTCGCACCCGGAATACGTCAACGTTGGCTTTCTCGAAAGCAGACTCACTCCTACGGTGAACACGTGCGGTTAGTCTGAATAATGTATCTCACAGGCCCGGGAACAGAGCCAGAGGCTCGCATACTCATCTTGCTCTGTATCTCATTCACTGGGAGAGCTGCATGCAACTGGCTACCATTTTGAGCTTCCTCCCTAACCTGGTCAGAGATGAGGAGAGGAAGGACAGGCAGGATCACGCCGAGGCTCACATCCAGGAGTTCAACTAAGCATTGCCATGAGTCACCAAGGCAAACACAGTAGCTGATACCCAGCACCATTGTGTGCTCATGCAAACTGATATCAAGTAGAAGAACTGGGATCTGCTCAGGGAAGAGGAGAGAGTGATGGATGGATGCCTGGGGCCTCTTATCTGAAGGTCCCCGCATGGCTTACCCATCACCTGCCCTATTCTGTGAGAAGAACACAGCCCCAAGTAGATGCAGACCTTGGGTGGCCTGTGATCCTGCCATTGTGATGAGAAAAGGGATCCCTTCCCCCACCCTCAGAGCAACCAGGGAAGCAGATGCAGTAAGGAGAATCATGACTGGCACCCAGCAAACAGTGCAGTCAGAGGAAATACATCTGAGGTGTGAGGCAAAGTAGATCCCAGGCCAGTCCCAGCTTCTGCACATCCTACATTCAAGTGCTTCACACAAGAGGCTGGAAGCCTTGCCCCAGCATCTTCTGGAGTGGACACCTGAGTCTCATGTTGGCATCTATTTCGCCCTCTGTGTGGGACAGGAATCCAGCTGTGACAGCCCAGGTCTGCCAGCAGCTCTTTCTGACTCCCTCATAGCTGAGCCCTCTGGTTTGAGAGTCTAAGCTCTCAGCCAGAGATCACGGCCCAGAACACAGCCAGGAGAAAAGAAAAACACAGAAGTCATTTGCCTGTGTGATGGTTTATACCTTAAGTGTATTCCCAAAGCCCTTGTAAATCTCACACCCCACACCTACCCCTATTGCTGTTTGGGAGCATTTAAGAGGTTGAACCTAGAACTATAGCCCAGTGATAAGATAAAGCGTTTTCCTGGCATGCATGAGGCCCTGGGTTCAATTCCCAGCACTGCACAATAAAGAAGGCAGGGCCCACTGGAGGGAAGTCAGTTCACCTAGGCTATGCCCTTGAAGAGAATATTGGGACCCTGTGGTGACTCCTCTTCTTCTCTTTACTTCCTGGTTGCTGTAATTTGAATAGCTTCCTTCACAGCTGGTGCTCACTTGTCACATCTCCTAATAGCCATTCAGCCAAACTGACCACGGACCAAAACCTCCAAAACTCGGGAGCAAAATAAAGTCTTTCTCTTTTTAGTTGGTTGGTTTTAGGTATCTGTCACAGTCGTGGATCTTAAATAACCAAGCTTATGGTTATTAACATTTACTGGCTGGCTGTGTTCTTCAAAATAAAGGGAGTGAAGGCCACAGGCTGAAAGTCGGGCACAGGGGGCCTTCCAGGTTCTTCAGGGCCCAGAAGCTGGGATTCTGCCAGTGGACCCACTTTGAAGAGCAATCTGTCTTGGGGAGAAGTTTCCTTAAGAGGCGGGCACAATGGGGTGGGGTCCAAGCCTCCTAAAAAAAGAACAGAGCCCTGAAGATGTACTAAAGCAGCTCCTCAGGGAAAGGGGGACCCAAGGAGAAGCCTAGGAATAGAGAAGGGAGGAGGAGAGGGGGGAAGCTTCCAGGTTTGCTGTAGGGAAATGGAGACTCCAGGGCTGCTGCCTTGTATCTGAGCTCAGGTGGGTGTTTGTCCAGGGAGGGGAGGAGCCGAGCAATGCCGCTTCAAGTGCGCAGGCAAAATGTTTCCTCCAAAGATTTGATCTCCTTCCTGGGAAGATAAAGCTTTTGGATCCGGTGTTGAAAATGGAACCAAACCAAACCAGTACCCCCGGAGGTGTGCTTGCTGATGTGGGGTTTGCATCTGAGGGAGAACAGGACACCCCAGCTTCCAGTTCCGTCAAGGCAGCTATGATGTAAACGTGAAAGGAAACCACACAGACATCGATTCTGCACAACAGGATTTTGTGAATGAAAAACCAAAGAAAGTGAGTAAGTGGCATTTTCTTTCTCAACTCATGGCATAAAGCAACAGATTTTTAGAATAAGTCAACAAGAGTTTCTGCATTAAGTAAACACCCTAAGGAAAAAGTGCCCTGGGAAGTTATATGACTGAATGCTTTGTAGCCGTTAAGAATCCTATTGCAAAAGAACACTTGAAGACATTTATGATACAAGCTTTAAAAAAAAACAGGTGTTGAGATGGAATCTGTGAACAGAGCGACCAATACAAGCAGGATGACATCACCTTCATATAAAAATAATGAGCATCAGGATTTATACAAATGGACCGTGCCACACCCAGAGGCTAAGTCTATAAAGTCTTACTTGTTCTTGTCTATATGAACTTTTATATTTTTTTTCAAAGAAACACATACTGCTTTTGTGATTCTCCATACCTTAAATCCCTTCACCCCCCAACCCCCAACACCCAACTCTGACCATGGGATGCTGCTGAAGGTCTGGGGATGGTAGGTGTCACGTTCTAAAGGTGCATGGAACCCAGAAAATAAACTACTGGGAACAGGGGGCAAGGAGGAAAGCGTTCCCAGACCACTTCAGCCAATGATGGGTGTGGAGGGAGGAGCCTGGGTTTCTGTGGTACCTCTGATGGGGGTTCTGTCAGGAAAGCTCTAAAAGCTGCCTTCAGCAAAGGGGAGCCCTGAGCACGTGTACCATTGCGCTAGTTTGTAGAGGAATTTCCCTCCAATTAATTGATTGGCTACTAAAGACCACAAGAAGCCAGTTGTTGGTCAAAAAGGAGGAGGCAGGCTTTCTGGGTCCGCCTTTGTCCGGTCCGAGTGAAGAAGAGGGGACAAGACAGGAAGAAAGAACGGGAACTATTATATCTGGTGGCAGCTTCCACATGATAGATTCCACGCTCAGTGGTTGTGTCATCTGTTGATTTTAAACTAAGATTGTCTGGTGTTTTCCATTCGCAGCGACTTAGATGGGCCAGAGGGGAAGAACTTAGTCGGAGTAGAATTCAGTCAGGCTTTGGAACGGGAAGATTATTGAGCAAGGACTGAGCTCCAGAGGAAAGGTAACGGCTGTCTCGGCCGCAGGCTATACACCAGGATAGGAACCAGGGTGAGACCGCTGATGCCTGTGCTTAGCCGGTTTATAGTGTTTTGTTTTGTTTTTTTAAACTACACACTACACTGGTTGAATAACTAATCCTTGCTCTCTGGCTGCTCTGCAGCCTGTAATGAGGAACACAGGCACAGGGGAAAAGATCTGCACGGCCAGCAGGAGCAGGGGCACTCTAGGCCCACTGAAGGCCACGCTGTTGGTCCGGAATGGCTCCTGGACAGATGTGATATGAACTTTATTAGTGTCTGCACCATGAAGACCAATCTTGGCATACAGGAAAGCCCGTCTCCAGAGAAGAAAGGGCTGCAGACAGACTCCATTGGCTAGCCATTTTCAAAAGGAGGCTGGGACTATCCCAAAGAAGCCCCCAGCCCCACCCATTCTGGGATCAGATCTGAGAAGCCCATTTCTAGTAAGTCAGAATGCAATTGTTTTAGAAAACTGATCAAGGCTGGCTTAGAAATCCCAAAAGAAACAGAAATGCAGGCCTCCTCACAATTCCCAGTGGGAGGAGGGACCCACCATGGCTCCTGCACCATCCTGGAATAAAGTGTAGCTCAGGGCACTGCCCACGGCACCATTCAGAAGGGACTTCCCAGCATTTTAGCCACTAACAAGACAGACCCTCCAAACTAAAATGCCAGGCATTCTCCAACACACTGGGATATGAATTCTCAGTGGGAAAACAAACCATATAATACATGAAATCCCATCCTTTTGCCATGTCTTAAACACGGGGCCTCCTGGGCAACAGGGGCGGGGCACAGAAAACCAAGAAGATGGCGACTTCCTTTGGAAATCATTTTGTAGGGTCTTCATTGGGGTGAGGATTGGGTGAAAGGTCACATGTGGGAAAATGAGGGGACATGTCGTATTCTTTGTTGCCCAGAAGTCAGATAGCAAAGATCTTCTTGAAATGGGAATTTTATTGGGTGAGGGGTGAGGTTCTATGTTCCAGGTCACAGGAAAAGGGACAGGAATGTGCTCAAATCAGGGTGAGACAGAAAAGGTGAGGACCAGGAAATAGGAGATGAAAGATGGTACCAAAGGCCGTGTGAAGGGACCAGGAGAAATGCCAGGAAAGATGGAGTTTGAATTTTAATACTGAAGGAAGAATCATTGGCTTGTTTGAGTTGGGCAGTGTAAACCCTTTCTAGGGCCCGGAGCTATCAGAGAGGTCTGTTACATACAAAAGTGTGTGTGTGTGTGTGTGTGTGTGTGTGTGTGTGTGTGTGTGTGTAAGTGTGTGTGCAAGTGTGTGCTAGTGTATGTGTGCATACAAGATTATATGTACAAGTGTGTATGTGCATGTGCAAGTGTATGTATATGCAAGTGTGTGCTTGTGTGTGTGTACATGCACACAAGATTATGTGTACAAGTGTGTGCATGTGCAAGTATGTATACAAGTGTAAGATTGTATGCAAGATTGTGTGTGCAAGTGTGTGTGCTTGTGTGAATATGTGTTTATGTGCATGTGCAAGTGTGTGTGTATGGAAGTGTACTTGCGCAAGTATGTGTGTGCAAGATTGTGTGTACAAGTGTGTGTGCATGTGTGTGTGCAAGTGTGTGCTAATGCAAGTGTGTGCCTGTGCAAGACTGTGTATACAAGTGTGTGTGTGTGTGTGTGTGTGTGTGTGCACGCGCGCACAAGGATCCCTGCTCCTGGAAACTCAATTGGAGCTGGTTGACTGTGGAGAAGCATCAGCAGACAGTGTAAAGAGACAGAGGCAGCACAACCTGTGTTAACCATGGGACTCAGAGGTGACTCAGCTGTCACCCTCATGTGATGCACCTCACACCCTCAGAAAGCCACATTTCCCTCCTTGACTTAGTTTCCAGCTTGAGCTTCAGGGATGTCCTGGGCAGAATTGTACACCATTTTCTTTGTATTCTTTTCCCTTGCTTTCTTCATGTGGCCAGATTCTGGCCTCCGGCTTCCCCTCCGCCATGCTCACAACTGAGACGACATCAGCAGCCAGTGTCAACTCAGCACTCACCACTTGGCTTCCAGTCTGGCCTTCAGCTGTTCCCTTATACCTCAGCACAGCGACATGGCTCCACAGCAGTTCCGGCTGGGCCCCCACAGGACCTCTACTCTCCATACTCACACTGTTTCCCTGGGTGTAACCAATCGTTTGTATTCCTCTAGTATCTGAGTTCATTCGGCACTAGAGACCTAAGTTATGTCCTTTGCTGTGAAGTGTCACTATGGCCACATGATACCTCAGGTGTCTGCTGAGCTCACATTCATCATGAGCCAGGACAAGCACAGGAAGCTCATTTCACCCTCAGCTGCAGGTCCACCACCTTCCTGTCCAGCCCTCTCTAGTCTCAGCAGCACCCAGCTGATAGCCCCACCCATGCCCATGCTCATGCTTTTGCCCCCAACCTCAAGCAAGACACAGGTCCTCTCCAGGAGCCTCCCCAGCAGACCTCCATGGTCTCGGGGATCACAAACTCCTACCCCTGGCTCCCATTCCCTCCTGGCTCTGTCAATCCATCCATAACTCCCCCATCCAGCACCAGGAAGCCTTTCCTTTCCTGTGGAGCCAGGCTCCCAGGCTATGGGGGCTCAGTGATGACCCTTCTCAGTGTGTTACATTACACCAGTGACCTGGGCCTCCCTGAGAGAAAGTTTGCCAGATGAACAAGCAGAGGGGGAGGAAGCTGAGGATTATAGGTACATAAAAGGAGGAAGGGCCATGAGAGTTCACTACAAAAAGATGAAAGGATGGTTTTGCTTTAAGAGGTGGCTGGGGACTGCAAACACCAGACAGCCACCTTGCCAGGGCTAGTGGCATCTCCTTCCTCTGAGAGGATGCATGGCAAAAAAGATGGATATTTCATGTATTCCCTTTACCGTGCCCACATCACAGGAGGGAAAGACTTCCATGAGAGTCACGTGCAGTACGAGCAGACAAGGAGGCAGGTACCCTGTTCTGCAGAAATGGATGGAATAGGGTGTTATGTCCATCTGATCATTGCTACATGGGGGCCATGGCCCTAAGTTAGTACTCACACATAACAAGACTGGCCACCCTAAAGCACGGAGTCCCAAGTTTTCTAGCATAGCCACCCCACCCCTGTGTACCTTCCCTTCTTGTCCCCAGGAGTTACCAGGCCATAAACCTTAGAGATCATGAAACTCTTCATGCTCCAAGGTCATAGACTCGTGTCATCTATTAAAATATGTATAGCATAAATGTAAATGAAGTACCAGCTTTCCCACAGAAAAACTCCAAGACTGTGAGCCATTCAATACTTCTCCTCCGGCCTCAGCTTTCCCATGGATGGAGTGGGAACACATCAGTAGATTCAAGTGGCTGTGAAACTTTTCCTCAATTGGAATCCTGCCCGGAACCCCAGTGGGTTAGATAACCAGAAGTGGGTTACTCTGAAAGATTAAGGGCACTGTGGGCCCAGAGCCAGCTAGTCAAATCTGCCCAGACAGCACAGGCTGAGTGAAAGCCAGTGAGCAAGACCACTTCGAAGACCACTAGCCAACTTTGAAATTCTGCAGGAAGTTCTTAGGTGTGCTGTGTTTGCTTGTGTGTGCATGTGTGTAGTGAAGGAACAAACCAAAGAGACAGTAGCAGTCTCTGCCTTCAGGGGTTAACAGAAAGCAAATGGCTCAGGTATATGCAGAACACACACAGATGCACACACACATACTCATGACATGTGACTGAGTATACATGGCTCCCAGGTAAGTTAAGTATGATGCTGGCCATCAAGAGACTTTAGTATAGAGCATCTCAAAATCCTGGCTCCCTCACACATGTTCTTCATGACGTTCATGATCTCAACCACCCTAGGATGGTCGGTAAGAAAATCAAGGCCTTGAAGACCATGAGATTTTTGGCAAAGTTACATGGAACATAGTAAAAGCTGGCCTGACACCTGGGTTCTTGGTCCTAATTGTTAATTCTCCATCATCAAAGGATACGCATGAGTTCTTGGAAGGTCCAAACTAAACATTACTGCTTACAAAATCTAGAATGTGACAAAGGAGTCTTGTCAGGAAAGCACTGAGTGATCCCAGGATGACACTTGGCTTGCTGAAAGAGAATTCTTGTCATTTAACATGCCTGTGGTCCAACTGTCCATTTCTACAGAATAGAAGGCCACCACTGGGTTCTAGAACTTGGTCAGCCAAACTAATGTCACAGAGTCCCATCAATCCAGAATGGTACTCACTTGCTGGTGAGATGGAGCTTGGGAGAGAGCCCATTCTCTCCAAAGAGCGTGATGAACACATTGGCATCTGTTCCTGCACCACGAACATCCCCTGTGGCTGTGACCACCTCATACACTGGGAAAAAAAGAAGAAAAAGACAGACTGTAGGCTCAAGAGGGAACCCAGAATCCCATGCTCATCATCCTGAACCAAGGTCAAAGCCATACTAACTCCTACTGACTAAAAAGTCATCAATATTACACACTGCTTTGGCAGAGGACCCTCAAATCTTAGAGACAAGGCCAGCTTTATTCTGCATGGATAAACAACCTAAGGGTGGAATATGCAGTTTTCCAACAAGGAGTGTGTCTTGGCTGGGTCACCAAGTTCCCTCTCACGGTCATCTTGAAGTTTGCATGGCTTGTTGTCAACACCATCCTGGCCAGGATGTCAGTCCCCATATACTTGCTGACTGGAGAATCTATCAAGATTCTTAGAAATGGCAATGAGGTGGTTTGAATAAAAATGGTCCCCATAGGCTCACAGGGAGTGACACTATTGGAAAGGATTAAGAGGTATGGCCTTACTGGAAGAAGTGTGTCACTGGGGGTGGACTTTAAGGTTTCAGAAGCTCAAGCCAGGCCCACGTCTCTCTACTTGCTGCCTGCCCTTCATGTAGAACTCCCAGCTTCTTCTCTGGCACCATGTCTGCTGTATGTCACCATGCTTTCCAACATGATGATAATAGACTAAACCTATGAACTATAAACCAGCTTCAATTAAATGTTTGCCCTTATAAGAATTACTATGGTCATGGTGTCTCTTCACAGCAATAGAAACCCTGAATAAAACGGGCAAGATCTGCTACAACCATGTGGACTGAGCAGGATGGACAGGGCATTCCATGGCCAGGAAGAGTGTTAGCAAAATTGTAGGAATGCGTCTTGGATCTATTTTTGGAATCAACTCCCAGAAACCCAACACACAACTGGCCTGGGCAGGGTTGCTGCAGCCAACCACCCCCAGAGCCACGTCACCTCTGCTAAGAAGTAGGAACAGCACGCACCAACCTATCCAGATGCTACTCCTATCTCCAAATGAAATGTGCATCCCCATCCTGCTCTATGAGGAGACACACTTCTGAATCATTCGTGGGCTGGAAACGCTGACTCAGGGAGCCGACCACACATGAGGGAGGCTGACCAAGAGGAAATGATGTCATTGGGAAGGAAGAATTTACAATGTGAAGAGCTAGTCAGATGTGGGAAGGGTGTGTGAACTCCTCTGGGTGTGCACCAGCAGTTCATTACATCGTGGAAATGCACAAATACCAGTGCTTGGTAAGTATGCCATGACCACAATGATGGATGACTTACTGCATGTCCAGCCCGAGTTACAGGCTACACAGGTATATTATCACACTTGATTCTTGCTGCAAACCTATTTCTTGTTCCTATTTCTGGCCTTTTCAGAACAGGTCCTCAGGAGCAGAGTCTATTTTAGCTCTCTTGAGGAGGTCTTGTGGATTGGGTTGCTATTTGGGGGTTACATATTCATTATTCAAAACTATCAATAGTCAGTTCATTCTGCCAGAGGGGTTTGTCCCATTTACAAAGTAGCAAAGCTTCAGGGTGGAAGGCGGAGTCCATGAATACCTCTGAGCACCTGTGGCATCTGGACCTATGGACCGTGTGTTCCAGGTGTGTTCCAAGTATTATTCTTCCTACTAAAAGCCTGTGAGTCTCTGGATGCTGGGACAAAGTTTTTGTTGGGTGTCAGTGCCACAGAAGTCCATAGGTGGCCACTGACTCTCCACTTGGGAACAAGATGGCTTTTTACAAGTACCTAGCTGCCTGTAACACTAGACAGTGATAATCTGCTTTGCAGAACTGTTCTTGAAATTGAAAATGTAGAGGCCCTGACACACAGAAGATAATAAATAGCCTTTCTCTTTTAAAGCTATTGTTTATGCAGAAAAAGCCAGTTTCATCCAAGAGCTAACACCTGTTTCTTTGGCAGACAGCATATTACCTCAAGCATCATGAACATGGTGTGCAGATCATTCGGAAGCTCTTCCAGAGCACCGCAGATTCTAACATGGTCCTTGCCTGTGAAGAATGGAATCTGCAGTGTCTGGGGATGAGACACTGGATGTGCCTGAGTCTGACAAAGCTCATCAGAGAAGCCAAGAATGGGGAAAGAAAAGTAGTGCGTGTGAGTGGACTCTGTTTCTCATGATACTCACGGCAAGGCTTGGGCCATCGCAGCCTGTCCCCCAGGGGAACCCGAGTATTGTCTGTGTCACCTATATGCATACAAGGCATCTCTGACATCACCTACACACACGTACACACAGGCATTTCTGAGTCAAGTAGCCCCAGGAGAATGGCCAGCCTGGTGGAAATGCCAGGACCACATCACCTGAAAATTGCAGAAAGAGGCCCAGAGATACTTAATTTCAAGAAGAGGCAAGTCTGGTGTTTAGACAGGAATGGGAAAGCTGACTCACTAGCCCACTCAAGGGTTCACAGCTACTCCCTAAGCCAGACGCTTACTTACAAAAGTGGCTCATCTGAACTTAACGACAGTTAAGACCATCAAGAAAATGGCAGAGTGAGTCACGGATGAAGATATGGCATTTGGAATGCACCTAGAAACTATGAATAATTCATACAGAGAAGAAACAGACACCACATTCTTTTAAATACCAATAGACGATCACTTATCATAAGATCAAAAACGTCCAGTTTGGGGGCTTGACCCAAGAGAAACAAAAAGAGATGCACACAAAGCCCCATGAACTCGGTGTTCATAGTAACTTACTCTCAGTAGAACCAAATGAGAAATTTTAAGTGTCCATCAACAGGTGAGTGGGTAAACAAACCGTACCACTCAGCAGTGAAAAGCGGTGAGCTACAGACACACGCTGTGCGGCACAACACACAGACACAAAACACTTGTTCTTTACAGTGCTCCTTATGTGAAGCCACTAATAGCAAATGTGACCTGCTGAAACAGGAGACAGGAGAGTAGCTGACTGGAACTGGAAACAGGGAGAGGCTGGGAACAACACAAGGGACCCTTGGTCTCCCTATTGTAAATATTTTCTACTTTGACCTTGACACATAAAACTGACATTCAAAATGTACTTACTTTATTATAATAGACTATATACTCCAGTAACACTGGAAGATACAAAGGCAACTTAATAGGGCACAAAAGATACTCAAATGACCACCAAATACAGGAAATCCACAAGTGAACATGTTCAAGACCATTACTCATCAGGACACGAAAACTAAACTCCCGGGAAGATGCCACCATGTGCCCACCAGAATGGCTGAAATAAACAATTGACCATACCAAGCAACGGCAGAATGTGAAGCCGATGTCCCTCTAGTATGGTGGGGGTGCATGAGTGGCTGTAAGCACTGAGAGGTGACCAGATGCTCACCCTGTAACCCAGCACTTCAACTTCCAATTTATAAAGCCTGGAGAAGTGTGTGTGTGTGTGTGTGTGTGTGTGTGTGTGTGTGTGTGTGTGTGTCTGTGTGTCTGTGTGTCTGTGTGTGTCTGTGTGTCCAAGACCTGTAGCAGCTTTCTTCACAGTAGAACAAAAACAAAGGCCCAAGCAATGCTAATTGTTCGTCTCGAGAGTGGTTGAATCACCAATGATGTGTTCAAAAAATGCAACCGTATCCATGAGTAAAAAGAGCAAACTATGCATCACGTTACAGCATGCATGAACCTCTCAGGTGGGCTGGTAAGAAAAAAGAATAAGCACAAAAGTAGACACACCACAAAACTCATAGCTCATTCCCGTAATGCCAGTACCGCTGAGACTAGCCTAGGCTACACAGTAAGTATAGCCTAAGTAAGACAAACCTGAACCGCAGAGTGAGACCTTTCTCCCAAAGAAGCACACATCAAGTGACCCCATTTATAGGGAGTTAAAGAGCCGCAAAAAGCTGTCTGTGGAGATAAACCAAGGAGACTTGTAGTGTCGGGCAGAGATCCTAAGAGCTCTGTGGAGGTGTAATTCCTGGTGCTACACACGTGTGCACGGGTAAGTTGTTCCCTCCGCACTTCTGTGTCCTGTGTTGTGCGCAGACATCCTCAGTCTAATTTGTTGACAGAGCTTTCCGGTTGGCAGAATAGACTATTATAGTGCGGGGACTGCCTTGTATTCTCAGCTGCACTGATCTGACGACCAGAAAGTTGCCCCATCTCCAGCTCCATGGAGCCCTGCGCTCTCCAACCCCCCAGACACTGTGTAAGCAATGGTCCAGAGCTGCAAAGCTCTCCGCAGAGGGAGGGACGGATCCCGCGGCCCCACCAGCAGCCTGCTAGCCCACAGCCCCCAGGCAGCCCGCACCCTTGGCTTTGTAGTACTCATGCTCCAGTTCATCCTCGTCATCCTCCGAGTTGTAGTTCAGCAGCTCCTCCTCGTACAAGCCCAGGAAGTCGATGTCTTTCTTCCTCCGCTTCTTCTTCTGGGGCATCATTTTGCTGCCTGCCTCTTCTGGGACCCTATAGGCTCACTGGTCCGCCTTCCTGGCTTCCTTGGGGCCTGTGCCTCTCCTCTCACTCAGCAAGCTGCAGAGCCCACAGTCCCTCCTAGGGTTTCAGGTCTGGATGTGGCGCACTGGCTCTCCCTGGGTCTCCTGATTCTCCTGGGTCCCCAGTCCCAAAGTTCCCACTTCACTCTTCTCTGGTGCTTCAGCGCTATTTTTTCCCCCTCGTTTTTCCCTTTCTGTCCCCAGCCGTTCTCTGTCACCCTCTCTCACTCTGCGCCTGCCCCAGGGCTTCCCCTTGAGCCTTATCACTTATTCATGAGAATGAGAAGGTTGTCCTCTTTCCTCTCCCCCCCCACACCCCTTTGCAAAGACTCAAGTGACATAATGTCCTCGTGTCCACTTCCCACCCGGCCTCACAACAGGGAGGGTGGCTCTTAAGACCCCTCCAGGCCACTCCAAGGGCATGTAGGGGCCACCATCAAGGAGACACCTGAGCTTCACAGCCTATGAGAGCACTGCACACTGTCCAGAGCAGGGTTGGTCCCGAGGAGGGCAGAGCTGAGGGATCTAGCAGGCTCCTGGCACGGGTCAGTTTCTCTCTATTATGCATGAGTCCTGCTCATCTTACCCAGAAGGCAGGTTCTTACTAGATTAGTCTGCTTCCGTTTCCCAGAAGAATGTGCTCTTCTGGAAGTGACCCTCCTCCAGAGAAGTCCTGCTGTCCCTCAAAACATATGGCTGACCCACGAAGCAGTTACTGCCACCATCGGCCTGGAGCCTAGAACCTTGAGGGAGTCCACCTATCCTCGGGTGGCCCCAGAAGGGTCCAGATAAGCCAGGCTAGATGCTCCTGCACAGAACAGGGCTCAGATGCCATTTTCAAGCCTTAGTCAGCAGGGAGAGCTTCCTGTGGCCGTTAGAGTCCCCTTCCCATTCATTTTATTATGATTTTTAAACAAAGATTCCTTATTACCTGGTTTGTGAGGTGTCTATATAGATTTATTTTTAATGCTAGAAATTTTCAATTTACTTGAAACTCTTGCTTCTCTTCCCTTGCAGGTGAATAAGAGGACAGGACTAAGCCCATTTGTGCTACCTCCCAGCCTCCCGGCTGTGTGGCCTGGAGCACAGCCCAATTTCCCATCGGTAAAGGGGGGATAATGATCCAGTATTGCATATTCAGCAGTTGGAGAAAACTCTTCTTCATTAGTCAGAAGTTTCTAGAGACTATTAGAGGTTAATGAGTGTCTGTAACTCCGGCGAGTAGATGTCTGTCTCTCCCATATTCGAAAGGTTGAATATTGACATGTAAAACAATCCCTGTGTCAGGGTGGTGCTCGGAGGTGGCCAAGCAGGGAGATTAGGCACCCAGGTAGAGCCCTTGGGAATGTGATCAGTGCCTTGGAAAAGAGATGCCAGGAGCTGGGAAGCCATGGATGTCAGTGAAGTAATAGCAGTGCAAGCATGCAGGCCCGGGTTCCATCTCCACAAAAAAACCAGGCATCTCCATGCACAGACAGTCCCAGTGCAGGGACAGTAGAGGCAGCAGGGTCTCTGGGCTTTTCTGGCCAGTCAGTCTAGTCAAATCAGTGAGCTGAAAGGTCAGTGGTAGCCTCTGTTTTTAAAAGTGACATGGGGCTGGGCTGTGGTGTCACACATCTTTAATTCTAGCATCCAGGAGGCAGGCAGAGGCGGGTGGATCTCTATGAGTTCAAGGCTAGCCTGGCCTGCAGAGGGAGTTCCAGGGCAGCTAGTATGTTACACAGAGAAACCCTGTCTTGAAAAAAAAACAAAACAAAACCCAATAACAACAACGAAAAAAGATGCAAGGGAGGGACCCATGGCTCCAGCTGTATATGCAGTAGAGGATGGCATTGTAGGGCATCACCGGAAGAGGAGGTCCTTGGTCCTGTGAAGGCGGGATGCCCCAGTGTGGGGGAATTTGAGAGCAGGAAGGTGGGAATGTGTGTGTGGGTGGGGGCACACCCTCACAGAAACAGGAGGGGGAAATGGAATGGGGGTTTCTGGGTGGGGGAGAATGGGGAAAGATGATAACATCTGAAATGTAAATAAAATATCCAATGAAAAATAAATAAATAAATAAATTCAAAAAATTCAAATTTTTCAAAAAATAAAGATGAATATTTTTTGAAAATTGAATGTCCTCTGGGTGCATGTAGTGTTGTGTGTGTGTGTGTGTGTGTGTGTGCGTGTGCCTATGTGCGTGTGTGTGTGTGTGTGTGTGTGTGTGTGTGTGTGTGTGTGTGTGTAACATTCGATGGGAGCTTGCATGGCTTCTAAGGGCCCGCATCCAGGAAGGGACTCTCCCTGTCCCAGTACTGTCATCTCTCCATGCCCACAGAAGCCCAGCAGAGACTATGAGTTCACGGTTTCTTCCAAGTTCTTCTGTTTCTTCCAAGTTTCTTACGCGTGGAAGGCTCCATTACTTGTGGACATCTCCCTGCCGACACCAGCTATGAGCTTTCCGAGAGTGGAAGAGCCTCCCTGATGTCCACTGACGCATGCTCAGTACCTCTGCTGTGCCTGGAACACGTTGGGCTCAGCGAACAGATAAATGCAAGCATGAGGAGGAAGACAGCAACAAAGTCAATAAAACAACCAAGTTCGAGGTTGTTCGAGGCACAGTGCTCAGGAGGAAAGTAGTGTGCACTGGACGGAACACACCGTCAGGCAGAATGGATGCTCTAAAATGGGCAGCAGTCTTAGCACGTTACAGAGAGAAAGGAAGAGGGGGCCATTCATAGATGGAAGGGACATTGGAGCAGCAACCAGCTCTGAAACCCTTCCCCAAGCTCACTCTGAGAAGCTTCTATCCCACTTCGTCCTTTTGAGGTTCCCAGATTCCTAGCAGGGGAAGGCATCTCTGATCCCAAACACCTTCACTAGGGAGACATCAACCCAATCTCCTCCCTTAGTCTGTGGAGGAACCACACCTGAATCAGTGGAAAGGCTGGAAGACTAAGAGTGGTTTAACTGTAGGTGACATACGCCCCCTGCTGGTGGCATGTGGTTTGACCTCTGGAGCCTCGAAGATTGGAAATAACCAAAAAAAGATCATTTTGTAGGACAGGAGAGGACACACGCGCATACACAGGTGTGCACACGTGCACATAAATCATTTTTCTTGAGGATCTATTCAAAGACAATAACAAGATTTGTTTTTAGTGAGACACCCTTCAGACAAAATTGGAATTTCACTATAAGACTTTGAAAATAAAAATATTTCTAGAGAATCCCACAGCATTAAAACATATGAATTTTTTTTTAAAAAAAAATCATGATTTGAATCAAAACCAAACACTGTCCCGGATGTAAAGCAAAGCAAAATCTGTCATTCTGGGGCAAGGGGATGCAAAATGTTCCTCACACTTGGCAAAGGAGCAGGGCTCTCTTAATATAGTGGCTCAACAAACATATTCTACACAACCCAGACTTCGCTCCCGGACATCCACCTGAAGACAAAGCTGTATGTACATTTCCTGGGCCTGACAGGCAGGCTGCACTCTTGAACTCACAGCGACTGTGGTTGGCTGCACACGATCCAGCATGCAGGCGGGAGGGGTTCATGGGTCCCCAGCCCCGGCTGTGATCCTGCTAACAGCTGATGGATTCCAGGGGAAGGAGAGGTGGTTTTCCTCAGGGCATAGCCCCTGGTAAGTTGACCGCTTCCATCTCTCCAAGCCCAAATCCCACACAGCTGGATGTAGATGACCCCACATCCAGCACAAACTGGATGAGAGGTGGTGGGTTATAGAGAAAAGCAGGGAGGAAGTTGGGAGTGGGAGGGTGAATATGATCAAAATACATTTATTCATGGATGAAACTCTGAAAAAAAATACACTTTTAAATTAAAAAAAAAAAAAAACAGTATCTACTCACGATCTGTCCATGTGTATTCAGAGATGCTCCATTCGTAATAGCACTAGGGACATATCGGTGACCATCCATTGGCCGGTGGACAAGCAAACTGAGGTACATGCATACAGAAGAGGACTTCTCAGAATTGGAGGAGCAGGGGGGAGTTAAGCAGGATTTGGGAATGACAGGGAAGTGGACGGGGCTAAGGCTGTGAGTCTGTGGAAGAATCCTGTGCAGAGCTGGTTTTGATCCTTACCACGGAGAATAAAAGGGAAAACGGGCGTGCAACACAGATGAATATCAGAGGAATTATGTTAAGTGAGAAGCCCAGGAGAAGGCTCTCGCTGCAGGGTTGTATTTATGTAACACTGTCAGAAAGATAAAAGTAGAGGTTCAGAAAACAGGCCAGTGGTGGCCAGAGGCGGACATGGGGCCGGGGCGGTGCCGGGGCGGGGGCGAGGATGGACCATCAGAAACTCTCAGGAGGCTCCGCACGACCTCTCAGACAGGACGTAGACTCCACTTGTGTCTCTCATGCATTCATGTGCCGGTTTGTCTGCTTGTCCAGTCCACATGCCAGTCTAGCTGGCTCAAGCCCATGATACAGGCCTGGCTCTTAGCTGGATCGTCATCCAATGCTCTTAAGTGTGAGGACCCTGCACGGAGAGGGGATTTGGGGCTTGCTTTGCAGACCCACCTCTCATCTCAGGCAGAGCCAAGGTCTAGACTTAGTACCAAAGGTACCCTCTTATCTACATTTCTCACGAGCCCCTCCCCCAGCCCCACCATCACCAACATCAAAGCTCCTTCCAGCAAAACTCTCCAGCGATAGCGGAGAGATAATGCCACTCTCAAGAAATGAGAACCGGATGAGCAGACCACAAGCCTCAAGTGGTAGCTGTGAGCATGCGTCAGTGCGAAGCACATAAGCCTCACCGGTCTGTCTCCCACCTGTGAGCCCTGACGTACCATGTGCTCCTGATTCTTCCCTCAAGCCACCAGTTGGCCTTATATCTCAGAGTGCAACCCTCCTTATCCCGGGAGAAGAGTACTAGGTGCAAGTACTAAGTGGAGTGCTGAGTGTTGGTGGTCTTCCTGTCCCCGTGAAATCTGGGATCCCACACCCACTTGGGGCAAACCTCTCACTGGCTCCAGCTGCCTGAGGTAGCGGGACAGCAAAGTTCCAGCTCCTCCTGTCAGTCTGCTGGGCTAAGTACAGGATTTCACTTAAAAAGCTGTCCGCTCAAGTCTCTCCCCAGCTTACATGCTCCAATGACTTCTCACGCCCTTAGAATTTCATCTTGACTTCTCTCAGATGCCTGCAGGCCCTCGCCTCACTCTGCCCTGCAAGCACACTGTCTCCCGTATGCTCTGTTTACACCATACTCCTCTTTCTGAATGGCTCGCCATCCTGATGGGAAGCCCACACTGTCAAAGGCAAACTGCTCTGGTCCCAACCTCACTCCTCTCCCCGCCCCCCCCCGGACTGCGCCCCCTGGTGGCCACCCACCTCCTCGCACTCCTGGCAGAATCCCGTTTGGCAAGGACTCTTCCTGTTCCATTTCCTAGAGAGCACATTACCAGGTCCATGGCTCTGGTTACAGCCTCCACAACCTGGTGCTATCTATCACTCAAGCACTGCCTCAGACCTATGCACCCATCCTACATGACGACACTCAAGGAACGTTTAACCCCCTAACCCATGCACCTACCAGTGCTCTCTGCCCTTCTCAGACAGACCCAATAAAGCACCATTTACACCCGTGAACCTCTCCCCTGAAACCACTTGCTTGCTTGTACCACTTATTCACAGCCTACTACTCGGAAACCACTCTGGGCCTACTCATCAAGCAAGCAGGACCTGTGCGAATGACATGGGTAGTTCTTCCCCTAGGTAGCTGAAGTCCATGGCAGACTTGTGACTGTGCAGCTCTCTGTCCGTTAGTTTTGAAGTTCTATACATTCTACAAATGACTGTGTTTGCAGCACAGGAACCTATAATACACAGACTCCTTGGGAGACTCCAACTGTTTGCTCATTGTACTGGCTAGTGTTGTGTGTCAGCTTGACACAAGCTGGAGTAATCACAGGGAAAGGAGCCTCCCTTGAGGAAATGCCTCCATGAGATTCAGCTGTAAGACATTCTCTCAATTAGTGATCAAGGGTGTGAAGGCCCATTGTGTGTGGTGCCATCCCTGGGCTGGCAGTCTTGGGTTCTATAAGAAAGCAAGCTGAGAAAGCCAGGGGAAGCAAGCCAGTAAGTAACATACATCCATGGCCTCTGCATCAGCTCCTGCTTCCTGGCCTGCTTGAGTTCCTGTCCTGACTTCCTTTGGTGATGAACAGCAATGTGGAAGTGTAAGCTGAATAAACCCTTTCCTCCCCCAAATTGTGTCTTGGTCATGATGTCTTGTGCAGGGATACAAACCCTGACTAAGACACTCATCTTCCTTTGTCGTCGAAGAGGAGGCAGCCCTCTACCTTCCTGGTCTCCTTCTTTTGGGGGGCTGCATGTTTGGACATATGCTAGCTTGTCCCCTCCTGCAAAGCTGAGCCATTTTACAGGAGGACTCACCCATGTGCCCCACAGGTAATTTAAGTTGGCTCTTCCAATGACATTGTGGCTTTTCTCCCAGAAGACTCCCTAAACATGGACATGCCACCCTCAGGATAGACGGTTCTAGTCCCCCTGTTCCCTGCAGCACACCTCCATTTCCAAGCTTTCTTTGTCCTGACAGTCCACTCTCTTCAGAAAAATCCCAGATTTTTCAGGGGGCGATCCGACGGCATCTCTTTCTCTTCCGGGGACCAGCTGACTCTGAGACTTTTAGTCAACGTTGTGAACGTGACACCAGAGTCTTTGTCCAGCTCCCCAGTTTGGTCGTCAGCCAGTTATTTACTCTTCCTTTCCTGATGGGAGCCACACAGATCTTCCTCCGGGTCCAAAGTGCTGTCTCTCCACAGCTTGGTGCAGTAGTGGCTCAGGGAGCTCTCCGTGGTGCTGCCCGGAGTAGCTCTCTCAGGACATAAAGCTAGCACACTCTTGCTTTCCCAAAGCATTAAAGAATCTGACCCAGTGCCCAAAAAATATTTGCTGGATGGTTGACATATCAAACACCATGCACTTCATGAATGATATTAAATAAATAAATAAATAAATAAATAAATAAATAAATAAATAAAATTCAATCACCTCCATCCACACCTAGGTCATTCACATATTCATTTATTGCAAAGTTTTATGGAAATCCCTGTATTATCAATTGAACACTTGTTCTTCACCTTGTGGGGTAGTCAGTGGAACCTTTAGGTTGTGAGGTGTAGCTGGCAGGAGTATGTCATTAGACGCAGACCTTTGAAACTTACACACAGCACCGGCGCCACCACCAGCGCCTATTGCTACAGCCTGAGCTACTCCCCAGTGCACTCTCTGCCATAATAGGCTTCAATATTCTGAAGCTACGAACTGGCACAAATATCCCCCTTTAAAGATGTAATTGTTGGCAATTGTGGTAGCCAATACACCCCCTTCTGGTAGAAGAGCAATGGTGCTTTGCCTTCCAAGAGGATTAAAAGACACTGCCCAGGTCTCAAGGGGAATCCTTTTTGGAGTCAGAGTGATCCAACACTTTCTCAGAGGCCCTGATGAAAAGACAAAGGGAATGTTAATTTCGTGTCCTTGTCCAGAAGCAGACTCAACAAGGTTCTTTGGAGTCTCAAAGGAGTTACAATTTTTTATTTCAGGGAACCGAGCGTTCCCAACTGAAGGGCTGTGGTTATCAATGCTAAAGCAATCGTGTCTGAAATACCCTGCGGGGTTTTTTTTGCCAGTGTTGTCTGATTTAGCTCTCTGCTGACCTTGGTCCATTCTCCCCCTGCAAATGTTTTATGAGATGTTGAACTTCTTAACAAACTTGCTTGGCATATGACATCACCTTACGCAAGACCTCCTGGTCCCAGATGATCTGTGGTCTTTATTTCTCATCCCCAGTCCTCACTCTCAGCCCCCTGCCATTTGGAACCTGCATTCCTACAGGTTTGGGTCAGACTCTCTGAGAGCATCCTCTCGGGTTCTATAATGCTTTGAGTGTGTTTAACAGCTTATAAGCATCACAATGCAACATTTAAACATCTGTTGCCAACAGCTGTCACCAAGTTCATCTTAGAGAGAAAATGGTCTTCCTCTTTGGAAGATGGAAGGAGGGGGTGATCTGTGATTCAGGCTCAACAGGAGACCAGTCTTAAGCAGCTACAAAGAGGAAGTGGTGGGAATGTTTTCTAGTGAGCTAGGGAGGCGAGAAGGAGAAGAAACAGGTTGAAGAGATGGGTGAGAAAGGTAAGGAGTGATCATCCATATTGGAAGGTCAGTCAGCGGCTAGACAGTATGTACAGGAGGCTGCCCATGTGGAAGTGATTTCCACATCATCTCTAACTCTGGAACCCCTGATGTGATGGAGCCCCATTAGACACCATAGAAATGACTTGATTATGCCCAACATCTGGATGACCAACACATATAAAATGAAATTTCTCCTTATCCGGAATCTGAAGACAGAGGAATATGAAACATGCGTGTCCTTAGGAGTTTTCACAGGGAAAGCATCCTTCCACATCGTCGATATGGGAGTGGAGGCCATCATCTCTCCATCTCACCAAGCCAAGAGGCTTGCATGAATCCAAGATGCATCTCTATGCAGCTCTATTAGAGGCGCACTCAAGAAATTGAGAGACATTTTGTTTTCATTATTTTATGAGAGTAAACCATTTTCAGAGACACAGCTTCTGTGACAGTGCTACTATGGTTAAAACAGCAGTCCTCAACCAGTGGATCACAACCCCTTTGTGGGTCACATATCAGATACCTTGTATATCAGATACTTACATTATGATTCACAACAGTAGCAAAATTACAGTTATGAAGTAGCAGCAAAATAATTTTGTGGTTTGGGGTCAATACAACATGAGGAACTGTATGAAAGGGCCAAAACATTAGGAAGGTTGAGAACCACTGGTTTACAGCCTGGCAGAGCTGTGAGGTTGGTCCTCTGACAGCGACTGACTGAGGTTGCTCCTGCTATAGCACCATTTCTTTGTTTGGACCTGCGGTGCCCAGTGTGTAACTGAAAGCAGGATGAAAACATGGCGTCTCTGCCTTCGTTTTATATCTGTCTCCTTTGGCTCAGATCCCTACTCAGCTGAAGGCAGCCATCTGTCTTAGTCAGGGTTTCTATTCCTGCACAAACATCATGACCAAGATGCAAGTTGGGGAGGAAAGGGTTTATTCAGCTTACACTTCCACATTGCTGTTCATCACCAAAGGAAGTCAGGACAGGAACTCACACAGGGCAGGAACTTGGAGGCAGGATTTGATGCGGAGGCCATGGAAGGGTACTGCTTATTGTATTGCTTCTTCTGGTTTTCTCAGCTTGCTTTCTTATAGAACTCAGAACAACAAGCCCAGAGGTGGCACCACCCACAATGGGCCCTCCCACCCTTGACCACTAATTGAGCAAATGCCTTACAGCTGGATCTCATGGAGGCATTTCCTCAAGGGAGGCTCCTTTCTCTGTGATAACTCCAGCTTGTGTCAAGTTGACACACAGACCCTCCAGTACACCATCCTTGTCACTTAAACAGTAGTACCTGTCTGTGACAATAGAAATATGTTTCCTCTACCTGACCTAGCTTACCCTCTTTTTAAGACTGGAGGCATCAATACAAGAATAATAAGGAAATTTTACTGCCAACATTTAAAACATCTTTTTCCAGACCCCTGAGATGGCATCTGAAAGCTCCTATTAATTGTCCTAATCCTCTGTCTCCCTGAATTTCAGGAACAGTGAACCTTTCAGGCAGATGACCCATGATGAGATTGTCCCCATAAGTGAGAACACTTACCCCTAGAGGGGCCATTACCCTTCCAACTCCCCACCCCTAATAGAATCAACTCAAGATGAGAACTGAATTCCACCACCCCCCCAAGGCAATGACAGTGGTCACGACTTCCCTAGAGACAGAGCTGAGGTCATGATCAGTCAGACCATAGTCTACCCAAGTCTGTTTGGCTTTGAATGCTTCTCCCCCCTCCCCTCAACTTTGTCTACCGTTTCTTGTGATTTAAAGATGAAATGTTCCTCACAGGCTGGTGTGTTTGGACACTTAGTTCCAGATGAATGTGTTTGACGAGGTCGTGGGAACTTTAGGAGATGGGCCTGAATGGCAGAGGTGGGTCCCTGTGGATGAGCCTTTGAGGGCTCGGTTTCTGGTCCCTCCCTCTATGCTGTGTCCATCAAAGTGTAAAGAGCCACTGCCAGGCACTCTAGCCACCAGGGGCAGAGCCACTCTAGCCACCATGCCTCCCTTGTTACTATGGACTGTGTTCCCTTAAATAGTAAGCCACTGTTTAAATAGCTTCTGTTGGATATTGATCGAAATAGGGGAGTAACTGATACAACGTTCATATTAGTATCCCCCCCAAAGACAGGGTACTGTCTTTTTAAAAGAATTTTACTCTATGTAAATGAACGTTTTGCCTGTATGTGTGTCTGCACCAACTGAGTGTCTACTGGACCCATAGAAGTAGGGTTATCGGTGGTTTTTAAGTCACCACGTGGGTTCTGGGATCTGAAACCCAGTCCTCTGCAAGAGCAACACATGCTCTTAACCACTGCGCCATCTCCTCGGCCTAAGGATGCTGTGTTAAGGATGCTGTGTTAAGGATGCTGTGTTAAGGATGCTGTGTTAAGGATGCTGTGTTAGGGATGCTGTGTTAGGGATGCTGTGTTAGGGATGCTGGCCCTACGTTTTTTCTTGGTACAGCTATGCTGAATCTAAAAGTCTCTTCCTGACTTTATCATTATGTTCCCATGAGATCTGTGGGGTAAGTGGCCAGACTTGATTTTTTGAGACACCCAAAAGTCAGGCCTAGGATTCTGGGAAGAAATTTAGCAATCTATTTGATTTTTGTCCTGATCTGAAAGCCCATGTCCCACCTTGGTTAGATGCTAGCTACTTCTGCCAGATGTCAACAGGTGTTCCTAGTCTCATGTACTTCTGACAAGCCTAGAGAAGTCCTAGAGTATTCATCTTCTTAAAACACCTGACAACCTCCCATGCTGGTCACCTAGCCAGTCCAACCTACTTATGAGCACAAAGGTAAAGACACAGCCAGCTTTTGCCAAATGAACCATTTGACTGGTTTTATTGGGTAGAAATAGAAGGTCCTTCAAACACAGTGACAGACATGAAGCACACTGAAGATGTTATTGGGTCTGGTTCCAGTCATTCCTTCAGAATCACCACCCTGGGACAGGCACACGCTGCTGGAATTATGCTGCCAGAGTTTTTGGAAACCCAGTTTCCTACAACAATTTTTTTAAAAAAAATTAGGCTAAGCGAGTCTCCAAATGGCAGATTATATCTCTCCAGGGCCAGGAGCGAACGCTGCCTCCTCCCATGGGGAAGCACACCTGTACCACACAATATGATGTGGTTCTTGGAGAATAAAAAAATAAATAAATAAATAAATAAATAAAAACAAAGAAGGAGAGAAGAATGGATCAGGGAATGATGGCAGCCACTCAAGGGTAAATCAGTGCTACCAACCTGTTAGGAACAGACTCCTGCAGATTCCTTTGGGAAATGGCCATCACCCCATGGGAAGACATACCAGGCATGGATGACAAGTACCTGGGGGGGGGGGGCAAGCAGCTGGTCTACAGAGCCCCTCCACTGCCCCAGCATCTGTTCTAGCTTTATTTAGGGAAAGTAGCAGTGATGAACTATCAAGCGACTCACATGAATCACTTATTTAAAAAAACTAGATATTCTGCCTTTCCAAAGATATGACAATAAGAATATAGTCTTCTATAGGAATGTCACTCTGGTGTAAAAAGGGAATCTGCAGACCACCAAGCCCCTATCACATCCTTAAACCATGTGTGCTCAATGTGGCAGCCCCAGAGAAGGCTAGCTGTGTCATAGTGACATTGTTCAGAAACCAGCAGGGGAGAGAGATGGCTAGCTTTGGGGAGGCTGGCAGGAGCTGCCATTGGGGCCTGTGGCCTCCTCTGCTGCAGCTGGGAGATAACAGTGCTGGATCTGTATTCACTCCTTCTGTGCTTTTATTTTCCTCAGGCCTGTGGCCTTCATGATGATCACCATGCTCGACTGCTTCCCCTCTTCCCAGTGAGCACAGAAACTCAGGCTGCTGACTGTAGTGCACTGGACTTAGTCTTCAGACTAGAGGCTCCCACCCAGATGCTGGGCAAGGGTAAAGACCAGGTATGGATCACCTGGATCACCAGATCACTGGAATTCTCCCAGTAAATAGATGGACACCACAGGGGCTTTAAAAGACACTGGCCACCTCCTCCTGCCCTAGCTCCTCAGGTCTTGGGAAAGTGCAGTATCCTATAGAAATCCTCCATCACCAGTGACCTGGGTGTTTGTCCTAACCTCCTCCCAGGGTGTAGCCAAGGCCAATGAGAGAACAGACAACAGCTGTTGTTAGAAAGCAGAAAGGTTCAGCTGTGGAAAAGAGAAATCGTATGCTTAAATCCAGAAACTAGCTCAGAGTCAGGGCATAGCTTAGTGGAAGTGTGTTTACCCGGCATGCCTGAGATCCTGGGCTCAGTCTCTGGCCCAGGAAAGAGAAAGGAGGGGAAGAATGAGAAAACAAGAGCCTGAGTCAAGTCAGCCAAGCTGGGTACCAGCTGACACCCACCACCTGTATAACAAGGAAGCCACAATTAGAGTGGAGACAGAGGCAAGAGGCTGTGCTGACCCCACTCATGGCCATGGGACGAAGTTCAATATGAAAGGAATCTGTTCCCTCTCCCTCTCCAACTCCCTCTCCTCCCTCTCCATCTCCCTCTCCTCCCTCTCCTCCCTCTCCCCCCTCTTCTCCCTCTTCTCCCTCTCCTCCCTCTCCTCCCTCTCCCTCTCCAACTCCCTCTCCTCCCTCTTCCTCTCCAACTCCCTCTCCTCCCTCTCCCTCTCCAACTCCCTCTCCTCCCTCTCCCTCTCCCTCTTCCTCTCTCCCTCTCCTCCCTCTCCCTCTCCAACTCCCTCTCCTCCCTCTCCCTCTCCCTCTCCAACTCCCTCTCCTCCCTCTTCCTCTCTCCCTCTCCTTCTCTCCCACTCCCTCTCCATCTCCCTCTCCATCTCCCTCTCCTCCCTCTCCCTCTTTTCTTCTCTCCCTCTCCCTCTCCATCTCCTTCTCCTCCCTCTCCTTCCTCTCCTCTCCCTCTTCCTCTTTTCCCCCTCTTCTTTCCTCTTCTTCCTCCTCCCTCCCCCTCCCCCTCCCTCCCCTATTCCTTTTGCCTGAAAACATGGAGGTAGCAAGAAGGAGTTATCAAGTCAGAGTAAAGTCGAAAAGGAGGGTTGCCCATCTCAGGTAGTGAAGACTTCACTTGCAGGGACTTCAAGAAACTGAGGAACGTTGTCCCAAGCACCAAGACTTACACAGATGCTTTGATGTGGAGCCTCTGAGGACGGAAACAACCCTAAAGCACAATGCCACTTGGCTTTATTAAAGACAGTAGGTTGATACTGTTTGAGGGTTCTATGTCTCTGTGTCTCTGTGGATATCCAGAATGGAGGAACCTGAGGCTGTCTTGCCCTTGGGCTTATTAAAACACATGCACTTGCCCATTCACCAAGATGCCCCTTGTCACCTGATGACTTCTGAGCCTTGTATGTAGATTTTGGTCTTTGTCACCTCTTGCTCTACCTGGCATCTGGTACCATCCTTACTGTTAGAAACTAGACCCGTACTCACTAGAACTGAATGCAGGGGTAGAGCAAATGTCATGGACGACTTGCTCTTTGCAAAATGGCCTTAGAGAAAGGGTTTACAGCATGTATTATGAGATCCTAAACTCATCCTCCATCACCCCAGGCCTTGGCTAAACCTGGGGCTGAGGGACCATTGTGGTAAGTAGTCACAGTAAGAAAGTGAGGTTTCAATGAAATAGCAACCAGTTAATCTCTCAGTGAGCTTTTAGGATCTCCAGAGATTTGAGAACTTTGTGGCTAAGTATGGTCTTCCAAGTTGCCATGGGAACATGTTCAGAGGGAATATGAAGCCCTTGCATCTGGTCAGAGTAAGAAGTTAAGGCAAATCCGAGTTCTAACTAGCTGGTTCTGACTTTGGCCTTTTCCAAATGCAGAGAGCAAAAGATGTGTATAAGAAGGTGGGATACTGTGGTGGTGGGGGGCTGTGACCTTCACTGCTGTAGGATGCTGTGACCTTCACTGTTGTAGGATGCTGTGACCTTCACTGCTGTAGGATGCTGTGACCTTCACTGTTGTAGGATGCTGTGACCTTTACTGCTGTAAGATGCTGTGGCCCTCACAGCTGTAGGGTGCTGTGGCTTTCATTGCCAGGGCATGTTCTCTCAGTACTATCTTCCATGTTTGTTTAGGGCAATCATGGTGGGTGGGCAGAAGCATGGGCTGGGCCAGGCCAGGCTCAGGTGGGCAAGTAGGTCCTCTCTGTGCTTGAAGGTGTGATGTGACACTTGGGATCCACCAAAGCACCAACCACAAAGTGACTTTTTGCATGGGTCCCAAGCTCCAGAATTACTAACCCCTGAGTTCTGGTTACAAAATACACCCCCAATCCTAAAGCAGATGAATTTTTAATTCAGACACACTCAATCTGAATCCAAGAAGAAATCTGTTACTTTGCTTTGAACAATATTTCATGGTGTTTATTTTTTTCAATGTTCAAATTGTGCAGACAAAGAAAAGCTGGTGGAACTTTTAAGAAGTCTCATGCCGAAATCAGATGTTTCTAGAACCATCAACCCATGACAGATAGAATATAACAGGTCCGGACCACAAATCAAAGGATCATCCAGGACAGTGGTTCTCAAGTAGTCATCAGATTCAGCATGTCCTGGAGTACCAGAGTGCTTGAAACCCTAGTAGCTCAGGTCCCGTCCCAGATATGCCATATGGAAGTATCATGAACTAGGGTCCTCGTGTTTTTTTTTTTTTTTTTTTTTCAGAAATCCCTGAAGATCACCATGAGCAGACACAGCCAAGGCCACTGCCCAACTTAGCATGAAGACTTTCAGTCACAATGCTGGTGATCACTCGGGGAAATATTTGAGGCTCTTGGGAGCTTTCCACGAGCCCCTGCACCTGCGCCTGGGAAGACAAGGGCGTGACAGCAGGATTCCTTTACACAATACTCCAGGGAGTCCTAATGTGCACATGGATTAGGAGACCTTAGGGCAAAGAACCATCTCCTGGCTAGGAGGCAACTACTGATCTCTGGTTGTTGTAGCCAAGTTAGATAATGGTAATGATTAATTTTTTTCCCTTTTGTCTTTGAAATGGAAAAAACTTTGAGAAGAGATTGTACAGGAGAAAATAGAAATTTCTAACAGACTAGCAAACCACTGTCACTGAGCTAACGTGTCAGCCAGGGCAGCAGAGCTCACTGGCAAAACTAGTTCAAGTTTGCACATGTTATCGGCAAAGGGGCCCAAATCTCCGGACAAATAGTGTGTGGTTCCATTTACACAAGGACCTTAGCACAGCCAACTCAGAGAGAAGAGTGCAGACCGTGGGGGGCAGGAGGTGGGGTGTGTTGTCATTTCATAGGTTTTGAGGTTTTATTTTACAAGACGAAAAGCTCTAGAGGTTAGTGACATTGGGCAAATAACTGAATTTTAAGTTCATTTTTTTCAAACTTAAGACAGAGTCTCTACATTCCAGCCTGGCCTTGAACTTGCTATATAGCTCAGACTAGATTCAAACTCATGATCCTCCTGCTTATGATTACAGAGTTCTGTGAATCTAGGTCCCAGAATTACAGGCACCCAGTCATGGATGTTCTAAACACTACTGTCTGGCTCTATGTTGGTGCTAGGGGCCCAAAGGGAGCTTGGTTCCAAGCCTTCCCTTGGATAAAAGATAAACGTCCACCAAGGGCCTGGGGACACTTAGCTCTATGCTCCGAGGACATCCTAATGGAAGGCTGCTGGTTACCACAGAAGCACAGAGGAGAGAGTGTGTGACTCACTCCATAGAGGGCATATAGCAGGAGCCGTAACCTGACATCATTTGCAAAGGTGACCAGATAAGAGGGAGAAAGGACCATTCCAGTTATCTGGGCCTCTTGCACAAAAAAAGCACAGGGCTAACAGAAGAAAGGAGAACTCAAGAAAGAAAGACAACCTTCTCGTGACATGGCCTGTATGGCTTGATTTTAAAACAAACAAAATACCTTGGACTTTTTTTTGATACAGGCAGCAATGGACCCCACAAAAGGCATTCTGAAATGCTAGTTCTTACAATGCAGGAGGCTCCCTCAGAAGAGCCTGAGCTTCGGCAGTGGCAGAGACAGGTTCGGGAAGGCAAAGGACTCAGGGGATATTTATGTTAGAATCGGGAACCAATAAACAGAATGGGAAAAAGTAATGTCTGGGCAGAGAGAACCTGCACTTACCCAGGGTCTGCCTGTGCTGACATTGTGCCAAGCCTTGTGCAACACAACATCAACTGCTTGATCCAGAAACACCAATGGCCTGAGGTCCTAGGCTGTTTTAGATGACAAAGTAGAGCCTCCAGTGGCTTCAGGGGCTTCCCAAGGTCAGGAGGCCCAAGGCCACATGTCTACTAGTAGGTCATGGGAGAAACTCTGAGTCCAGACTACATCTGTGGAAGACAGACAGGGTTGGGGTCTGAGATACCACACAGCGGCCAGTGCTCAGAAGGCCCCAGTGGACATGCTCCTGGGGCTCCTGGGGAGGGCTGGCCTGCAGGTGAGGGCAGCAGGTGGCTCTCAGGAGACACAGTTTCAGCAGGAGCACTGCTGTTAAGAAAGTCCTGAGAAAATGTCACAGAGCAGGAGTGACTGCGGGGGGTGGGGTGGGGGCATTCAGAGGCTGGACCATAGGAGGAAGAAACAGAAGGAAAGGATGTAAGAACCTGGAGCCAACCTTGTCATCTGTCACATGGCTGCCAAGGACGAGACCTAAGGCATAGCACCTTCTTTGGCAATGGCTACGCTGCTTCATGTTCAGGATTTTGGATTGGACCTGTGTTTCCTTCCCCGTCCTCCCCTCACTCCTCCTCCTCTCCCTGATAATCAAGAATCTGGTCTTGAGAGCCCTGTACACATTGTGCTTCTGTGAGCGTTTGACAGAGGCTTCTTTGAGAGTCGGTGCACGCACATAAGCAACACCAGAAGGGCAGCTTCAATGCTTCAATCTTCACGCATCCCCTGGCACAGTGAACACACAGCACATGCACAGTGTGTGTATACACAGTACACACACACACACACACACACACACACACACACACACACACGGTAACGCACAGGAGTGTGTGGCTGAAGTCAGTAGGAAGCTCTGTGGCCTCTGCTTCCTTCCCAGACTCAGCAACATCCAGGGTTGTTCATACCTCTCAGAGTCTGGGCAGGGGTGCGTTAGCAGCATCACCAGAATGTTCCAGAAGCTTGCCTCACCTGAGCCTCCTTCCTTTCTGCCTGCCTAAGCACTGAGCCACCTCCATGCTGCCGCCACCATCGACTTTCAAGCCTGGAAATGCATTTAACACAGAGGACAACATAGTAGTTGCTTGGTTAGTGGGGAACTGATGTCCTTAAATTAAAATTTAATTGGTTGTGTGAAGGAGCATAGGCAGAGGTGGGTCCCAGGATCAATGCCTGAGTCTCTTTGGGCCTTTGATAAATGTTACACGTACTGACTGCTGAGGACACATATGGTCTAAGAGTCTGGAATTTCGGGTGAGCCTCTAGCTGGCCATGTGCCCTGGGGAAAGCGGCTCATGCTGTCCCTCAACATGGCCCCTTTTCAGGCATCTCTACCT